>NC_141539.1:20952500-21302500 GCF_021556685.1 Rattus norvegicus | reverse complement strand
TTGCTTTATAGATGATAGCTTCCTTTGAGCCCTTTTCTAGTTTGGATACCTATCCCCCTGCACACCTGCCCATACCTGTCCCTCTTGTGCCCCACCTGCATTTTGCTGACCTTGTTAGGACAGAAAGAATGCCAGTGTCCATCATTGTTTTGTAACTATAACACTTACTTAAAAGAACATGTTCTCAGGAAACTAGGAATCTACCATTGAATAAGGGCCAGGGTTTGGCATGTGCTTCAAATCTAGCTCTAATCAAGGTCATTTCTCCCCCAAAGTTGAAGCTTTTAAGTGTATCTGTGTTTAGCAGAGTGATGTGCAGGACAAGGGGGAATAGGTCCAGCATTTCTGGGAAGAGACCTGATGATTTATATACATGCAGAAACATCTCTAACTTGCACTCTATGAAGTATTCATGTTCTCATCTCACAGTTCAGAAATTGAGCTCTGAGATTAAATAAGAGATATTTCTCCCCACCCCCAACCCCCGCCAAGGTTTCTCTGTGAGGCCCTAGCTATCCTGGAACTCACTCTGTAGACCAGGCTGGCCTTGAATTCACAGAGATCTGCCTGCCCCTGCCTTCCAAGTGCTGGGATCAAAGGTGTTGTCATCACAAGTAACCAGTCTGACACTGGAGTCCTTAACCTGACACCAGTATCCATTCTTGGGGTGACAGAGGTGAGCAGTTCTGAGTGTGATCTCCAAGGTAACCAAGTTTACAGTGAGTGATTGGGTACCACACAGAGAAGTATGTGCTCTTGAACCCAAATCAGTGCTTTGGAATCTTTTCTGAAGTCATTGTTAGGGTTGTCAAATATGAGATCAAGACCAGGTCTTTAAAAAGGCCTACTGAGTCGAGCAATGGTAGCACACATCTTTGATCCCAGCACTCGGAAGGCAGAGGCAAATGGATCTCTGAATTCTGGGCCAGCATGGTCTACACAGCTAGTTCCATGACAGGGCTACACAGAGAAAGCCTGTCTTTGGGGTCGGGGAAGAAAAAGAGAAAGGGGATGTCAAACATCATTTACTTTAGCTTTTCCTTCCCTCTGCCCACACTGATGCTGACCTCCTGCATGCAATGGTCACAGGGTCCTGCTGAGCCTTCTTCTGCCATCTTCATTTCCATGGCGCCAGCCAGGCCTGCCTTTCCTTCTCTCTGATAACTATCCCTCACCATACCCCAGCCCACCTTCACACTGCCCACAAGGAATAGTTTAGGGGGCCGGGATGAACTGGTAGATGGCTGGAATCCTGAGAAACCTTGCGATCAACCAAGTTTACTCTGTGCTGTCTTGTCACCAAAGAGTTCTAGTTGGCAGAGTGGTTTTGACTTCCCGTCCCTAATATTGGAAGCAAACCCTAGAAACACATCTATACCACTAAAGTAAGTCCAGGTACATGGCCACCTTGTCTGCCTTTTCTAGGGTTGTAGGTCAAAACCCAGGCTCCAGGAGTGGGTGAGCTCAGCCGGCTCGGCTACCAAGGTATACTAATTCCAGAGACAAGCAATGGCGGAAAGAGGAAAAGAGAGATTTAATTAATGCACAGTAGAAAAAAAGAACAAATAAAGAATGCATGAGCCCTCCCCCCAAGCTTGTCTTTAGGTTGAAAAGGAGAAAGAATGGAGCAAAGGAATGTGAGAAACAGGCACAATTAAGCAGTCCTTGTCAGCGGCCCCTGGTTGATGGGTATCTTAGTTCTGGTTCAGCAAGAACCAGAAGCTGTTGCTGTCCTCACTTCAGAGGAATTGCTCTGATTCCCACGAGAGGTTTGTTTCTGCTCCAGGGTGCAGACTCTCCATCAGAGATGATTACACTCTTGGACGGATCATCTTGCTTGGGAAGGAAGTTTAAGTCCCTTGTCACAGAGATATTTATTGGCCGGACCTTCTATTCCTGGAATCCAAAGTAACTTCAAGAGAGAGTGACTCAAGGGAAAACAAGAGAGAATTAGTCCCGTGACCAGCGTCTTCCTTCAAGCATCAAAACCGGCTCCAGGGATATCAGAAGATCTGTGTTAGAGACGGGATCACCCTGGGAAGTTCAGGATGCAGAGCCTGGTAGGGAAGTTAAATAGTGTCCTAACCCTTCATGGGATTCTTTGCAGTTTGGTAATAACCAATACATATAAGGCAAGGGAGTTCATTAAACCGTAGACCTCAAATACAAGGCAAATACTGTAATTTGCATATATATCACGAGATAAGTTAAATCTGTCCATTGTTGTTGTTGTTATTGTTGTTGTTGTTGAAGACATTTCAAGATGTGTGCACATGTGCCTGTCTATGTCTGTCTATCTGCGGGTGGGGCACACGCATACATGTGGAAGCCAAAAGATTGACGTCAGATGTCTTCTGTCTTCCTCTCTCATTTTCCACCAAAGTCTCTTACTGAACCTGAGCTTGTCAGCTAGACCACCTAGCCTGGAAGCCTCAGAGACCCTCCTGCCTCAGCCCCTCCAGTGCTAGGATTACAGGAAAATGCATGTACTATACCTGGCCTTGTCACGTGGTTTGGGGGATCAAACGCAAGGCTTCATGCTTACTTAGCAAACACTTTACTGAATGAGCCACCCCCCAGCCCCAAGGATCTGTTGTTGTTGTTGTTGTTGTTGTTGTTGTTTTGAGGTACAATCTCTTTATTTAGTCCTGGATGTCCTAAAACCCTTCTATGTAGACCAGGCTGGCCTCATACTCACAGAGATCCACCTGCCTCTGCCTCCCAGATTCTGGGATCAAAGGCATGCGCCACCACTGATCAACATCCAGAGATGTATTTTTATCCCTTACCTTTTCTTCTCCCCAGTCCTGGACGTTGTTGCCCCATTTGACCTTGCTGCTATTCAGAAACCTCTGAGCCTTGCTTCTGGGGATGCGTGTGTCCCACTGGCCAGAGCCATACAGGAGACCCTCTTTGGGTACAACTGTTTGTTTGGATTGTTTTGATGAGTCTGAGAGATTATCAAAGTGATAGCTTTGTGTGTCAACTGGCTCTGGCTCTCTGCACAACTGGGGTGACAGGAGTTCCTAACATAAATACAGCAAACGCTGTGACAGACACTTGGAGACAAGAGGCTGAGAGGTGTGGATGACATTCCAAATAGAACAGAAGCGTTTGGAGATCCAGCTTGGGAGACCTTAGAGGAACTGCAGACTGCCACCAGCCCAGTGGCCTGAGGAAGGCAGATGGCTTAGGTCTAGTCATTTCCCTGCCCCGCCCAGCTAGCTATCAGCCTGCTAGGACACAATGATGGCTTACTCCTTTCAACTTTCCTTCTTTAATGATGCATGGAAGATACTCAAAATATCTCTAAAGATAATTCCTTCTCTACTGTGCTTGACTTAACTCACTTTGTACGTTCGGGAGCAAGGCCCGACGTCTGGGGTGGCAGATTCCATTCTTTAATCATCCTTATTTTTAGTCGTGGGGACAAGAGAGTTGAATTACTACACTCTCATTCCCTTGGGCTGGAATCCATATACTCATAAGAATCTTAATGGAAAAGTTAGGCCTTCTTTTTCCTTCCATAGCCTCTACTCTTGAGGAAATGGATTTGCCCCCAAATCTACAATCTTTTAATAATCTTATTTTTCCCCCGTTTGGCTTCATCTTCTCCTTTGTCGTCATTACTCCCAGATCAGTCAACTCCCCCCCACCTGCACACCTACTACCTAGGGAGGGCTGGCTTTAAAAGTCATCTTTCCTTTAATAGCTAAGTGTGCAGAACACCCGGGGGAGGTGGCGTACGATGCCCGTCATGGAATCTGGAGCGAGAACTGGTGTTTAGGAATTCAGAAGTCAGCAAAGGTGTCAGCCCTCCGGCTTTGGAGACTTGTCAGTCCTCCACTGGATATCAGAGCGCACCCCTCACCGGCCTGCCATCTCCAAGTCTTCCTGTGGGCGTTTTGACCTTTCCTGCAGGGCGTGTTACAGTGGTAAGCTTCCCGTTGGCTCACGGAGCCTCATGTGGAATCAGACGAGTGACTGTGTCTTTTCTGGCTCCTCTGGTTAGCCTACTCTGCCTAATCAGAGCCAGCAGGAGCTACCTCAAACTCTCCACATCCCTTGCTATCAACTCTAAGAAGCTCGCTCCACTACCCAGTGATGTCAGTTGCCAGAGCAATCCTGAGCGTTTATGGTCTTAGAATTCTTCCTCTCCTTCTCTACCACACAGTCCTGCTTCTTCCTTGTCAGTGTGTGATAATAAATTCTCGATATGATTTTTGAGACAGGGTCTCATGTTGGCCTCAACCTTACTACATAGCTGAGGAGACCTTGAACCTCTGGTCCTCCTGCCTCTACCTCAGGAGCGGTGCGATTATGGACTACAATGCTCCTGTCTACAAGATGCTAGGGATGGGGTTCACAGCTTTATGCACGCTAGGCAAGCATCTACCAATCGAGACACATCTCCAGCCCTAGAACTTTGATTTTTTTAATCATCCCTACTATCTATGCAGTCAGTGCCAAGTCTTTGAACCCATCTTAAAGAGGACTTTAGGGATAGGTGTGCGTAGGGTGGGGCTGGAAGGGAACCAGCTATGGCGATGTCCTGAGAGTCCGGTACATGTGAACCTTTCCTCGGTAAGGTGGGCTACACACGCTGTGGCCCTGAACCCTGTCCCATGTTTTGGTGTGGTAGACTAATGAAGGCCTGGCTCTTGGGATGAGCCACCTCAATGAAGCTCCTCCAGAAATGGCAAGCTTGTTCACTTCCACTCTGCACCTCCTCTTTACTTTAGATCAGTGCTCCCTGCCCCCATGAAAGAGTTCAGCCACAGTCTTCCCTTGAAGGCAAATGTAGGCAGAATTCCACAGTTTAGAGCTGAGTGGCTGTATAGACTAGGGGATATGGAGGTATGGGGAATGACTTTTCTCCTCAGTCTCCCCTTTCCCCATCCCTTGTTCCTGCGGGCTGCCAATAATGACTGTCCCCTGGACCAAACCTCTTCCCTTGATTAGAAGGACACAGTAATCTTAGCCTTCCCCACCCACGTCCCCTTTCCCAGTCACAGCATAGGACAGATGTTCCCAAGCCGAGAGCTGAAATTCAATCGGAGGCATTCCTCAGGCTGTTTACTTGGTGTTTTCATGCCTCACAGGTTCTGGGCGCCCTCTTACTGAATCCTGACTCTGCCAGGCCGGAGGCTGTGCCAAGAAGCAGGGCTGGTATTGGGTGGCAGCGGACACATGGGCTTTGAATCCTGCTTTATGATTCCCATGTGGCTCCCTCTTGCAGACAGATTCCTGGCTCTGTGGTTTGGGGTTTCCTCATGCTTCTGACACTCTCTGCACTGAGAACGCATTGGAGAAGCACCTCAGATTTCATAATAAGGAGAGGAAGGAAGTTATGGAAATCCATGGAAATCACCTATGGCCAAGGAAACCTCATTTCTGGAAAAAGTCTTAGGCAGCACTTAGAAAGCACCCAGTAGGGCTGCTAATAGATGTTGCATCCTTTTCTCCTAACCTGAGAAGCATGTTTGATTATGGAGATGACAAGGTGTTATAACTTGACATCTCCTGGGACGGTAGGCATGTCCTGGCCCTGCACTCTGGAGCCAGCCCTGCTTCCAGCTCTGCCAGAGCAAGTATCTTTACCCTCCAGACTTAGTCAACATTTTCGTGTCTTTCTTTCCTTCTTTCTTTCTTCCTTCCTTCCTTTCTTTCTTTCTTTCTTTGTTTTAGTTTTTCAAGACAAGATTTGTCTGTAGACCCAGGCTGGCCTTGAACTCATGGAGATCTGCCTGCTTCCCCAGTGCTGGGGTTAAAGCTGTGCATTGGCTTGGCCAGCATTTTCAATAAAATACAAAGTAGTCTCTATGGTCTCGTCTAGCTCTGCTTCTGTAGTTAATGGATCATTATTGCCTGGCAGACCCTCAGTCTCTTCCTGAACAAAGGAGCCATGATGGTTGGTCTTCATTGACATGGACCCACTTGGAAGACACACATCTGGGCATGTCTATGAAGCTGTTTCTAGAGACATCAGATTGAGGGGAAAGGCCTACTTGAACACAGACATCTATGCACTCAGGTCCCAGGCTTAGGGGGAAGAAGTAAACTAAGTGCCCAAATCATCTTTCTCCTCTCTGACCCCAGAAGTAATGTGATGTCTCCACTGCCATGCTTCCTCCACCATGATGGGCCCTATTCCTCAAGCCCCTCCTTCCTTAAATTCCTCCTATCAAGTATTTTCTCATAGCATGTGTCCTTAGAGTTAATATCTCTCAGTTGTGGAGACCCAGGCCTGTTTTGCCCCTTGCAACCCCAAAGCGCCAAGATACGATTGCTCCATTCTGTTTCGTAGCAGCTCGAGGTGAGTAAATCCTGGGTCTTAAGTCTCCTGGGCCATAATTTGAGTGTCCGTTGTTACTATTGCTCCAGTTCGACACGTGGAATTGAATCCATGTGACTCAATGAAACAAACATTTATTCCATATCAAGAACCCTGAGGGATTGGGGATTTAGCTCAGTGGTAGAGCGCTTGCCTAGCAAGCGCAAGGCCCTGGGTTCGGTCCCCAGCTCCGAAAAAAAAAAAAAAAAGAACCCTGAGTACTTGATTACCAACCATGAAAAATGATGTGTGAGGTTCATCTTGGAGTCGATGTTATACAACGTATCTACTTCCTAGGACCATTTTAAAAAAGAATCCTATGGATTCCTGTATGTGGATGTAAGAGTATACAATGTACTAGGCAAATGGTGGACCTGAGAACCCAGAGTACCGGGAGGAGTATGAAAACAGAAGAATTCGAATGCAAGCAGACCTGGCTGGAAAACTCATTAGATTTAGATCCCGCAAGGATGCCTTTTTACAAATTACTTTAGTCTGGCTAGGCCTCTATTTTCTCACCTGAAAGATGAGGATATTAACTTCAGGATAACTAAGTTAGTACCCATCCAGTGCTAAAACAGTGTCTACTATCCAGTAAATGCTCAACAGATGTCAGTGTTGTGAGTGAAACATCACCCTGGCCACACCACACGTGTGTGCTCCCAGAGTCCTTCTTTGCACCTGGGTGTGAAGGGACATGCTGAGGCCCTTTGCATTCTTGAAAGGATGTTTGATGGGTCCAAAATGCCCTTTCTAGCACCAGTGGTGCTGGGCCTTCTATTCAGCACGGTTGACTGATAACTCACGCATACTCCCACTTTTCGTGAGCCTCAGATCTCTCCTTACCTTCATCACCTCGCCGCAGCAGAAAAGGACCATCCTCCTATTCTGTCTCACATCCACTTGGTTGCAATATTCCAGTAGCAGCCCCTACTCCCAGTATACCTCATCTACTTGGAAGCATGAGCACACAGCACACAGAGTAGGAACGATAAGTCCAGAAGCAGCCCCGGACCTACGAGCCCCTGTGGGAAACCCTGAAAGATTATTATCTCCTTTAAACGTCTTCAAAGAACTTTGCCTTTAATTTTCCTGGTTTGGAAACATAGAAATACGTTCCTTGAATCTGAAACAAAGTGGGTACTTTTAAAAATGTGTGTGTGTGTGTGTGTCTGTGTCTGTGTGTTTAATTGAAATAGATTTACATCTCTTTCCACCCCCATTTTGTCTCCCCAACCTCTCCCATGCCACAAACTCTCAAGTTGATAGCCTTTTATTTATTTCTGTCTCACACACACATGCACGCATGCGCACACGCACGCACACACACAAACACATACATGAGAATACATGTGTGTATGCACACAAACATACACAAATACAACCTTCTGAATCCATCTTGACATCTATGTTGCTTTGAGGCTGACCCCTCTACATTGGACAACTGAAAAGGAGGCTCACCTCTGAGACAGACTAATTCCTCTCCCCACAGCCATTAGCTGCCTGTAGTTCTTTGTCTAGAGGTGCAGCTCAAAACTTTCCCTGTTCCACATTAATGTTTATTGACACGGCTATTAGTCAGTCTTGCTTTTGCCCTATTTCTGGGAGAGACTGCTTCTCTGGAGACGTCCTGGTATCCTGGCAATCTTTCTGACTCCTCTTCCCTGAGCCAGAGTCTCAGGAGCTATGATGTAGACATATCCATTGAAGGTGGGCTTCGCAGGACCTGTTGATCTCTGCATGCGTTTGGTTGTGTTTTTCTGTGATAGGTTACATTGACTTTAAGAGAGGTATTCTTTCTTTCTCTCTTTTTCTTTTCTTTCTTTCTTTCTTTTTTTTCCCAGACAGGGTCTCACTAGGTAGTCCTGGCTATCCTGGAACTCACTCTGTAGACCAGGCTGGCCTCAAATACAGTGATCCACCTGCCTCTGCGTCTTGAGTGCTAGGATTAAAGGCATGAGCTAACACTAACTGACTTGAAGTGAGTACTTTTAAAAAAGGGTTTTCTGTCCACACTGCAAGTTGGATTACTTGGGGGCAGTTGCTATTAACCTCGTCTGTGGGCCCCAGAGAGACACGCACTGCACCCAGTCTCCTCTGGCCTCTCTCCGCCATTGGAGAAGAGCCAGGTGAACAAGTGAGCCCCAGCCCCAGAGGGCCTGGCCCGGTCTGACCAGCCTGCTTGGCAAAATGCTGGGCCAAGAGCCTGCCTTCTGCCATCTATCTGCCCAGTTGCTTCTGCATGATTTTAATTACTGACCTCAGATGGCCCTATGGTTGGCTCCTTGGGGGGTCCCCTCTAGGACAAGAGAGTGGTATCAGGTGTCCCCTAGTGTTTCTTCTGTGTGTTGTCAGCTGGCTGGCTGGATTGCCACACTTTCACACAGCATCTTGTCAATTACACCCTCGTGTCCAGCCAGCTCGCCATCCTTGGCTCCAAGTGTAGATTTCCTAAAATCAGATGTGAACTGCGAATGCCATGCAACTGTGGCTGGTTCCCAGTATCTGTTCATATGGCACAGAGGCCTTTGTCCTTGAATCAGTTCCGAAGTCAAGCCTTGGGCTCTGTAGCCCCAGCCTCCAGAGTCACGCTGTGAGTAAGTCTTAGGTAAGAGCTAACATCATCTGGCCTGAGTCTAACCTAACGAACACTGCCAATGTTTGCACAAACAATGCACAAGGTTCTGTCTCAGGAACACTCAAGGTTACCTTTCTTTCCTGATCCTTGGCTGTGGTGACTAGAGTCCAAACCTTCAAAGTTCAAACCTGCAGTAGGGGCTCACATCTGTAATCCCAGCACTCTGGGGCCAGAGACGGGAGAACCGCTGTGAGTTCAAAGTCAGTGGGGGCATCAGCTCCAGACTCTGTCTCCAAATAAACAAACAACAAACAATAACAAAAGTCAGACTAAAACAAAAGACAGGTATAGTGGCGCATGCCTTTAAATCTAGCAGAGGCAGGTGGATCACTGTGAATTCAAGACTAGCCTGATTTAAGTGAGTTCCAGAACAGCCAGAGCTACTCAAGGGGGTAGGGGGACTATCTAAGAAATACAGATCAGCTATAGATCCTCACCACAGATTTTTTTTAAAAAATCACTAATGGGTATTTTTATATGGAATGAGTATTCCCATGAGGAATAATTTATGAGCCAAGGCTATCCCACTCTTCTCATCCCTCCACCCTCTTTCCACCAGGACGGAGTAGGAGGGAGGGTAGACTTGAATGACAGGAAACATCACTGGCTAGACAGCAGGAGTTCAAGTTCAGGGGCTAGAAACATCCGTATCCTGCAACACTGTCTAAAGTAGGCCACAGCCACCAGCTGGGGCAGGGAGGTGACAGTCCTCCAGAGGTGTGACCCTAATACTATAATATCAGAGTGGGAGAGAAAGGCAGAACCAAGGAGAAGGGAGGTGCCTCTGTGTGGTGTGTGTGTGTGTGTGTGTGTGTGTGTGTGTGTGTGTGTGTGTGAGAGAGAGAGAGAGAGAGAGAGAGAGAGAGAGGGAGATGCACCCAGAAAATACAGTGTGAAAACAGTAATTTGGTTTCTACAGAGAAATGTGTCAGCGTTGCAAGAGAAGGAAACGACCTTTTGCATGTAGAAACAGCACAACGGCTTTGAACATCTTCAGAAGAGAGGACATTCAAAGCAGCATTTGAGGCCATAGAGGGGATCAGGAAGCTGGAACCATCTGGAAAGAATTGAATGATATTAGGGTTAATACAAGCTGAGACTTCTCAAGGCTGGATCCTGAGTCTTGGGGCTTAGACTGCTGTTCATTCGGCTGTGCCAACTGGTTAAATTCAGTGGTGAGAGACATCTTAGAGACCAGTGGCAACTGGTTGGGAGTCCCTGGGTATTTCCTTTGGAAACACCATTTCTCCTAACCCCAGAGGGTTCTGGAAGAAGGTGACCTAAGGGTTTAAATATCTCACACCCTTTTGCTGCTTAATGGTCTCTTTGTGGCTTTTAGACGGAACATCCTTCGCAGAAATAGACATAGTTTACGTCATCTAGTTCAGTGCTTTCGGGGTTGTGCACACCATCAGGTCAACTCCTTTAACCTTGGAGGGGAGGAGGAGGCACAGCCAGGCGAGAGTGTAATTTGATCGACTCAATCTGATGTCTTTGTTTAAATGCAAAAAGAAAAAGAGAGGAAGAAAGAAAGAGAAAAAGGAAGGAAGGAAGGAAGGAAGAGAGGGAAAAAAGAAAAGAGGAAAAACCCCATCAACTTTAAAAAACAAACCCATGATGAGGTGAAGTTGCAGTTTCACTGGGCTCCCTCTGAGCAGCTACATCACCCAGGCAACTGAGAAGCTTTGGTAGACCTACACCAGCTGGGTCTCTCCTTGGGAAGGGTTGGGAGCTGGGAGGGAGGCATGTGACAGGTGAGCAGTAACTAAGGCCGATCACCTGATTCCCGGTTCCTTTGCACCTTTAGATTCCATCACTGCAAGATTTCTCACATTGACTCTTCTCTCCACCTGTAGGGCTGACAGACAGAAATGGGATTTTTGCGGCCCTTCACCAGTTAGGCTACTTTGCTTCCCTTCCCCACAGCTAACACACTCTCTCTCTCTCTCTCTCTCTCTCTCTCTCTCTCTCTCTCTCTCTCTCTCTCTCTCTCTCTCCCTCCCTCCCTCCCTCCCTCCCTCCCTCCCTCCCTTCCTCCCCCTCCCCCCCTCCTGCCAACACATTCCAGGACAGATGCAATTCCTTCCTGCTCCAGTCAAACAAGATAGATGAGGGCCAAGGACAGATGTCTGTTAGGGAAGCCAGGAGACATGTGACCCCTTCGGATTCGCTGGAGAGAGGCCGGTGGTGAGACAACTCACCCTGCAGGAGAAGGTTGGGTTACATAAGCCAAGCTCGTGGGTTTGCTCACTGCTGCTCACCTGTTGCTAATTAATAAGCTGCCTGTCACAACCCAACAAGGAAATCGGCTTCCTACTTAAGCAAGCTCACCTCATTGCAGGAGTGAAGACACATTGGTTACCAGTCCAACAATAACACCTCCTGGGCCAAAGTGAAAAGACCAGGGTTCCCATTCAGCCAGGACAGAATTGCACATGTGTGTTGTAGGTCAGCAGCTCTATTCAACCCATGCTGTTCACAGAATAGAATTACCTCCAGTGTACAAAGATACTGCAGAAGTGCTTTGAGCATGGAGTCAGACAGACCCAGTGGTTCCTTCCAGAAGGGCATTCTTCCCAGACAGATAGAACAGTGTGTGCAAAAGTTAGGGAGTGGGGCCAGAGCTCTCCGATCCTGACACAGTATTGAAGCTCAGATTCCAGTGGTAAAAGCAAAGCCTTCCTGCCCACGGGACCAACAACGAAGCTTGAAATGAGAGTGGGGATAAAGAGATCAGGACCAGTGGACAGGGCCAGCGGGGGGAGAAGGGAGGCCTGGGCGATGGCACAGAGTGTCTGCTAGAGTGGAGGCTTGCCACTGGGAGTCCTTAAAGGTGATGTGTGGGGGCGCTGACCTAGTTTGGATGGCAAGTACCTGATGTGTGGCTGCCTGTAGCAAATACTGTTCTACGTTGCTTGAAGAAACACTGAGATCCAGGGCTGGTGCACAACTTCAGTCCCAACACTTGAGAGCAGAGGCAGGGGAATCTCTGTGAGTTCCAGACTAACCTACTCTACATAGTGAGTTCCACAGACCAGGGCTACATAAGACCCTGTCATCAAGGGGTTGGAGGTGAACTAGTGCCCAGGGACACTGGAAAACCATAGATGGCCTTTCAGAGAAACAAGGGCTCTAACAGAGAAGATGGGGAATCCAGAGTTGGGATATAAACTCACCTGTACACAAGAGGGAGTTTTGAAAGTGCCCTGAAGAACACAGAAAGGTTGCAAGGGTAGCAAAGGTTACAGAGCAAAACTGAGTTTCCTGCATCTGAATAGCAACGTGATGCTCCCTCAGATATGGGACTCTACACAGTGACAGTCCCCCTGCCCCCATCACCCACTCTTTGATCTTCTCCTTAAACCCTCATGAGTACCACGTGCCCAGCATATCCAAAACTGAGTGTCATCACTGTCCCTCTTCCAGGCTCTCTCCAGAGCACAGGAGTGAGTCCTCAGCTGACATTAGTACTTGACCTGGAAATCCAGTGAGAGATTTTGTCTCCCACCTCCTTCCTCTAAAGCTCTGGTTCTCAACCCTCCGAAAGCTGCGACCCTTGAATACAGTGTCTCATGTTATGGTGACCCCCCAACCATAAAATTATTTTTGTTGCCACTTCATAACTGTAATTTTGCTAGTTGTGATATAAATACCAGTGTTTTCTGATATTCTTAGGTGACCCCTATGATAGGGTCATTCAACCCCCCCAGGGGGTCATGATCCATGGGTTGAGAACCACTGCTCTAAGAAATCATCTATTAATTTCACTCTGTAAACTACAGTTCTACTATTAGGTGATTGTCTTAACGAGTTGCTACAAACTTAGAAGTGTAATGCACCACACAAACTTATGGCCTTATAGATCTAAAAGTCAGTCCTAAAATTCAAGGTATCCACAAGGCTTCATTCTCTTAGGGGGCTTCTGAAAGGAGAATCTGTTTCCTGCCATCTTGAGCTTCTGCAAGCCACTTGCACTTGGCCGCTGGCCAATTAACTCCTCTATCTTCGAAGCCATCAGGGTGGCAGCTTCAGATCTCTCTAACTCTGACATTCCTCCTGGGCTCACCTACGTAATGAAAGACGACATACATCTCTAGGCCCTTAATCACATTTGCAAAGACTCTTCTGCCTTGCGAGGGAACTGATTCATGGCTTCTACAGTTTAGATAATAGACCCCCTTTAGGGGACCGTTGTCTTGCCTACCAAATGCCTCACCCATCACTGCCACCCTGTGTCCCACTCAGAGTCACCAGCACATTCCCAGGTGCACAGGAGGTATTTGATAAGGATTAGAAAAGAAAGAGGAGGAAATAAAGAGGGAGAGAGGCAGATGCTCTTCCAGTAGGACTTCCTAGGGGACAGGATGCCATTCTTTCAGTCTGTCACCCACTCTGTCCCCTCTCCAAAGCAGTCTTTGTCTTTGTTTGGGTTTTACTGCTGTGACCATGACCAAGGAAACTCTTATAAGGACAACATTTAATTGGGGCTGGCTGACAGGTTCAGAGGTTCAGTCCATTGTCATCAAGGTGGGAGCATGGCAGCATCCAGGCAGACGTGGGGCTGGAGGAGCTGAGGGTTCCACCTCTTGGTCCAAAGGCTGCTAACAGAATACTCACTTCGGGGAGACAGGATGAAGGTCTTAAGACCCACCCCCACAGTGATGCATCTACTCCAACAAGGCCACACCTCCAAATAGTGTCACTCCCTGGGTCAAGCATCTTCAAACCACCACATTCTTTAGTCTTTCTATTTCTTTCCACTCTTATTCTTGGCCGTATAGCCCTTGTTCTTGCTGATTCCTATCTGGAATATCATCTACTGTTTTGGGAGGGAGGGTGGCATTAAGTTGGTCTCATTCTAAAGACTAAGATGACCCAGAGTTCACTATGTAGTCCAAGCCTGCCTTGAACTTCTGGTGGTCCTCCTGACTTAGTCTCCCATGTGCTAAGATTATAGGTACACCACCACACCTAGCCAGTTACCTCCACTCCTCTATGAACTTTGCATCTCAGTTAAGACGCCACCTCCTTCAGGAAGTCCTCCCAGGCCTCCAGGCTAGGGTTTCTATTAGGTCGTTGGTGTCCCTGTACCCTTCCATCACATGGGCTCTTAGAGCCCTTTACACAAATGCCGGTTCACTGTTTCCAGCTCTGAGCTGCACAGACCTTGACAGGAAGAACTGGTCATCCCCCCGTTCTCTAAGTTCACAGTGTCAGTAGGTAATGCCTCAACCATCAACCTACCTCACACTAGTGCTAGGCTCGCAGGCGTAAACGCACCACGCCTGACAACATCTGCTTTTATTGAAAGCTTCATCGTCAAGCCTGCTGTGGCCTTCCTGCAAACCTTGGCCCAGGGCTCTACTTTCCCAGGTCTGCTTATGACTTTATGACTGGCTTGATTGGAGGGAGGGGTCAGTGATGAAGGAATTGGTGACGGCATCAGTAGCCACTGTACTAGGGGCAGAAGGGGACAAACACAGTCCACAGTTCACTGGACTGTGTTTGTCCCCTGGCCTCAGCTCTGGAAGGCAACTGAGGACAAAGACCTGGCAGGGAGAAAGAGCTGGGAGGTTGTCCAAAGTGGAGATCTAGAGAGAGGTTTCCCTGCGTGGGTCCCATGGGCAAGGCTGCACCTGCTGTCTACAGTGTCCTCGCCGGCCAAAGCCAGACTCCAGACGTGTAATAAGAATTCCAGGACACGCACATGCATTGGTAGGTGGTCATCAGTCATCCTAATGGTGTGTGAGGAGACAGGGCCAGTGTGACGGGTTCAAGCGGCTGTGTGTAACTAGCGGGCTCACTCCTTCCCACACACCCCAGTCTCATATCCCTCCTCTCCCCTTTGTACTTCCAAATGCCAGATACACTCAAGGCGGGCAGTGCCACCAAATGTCCAGCCCCATCAGTCACGCCTGGTGGGGCAGGTCTGAAGTCTTGGCTAAAGAAAGAGGATCAGAAGTTCTAAATAAATACCCCCTTGGGTTGTATTTAAAAAAAAAAAAAAAAAAAAAAAGGTTGAAGGCTAGTTGGGCCAGAAAGGTGGCTCAGTGGGTAAATGATTTTGTTATCAAACCTAAATATCTGAGTTCAATCCCCAGAGCCCACAAGGTGGAAGGGAAAAAAGAGTCACTTACAGATTGTCCTCTGATTGTCACGTGTCAACTGTGGTGCGCGCGCGCGCACACACACACACACACACACACACACACACACACACACACAGAGAGAGACAAATTATAAATAAATAATGTAAAACAATGTCCAATACGAGCCTGGGCAACTTAGTGAAATGCTATGGCTGAGGATGTTGCTTGGCAACAGAGCACGTACCTAGATGTCTGAGGTCTTAGATTCAGTCACAGACACTGGGGAATATCTAGCTTTATTTAATTCTGGAGCTGCAAAATAATAATCTATCTCCAGGAGCTGGTGTGACCAAACCAAGTCATACCAAAAATTCTTACCAATGCAGTTCCTGTAGCCTAAAACTTAAGTAAGTGCCTCTTTCTCTCTTCTTACTCTTTAAAATTTAGAATGAGGACTGGAGAGATGGCTCAGCAGTCGAGATCACTGGCTGCTCTTTCAGAGGATCCAGGTTCAATTCCCAGCACCCACACAGCAGCACACAATAGTCTTGTTTAGCTCCACAAGGTCTGACGCCCTCTTCTGGCCTCCTCGGACACTGCATGCCCATGCATTTGAAAACTCATGCACATAAAACAAAAATAGAACCTTATAAAGTTACTATTAATGGACCTCTTATAGTCTTTGTTTTGTTTTGTTTTATGGTTTCATTTTCCATGTACATGAAAAGTTTGTTTTGGTTTGCTTTTTTGTCAGTTTTCAGATATCCTGCTGCTCAGCTGATTTTGTTTTCCTTGATGGCCGTCTAAGTTGTTTCCGCTTCTTCTTTTGAACACGTGTATGGTACAAACTCGTCTCTCTGGCCTTGTGACAAGTAAGAGAGTCTCTTAAGCAGAAGGTATTTCCACAGCTGTGCTTAGAGGGGAGTTTCTAACTCACTACCCACAAGCACCCTGCGTTTCTACCTCTCTGTATCTTCCCGATTCTTCGGCAAATATTTTGGTTCTCAACAATCTCAGGGGTTTGTGGCCGTAGCTCACTTTTCTTTAATTTCCCTGAATATCAGTAAAATTGTGAATCTGTGTGCTTGAAAGCCCTTTAGATCTATGTTATAACTGTCTGTATCCTCTCTGTATCTGTATCCTCTCTGTGTCTGTATCCTCTCTGTGTGTATCCTCTCTGTGTCTGTATCCTCTCTGTCTGTATCCTCTCTGTATCTGTATCCTCTCTGTATCTGTATCCTCTCTGTCTGTATCCTCTCTGTATCTGTATCCTCTCTATCTGTATCCTCTCTGTCCATATCCTCTCTGTATCTGTATCCTCTCTGTCTGTATCCTCTCTGTATCTGTATCCTCTCTGTCTGTATCCGCTCTGTATCTGTATCCTCTCTGTATCTGTATCCTCTCTGTCTGTATCCTCTCTGTGTCTGTATCCTCTCTATGTGTATCCTCTCTGTATCTGTATCCTCTCTGTCTGTATCCTCTCTGTATCTGTATCCTCTCTGTCTGTATCCTCTCTGTATCTGTATCCTCTCTATCTGTATCCTCTCTGTCTGTATCCTCTCTGTCTGTATCCTCTCTGTATCTGTATCCTCTCTGTCTGTATCCTCCCTGTGTCTGTATCCTCTCTGTATCTGTATCCTCTCTGTCTGTATCCTCTCTGTATCTGTATCCTCTCTGTGTCTGTATCCTCTCTGTATCTGTATGCTCTCTGTCTGTATCCTCTCTGTATCTGTATCCTCTCTGTGTCTGTATCCTCTGTGTGTGTATCCTCTCTGTGTCTGTATCCTCTCTGTCTGTATCCTCTCTGTGTATCCTCTCTGTATCTGTATCCTCTCTGTGTCTCTATCCTCTCTGTGTCTGTATCCGCTCTGTGTCTGTATCCTCTCTGTCTCTATCCTCTCTGTATCTGTATCCTCTCTGTCTGTATCCTCTCTGTCTGTATCCGCTCTGTATCTGTATTCTCTCTGTCTGTATCCTCTCTGTATCTGTATCCTCTCTGTATCTGTATCCTCTCTCTGTCTGTATCCTCTCTGTCTGTATCCTCTCTGTATCTGTATCCTCTCTGTATCTGTATCCTCTCTGTCTGTATCCTCTCTGTATCTGTATCCTCTCTGTCTGTATCCTCTCTGTGTCTGTATCCTCTCTGTATCTGTATCCTGTCTGTCTGTATCCTCTTGGTATCTGTATCCTCTCTGTGTCTGTATCCTCTCTGTGTGTATCCTCTCTGTGTCTGTATCCTCTCTGTCTGTATCCTCTCTGTGTATCCTCTCTGTATCTGTATCCTCTCTGTGTCTCTATCCTCTCTGTATCTGTATCCTCTCTCTGTCTGTATCCTCTCTGTGTCTGTATCCTCTCTGTATCTGTATCCTCTCTGTGTCTGTATCCTCTCTGTCTGTATCCTCTCTGTGTCTGTATCCTCTCTGTCTGCATCCTCTCTGTGTCTGTATCCTCTCTGTCTGTATCCTCTCTGTATCTGTATCCTCTCTGTCTGTATCCTCTCAGTGTCTGTGTCCTCTCTGTGTCTGTATCCTCTCTGTGTCTGTATCCTCTCTGTATCTGTATCCTCTCTGTGTCTGTATCCTCTCTGTGTCTGTATCCTCTCTATGTGTATCCTCTCTGTATCTGTATCCTCTCTGTCTGTATCCTCTCTGTATCTGTATCCTCTCTATCTGTATCCTCTCTGTCTGTATCCTCTCTGTCTGTATCCTCTCTGTATCTGTATCCTCTCTGTCTGTATCCTCCCTGTGTCTGTATCCTCTCTGTATCTGTATCCTCTCTGTCTGTATCCTCTCTGTATCTGTATCCTCTCTGTCTGTATCCGCTCTGTGTCTGTATCCTCTCTGTCTGTATCCTCTCTGTCTGTATCCTCTCTGTATCTGTATCCTCTCTGTCTGTATCCTCTCTGTCTGTATCCTCTCTGTGTCTGTATCCTCTCTGTATCTGTATCCTCTCTGTCTGTATCCTCTCTGTGTCTGTATCCTCTCTGTATCTGTATCCTCTCTGTCTGTATCCTCTCTGTATCTGTATCCTCTCTGTGTCTGTATCCTCTCTGTGTGTATCCGCTCTGTATCTGTATCCTCTCTGTCTGTATCCGCTCTGTGTCTGTATCCTCTCTGTCTGTATCCTCTCTGTATCTGTATCCTCTCTGTGTCTGTATCCTCTCTGTGTCTGTATCCTCTCTGTGTCTGTATCCTCTCTGTGTCTGTATCCTCTCTGTATCTGTATCCTCTCTGTGTCTGTATCCTCTTTGTATCTGTATCCTCTCTGTGTCTGTATCCTCTCTGTATCTGTATCCTCTCTGTATCTGTATCCTCTCTGTGTCTGTATCCTCTCTGTGTCTGTATCCTCTCTGTGTCTGTATACTCTCTGAGTCTGTATCCTGTCTGTCTGTATCCTCTCTGTGTCTGTATCCTCTCTGTGTCTGTATCCTCTCTGTCTGTATCCTCTCTGTGTCTGTATCCTCTCTGTATATGTATCCTCTCTGTGTCTCTATCCTTTCTGTATCTGTATCCTCTCTGTGTCTCTATCCTCTGTATCTGTAACCTCTCTGTGTCTGTATCCTCTCTGTCTGTATCCTCTCTGTATCTGTATCCTCTCTGTCTTATCCTCTCTGTCTGTATCCGCTCTGTGTCTGTATCCTCTCTGTCTGTATCCTCTCTGTATCTGTATCCTCTCTGTATCTGTATCCTCTCTGTGTCTGTATCCTCTCTGTGTCTGTATCCTCTCTGTGTCTGTATCCTCTCTGTGTCTGTATACTCTCTATATCTGTATCCTCTCTGTGTCTGTATCCTCTCTGTGTCTGTATCCTCTCTGTATCTGTATCCTCTCTGTATCTGTATCCTCTTTGTGTCTGTATCCTCTCTGTGTCTGTATCCTCTCTGTGTCTGTATCCTCTCTGTGTCTGTATCCTCTCTGTATCTGTATCCTCTCTGTGTCTGTATCCTCTCTGTCTGTATCCTCTCTGTGTCTGTATCCTCTCTGTGTCTGTATCCTCTCTGTGTCTGTATCCTCTCTGTGTCTGTATCCTCTCTGTGTCTGTATCCTCTCTGTCTGTATCCTCTCTGTATCTGTATCCTCTCTGTCTGTATCCTCTCTGTGTCTGTGTCCTCTCTGTGTCTGTATCCTCTCTGTGTCTGCATCCTCTCTGTATCTGTATCCTCTCTGTGTCTGTATCCTCTCTGTGTCTGTATCCTCTCTGTGTCTGTATCCTCTCTGTCTGTATCCTCTCTGTATCTGTATCCTCTCTGTCTGTATCCTCTCTGTGTCTGTATCCTCTCTGTGTCTGTATCCTCTCTGTGTGTATCCTCTGTGTATCTGTATCCTCTCTGTGTCTGTATCCTCTCTGTGTCTGTATCCTCTCTGTATCTGTATCCTCTCTGTGTCTGTATCCTCTCTGTCTGTATCCTCTCTGTGTCTGTATCCTCTCTGTCTGTATCCTCTCTGTGTCTGTATCCTCTCTGTGTCTGTATCCTCTCTGTGTCTGTATCCTCTCTGTGTCTGTATCCTCTCTGTGTCTGTATCCTCTCTGTCTGTATCCTCTCTGTATCTGTATCCTCTCTGTCTGTATCCTCTCTGTGTCTGTGTCCTCTCTGTGTCTGTATCCTCTCTGTGTCTGCATCCTCTCTGTATCTGTACCTCTCTGTGTCTGTATCCTCTCTGTGTCTGTATCCTCTCTGTGTCTGTATCCTCTCTGTCTGTATATTCTCTGTATCTGTATCCTCTCTGTATCTGTATCCTCTCTGTCTGTATCCTCTCTGTGTCTGTATCCTCTCTGTCTATATCCTCTCTGTATCTGTATCCTCTCTGTCTGTATCCTCTCTGTCTGTATCCTCTCTGTCTGTATCCGCTCTGTATCTGTATCCTCTCTGTCTGTATCCGCTCTGTGTCTTTATCCTCTCTGTCTGTATCCTCTCTGTATCTGTATCCTCTCTGTCTGTATCCTCTCTGTCTGTATCCTCTCTGTGTCTGTATCCTCTCTGTATCTGTATCCTCTCTGTATCTGTATCCTCTCTCTGTCTGTATCCTCTCTGTCTGTATCCTCTCTGTATCTGTATACTCTCTCTCTGTATCCTCTCTGTATCTGTATCCTCTCTGTCTGTATCCTCTCTGTATCTGTATCCTCTCTGTGTCTGTATCCTCTCTGTGTGTATCCTCTCTGTGTCTGTATCCTCTCTCTGTGTATCCTCTCTGTGTATCCTCTCTGTATCTGTATCCTCTCTGTGTCTCTATCCTCTCTGTATCTGTATCCTCTCTGTGTCTGTATCCTCTCTGTCTGTATCCTCTCTGTATCTGTATCCTCTCTTTCTGTATCCTCTCTGTCTGTATCCGCTCTGTGTCTGTATCCTCTCTGTCTGTATCCTCTCTGTGTCTATATCCTCTGTCTGTATCCTCTCTGTGTCTGTATCCTCTGTCTGTATCCTCTCTGTGTCTGTATCCTCTCTGTGTCTGTATACTCTCTGTATCTGTATCCTCTCTGTATCTGTATGCTCTCTGTCTGTATCCTCTCTGTATCTGTATCCTCTCTGTCTGTATCCTCTCTGTGTCTGTATCCTCTCTGTCTGTATCCTCTCTGTATCTGTATCCTCTCCGTATCTGTATCCTCTCTGTTTCTGTATCCTCTCTGTATCTGTATCCTCTCTGTGTCTGTATCCTCTCTGTGTCTGTATCCTCTCTGTATCTGTATCCTCTCTGTCTGTATCCTCTCTGTGTCTGTATCCTCTCTGTGTCTGTATCCTCTCTGTCTGTATCCTCTCTGTGTCTGTATCCTCTGTCTGTATCCTCTCTGTGTCTGTATCCTCTCTGTGTCTGTATCCTCTCTGTCTGTATCCTCTCTGTGTCTGTATCCTCTCTGTTTCTGTATCCTCTCTGTGTCTGTATCCTCTCTGTGTCTGTATCCTCTCTGTCTGTATCCTCTCTGTGTCTGTATCCTCTCTGTATCTGTATCCTCTCTGTCTGTATCCTCTCTGTGTCTGTGTCCTCTCTGTGTCTGTATCCTCTCTGTGTCTGCATCCTCTCTGTATCTGTATCCTCTCTGTGTCTGTATCCTCTCTGTGTCTGTATCCTCTCTGTGTCTGTATCCTCTCTGTCTGTATATTCTCTGTATCTGTATCCTCTCTGTCTGTATCCTCTCTGTCTGTATCCTCTCTGTGTCTGTATCCTCTCTGTCTATATCCTCTCTGTATCTGTATCCTCTCTGTCTGTATCCTCTCTGTCTGTATCCTCTCTGTCTGTATCCGCTCTGTATCTGTATCCTCTCTGTCTGTATCCGCTCTGTGTCTGTATCCTCTCTGTGTCTGTATCCTCTCTGTATCTGTATCCTCTCTGTGTCTGTATCCTCTCTGTCTGTATCCTCTCTGTGTCTGTATCCTCTCTGTCTGTATCCTCTCTGTGTCTGTATCCTCTCTGTGTCTGTATCCTCTCTGTGTCTGTATCCTCTCTGTGTCTGTATCCTCTCTGTCTGTATCCTCTCTGTATCTGTATCCTCTCTGTCTGTATCCTCTCTGTGTCTGTGTCCTCTCTGTGTCTGTATCCTCTCTGTGTCTGCATCCTCTCTGTATCTGTATCCTCTCTGTGTCTGTATCCTCTCTGTGTCTGTATCCTCTCTGTGTCTGTATCCTCTCTGTCTGTATATTCTCTGTATCTGTATCCTCTCTGTATCTGTATCCTCTCTGTCTGTATCCTCTCTGTGTCTGTATCCTCTCTGTCTATATCCTCTCTGTATCTGTATCCTCTCTGTCTGTATCCTCTCTGTCTGTATCCTCTCTGTCTGTATCTGCTCTGTATCTGTATCCTCTCTGTCTGTATCCGCTCTGTGTCTTTATCCTCTCTGTCTGTATCCTCTCTGTATCTGTATCCTCTCTGTCTGTATCCTCTCTGTCTGTATCCTCTCTGTGTCTGTATCCTCTCTGTATCTGTATCCTCTCTGTATCTGTATCCTCTCTCTGTCTGTATCCTCTCTGTCTGTATCCTCTCTGTATCTGTATCCTCTCTGTATCTGTATCCTCTCTCTCTGTATCCTCTCTGTATCTGTATCCTCTCTGTCTGTATCTGCTCTGTGTCTGTATCCTCTCTGTCTGTATCCTCTCTGTCTGTATCCTCTCTGTATCTGTATCCTCTCTGTGTCTGTATCCTCTCTGTGTGTATCCTCTCTGTGTCTGTATCCTCTCTCTGTGTATCCTCTCTGTGTATCCTCTCTGTATCTGTATCCTCTCTGTGTCTCTCTCCTCTCTGTATCTGTATCCTCTCTGTGTCTGTATCCTCTCTGTCTGTATCCTCTCCGTATCTGTATCCTCTCTTTCTGTATCCTCTCTGTCTGTATCCTCTCTGTGTCTGTATCCTCTGTCTGTATCCTCTCTGTGTCTGTATCCTCTCTGTGTCTGTATCCTCTCTGTGTCTGTATCCTCTGTCTGTATCCTCTGTCTGTATCCTCTCTGTGTCTGTATCCTCTCTGTGTCTGTATCCTCTCTGTATCTGTATCCTCTCTGTGTTTGTATCCTCTCTGTGTCTGTATCCTCTCTGTGTCTGTATCCTCTCTGTGTCTGTATCCTCTCTGTGTCTGTATCCTCTCTGTCTGTATCCTCTCTGTGTCTGTATCCTCTCTGTATCTGTATCCTCTCTGTGTCTGTATCCTCTCTGTATCTGTATCCTCTCTGTGTCTGTATCCTCTCTGTGTCTGTATCCTCTCTGTGTCTGTATCCTCTCTGTGTCTGTATCCTCTCTGTGTCTGTATCCTCTCTGTCTGTATCCTCTCTGTGTCTGTATCCTCTCTGTGTGTATCCTTTCTGTGTCTGTATCCTCTTTGTGTCTGTATCCTCTCTGTGTCTGTATCCTCTCTGTGTCTGTATCCTCTCTGTGTCTGTATCCTCTCTGTCTGTATCCTCTCTGTGTCTGTATCCTCTCTGTATCTGTATCCTCTCTGTGTCTGTATCCTCTCTGTATCTGTATCCTCTCTGTGTCTGTATCCTCTCTGTGTCTGTATCCTCTCTGTATCTGTATCCTCTCTGTGTCTGTATCCTCTCTGTGTCTGTATCCTCTCTGTGTCTGTATCCTCTCTGTGTCTGTATCCTCTCTGTGTCTGTATCCTCTCTGTGTCTGTATCCTCTCTGTGTCTGTATCCTCTCTGTCTGTATCCTCTCTGTGTCTGTATCCTCTCTGTGTGTATCCTTTCTGTGTCTGTATCCTCTCTGTGTCTGTATCCTCTCTGTGTCTGTATCCTCTCTGTGTCTGTATCCTCTCTGTGTCTGTATCCTCTCTGTGTCTGTATCCTCTCTGTTTGTATCCTCTCTGTGTCTGTGTCCTCTCTGTGTCTGTATCCTCTCTGTGTCTGTATCCTCTCTGTGTCTGTATCCTCTCTGTGTCTGTATCCTCTCTGTCTGTATCCTCTCTGTGTCTGTATCTTCTCTGTGTCTGTATCTTCTCTGTCTGTATCCTCTCTGTCTGTATCCTCTGCCTAATTTTGTTTGTTACCTTTTTTCTTCTCAGTCTTTAATTTCTCTTAATATGCTTCATTCGTTTTTTTTGGCACATCAAAGGTTTTGCTTCTTTTTTGAATGTTAGCTGTATACCTTTTCTGCATTCTAACTCTGACTGGTAAACAAAAGAGCAAATGATTTTTTTTGCATAATGATCTAATTCCCTCACCTATTCATTTATGAAGCTCTTTTCAACAACTCTAGAAAAATTTTTATAACCCTTTCCAAATTAAAAAAATAAAATCCTCACCAAAGGCTTACCCTTGGTTAAATAAGATTATGGAATTTGCCGGGTTGTGGACAAGCTTGTTTTGAAACTTCCAGCTCTCCTATCCTCTGTCAGATAGGACAGCAATGCCCCCTTCTGGAGGCCTGCCATCAGGACAGAACTCTCCTGGACACCGATGTGTTTGTTTAGATCAAAAAGCCAGACTTCCCAGCTTGAGGCTCACCTTTGCTGATGCAAAACAGAATGACACCCACGCAAAAGACTCAGATTAGAACATGGGACCTGATTAGAGGATGGCCTTTCCTAATTGGCCACAGGGAAGAGAGAGACCCACACTGAGAAAGAGGGTTAAAATGAAGCTGGTCCCTCACCCGCCCACACCCCATACCTACCCCATACCCCTGCCCTGTGCTCAAGCTGAGCTCCAACTAGGTTTCCATCTAGGGTAGCCACCTGGACTGGTGACTTTGAAGAACTCAGGTAGCTTCAAGGTTCCATGAGAGCCTGCCAAAAACGTATTCTGTAAATTATTGGATCTTGCTCCAGTCATCCTAAGTGATTCTGGAGAGATGGAGGGGACACGGAGGAGACACGGAGGAGACACGGAGGAGAGATAGAAGCAGAGGGAAAGAGTGGATGCCCAAATAATGGGCACTGGCCACTCTTGGATCCCAGGTGTCTCCACAAAATGGTGGTTAAGTGATTTTTCTGCAACCCCCATTACTTCCTGGAAACCCCCATTACTTCTCTTGTCACTCCAGGGCATATAGGGATGGCTTTATTGCTACCATCAAAGCTAAACAATAGCATCACCTGAAAACCGATTGTGCCCTGGAAGTCAGGCAGATTCGAGCTTCAAATGTCAAGTTGAACTCAGGCATGACATAGTCAATTCATCCAAGGTTTGCTGTCTTCCTCGGTCAAAAGGAGAAGAAATAGCTTTCTTGTAAGACTTGAAACGATTGGGTTAAATTTAAAAAAAAGTATATCACACCAGAGAGACCGCCTGGAACCATGTTTAGGGTCCTCGGAAGGATCCGTGGAGTCCTTGAAAGGTCACACAAGGAAATCAATGAGTCACTTCTCCTATTTAATGGGGTGTTGAACACTTGCCAATCATGCCCCCCCAACGGTGAACCAAGAAATGAGTTCCCCTGAAAGGAAAGACACCTCTGAGTACTATATGTGTTCAGGACAGAATTTATTTACAAACATTAACACACTTTATGATTAGGACAGCCCCGTGAGCTGGATAGAAGCGGCATAAAGCCAATCAATGCATCAGATAAAGAAATAGAAGTTCCAAGAAGCACATGGCTTCCTAAAGACTCGTGTTGGATACAATAGTGCTGAAAGGAAGCCACATGCGTCTGTTCCAGGATCCTGGCTGACTGGGGCCCTGGGTCATTTCTTTCTCCTGTCCTAACAACTAGACACAGGCTCCGGTTATTGCCCGGCGTTTAACCTGGCTCTTGGAAAGACCGAACCTCTTTCTTTAGAGGATAAATTGATCATTTCATTCCCATCAGCAACAGTTGCCTGACCCACGTGACCCGTACAGTCTCTAGGGTTTTCCTGCTAAAAAGAATTGACTGGAGAGCAATTGTTGTTATTGTTCTGTGTTTCACGGGGACTGCGGTTCCATGCACTGTCCCGAGCTGGAAAGTGCAATCAGATAATGGTGGAGAGGAACCAAAGGTTAATAGATAGAAAAGAGGGCAGGAGAAGCATTTTAGAGGAATCAGCAGATCGTTATTTAAATGTAAAGCACCTGCTCTTCTCCGCTGTGGTCGAGATGGTGACCTTGCTTGTGTACCCTGTTGGTCTTTGTGACCACGCCCACGTGTGTTTCATCCCCTAAGCGTCTGGCCTGGCATCTGGTGTATAAACCACTGGCCCATCTTCTCAGAAATGCTTCCTCCTCTTGCCTTCAGTAATGTCTAGCTTGTCCGCCTCCACCCCTCTAAGCTGTCTCTTTCAATGAGGTTAGCCGGGTATGACCGTCTGTCCCTGGAGAAATACAGTATACACAGTGAAAGCCTTCGAAGAAGAAAATTAAGGGAAAAGCTGATGCGTGGTGATAAAATGTTTCTCTGCTGGTGAAATGAGCCCTCTCAAGCCAGACTGGATTATATTAAAGGCAGGTTTATTGAGAGGCTGCTCTCAGACAGTGAGTTCACTGGCCCCAACACCAGAGAAGTTGCTATGGGAGGGGAGTGAGAGGAAGGAAGGAAGGAAGGGAGGAAGGAAGGAAGGAAGGAAGGAAGGAAGGAAGGAAGGAAGGAAGGAAGGAAGGAAGGAAGAGGTGTTAGGGTTTAAATCTCGGCCCACGCCCAGATAAAGCACACCAGGCCAACATGGTTCCACGTGGAGAGATTTAATAAGAGAAGAGGAGAGGAGAGGAAAGGAAGGCCCGCCATGAGCATGGGGGAGGGGAGTAGGGAGAGAAGGTACAGAGAAGAGAGCAAGAGCAGAGAAGGAAGAACAAAGAGCAAGAGGGAGAGGAGAGAGCAAGCAGCCCCCTTTATAGTCAGATACGGCTGGCTGTTGCCAGGCAACTGTGGGGCGGAGCATATCTGGCTCTTCCCAGGTAGCTGTGGGGGTGGAGCTTAGACAGAACACCAACAAGAGGGAACAGGCAAAGAGAGAAGAGAGAGGGGCAGGATGGAGGAGACCAAATCTCTGGATTAAATAGAGAAGAACATCTGGGGGAGGGGCAGCCCAGCCCCTGGGCTAGAAAGTTCAGAGTTAGGGGCAGGGTGTGCCAGGTGGGGACTGAGGAATTCTGGGAGAACCTAGAGGCCAGGTCCGCTGTGATGTGTAAAATATGCGCCTCAGTCCCTTGTCCAGGGATCCGAAACCAAACACTCGGGTGGTGATCAGTCCTGTGAGGGAACCTAGAAAGAAATATACTCCTGGAACATGAAATATGGTCTTTCTTGTACAAAGGAAGAAAAATCAGTATCTCTAGGAATGTCAAGTGTGTACACGCTCGCTCTGACAAATTATTTATTGCTTGGTTTGGTTTGGTTTTTTGGTTTTTTGTGACAGGGTTTCTCTATGTATCCCTGGTTGCCCTGGAGCTCACTCTATAGACCAAGCTGGCCTCCAACTCAAGGATCTGCCTACCGCTAGGATTAAAGAAAAGGCCTAAGACACTGCCATCCAGCTGTCAAACTATTTCAATTCATGCCTGTTCTGAGAGGCAAAGCAGCACACACTTGGCATTCACTCACACAGACACACATACCTGTAAATAAACATTGTTAGGACTCAGATCCCAGACAAATAACTAACGTGCTTATTAACATACCAAAGCTGATGCTGGCCACCAGGTTCTCCCAGCACCCCTCAGTCCCAACCTGTTACAGTATCCTCCTGGCTAGCATACCTGTCCCCCTCCCCTGAACTCCGGCTTCCCTCTCCATAGCTCCTTTGGCACATACATAACTCAGCCATTTTGGCTACACCAGCCTCTTGGCCAGGCTCTTAGCTCAGGCCACCCCTCTTGGTCAGTGACTCTTCTTTTGTCCCACCCCCACCCCCACCCCCCACATGGCCCGTTCCCTCTGGACTCTGCCAAAAGTCTCTGGCTGTATATTCCCTTTTTATCTACAATAAACTTTCTCCTCCACCATACATACCTAGGAGCAGTCACCTCCCCTTTTATTTCTTTTTTTAATTCAAAAATAATAAAGATCAAATTTAAAAAGAATAAAGATCAATCTTTAAACAATAATAGTAACAGTGACAGGAGCTGGGGCAGCCTCTTCTTTATGCTATGTCTATGGAAGGACAGCTACCGTCTTCTTCAAAAGAATAGTTTGGGGTTTTGCTTTTCTTTTTCCAGGTAAAAAGCAACAGGGAACCTAGTTGAAACATTGTGAAATTTCCCCGGTAACAGATGTGATTTTGAAATGCTCACCTCTCTGGAAGGTTCCCAAGGGTAACTCTTTAACAAGGTTCTGCCGCAGCAGGCCTGGGATTTTGCTTGTGTGTTTGTTTGCATTCAGTCTTGTTTTGTGTTCTGTGACCCTTGCTTTCTCCCCAACCCTCTCAGCTGCAAAGAGAACCGCTGCCCAAACCTAGGCTGCCATCTGCAGAACAGAATCAGACCTTTGAAGCAGGAGAAGAACAAAACCAAGACCCTGGGAGAGAGGTCAGGGTTGAAATCCCCATCCTCTACTTGCCAAAGACATTTGAGACCATCCGGGTCAACCTCTGTGTTTCAGATAAAAGAAATGGAGGCCTGAACATAGGCTCCCTATCACCTCTGCCCTTAGTGACAACCCTAAACCCAGAAATCACAGCCCTGCTCTCCAGAGAGACCAGAAGCCTCTTTAGAATGTGTTTCCATTTGTTTCCTCGTTCCTGGTCTTCCCTGTGGTTGTTTATACAATCGGTATCTGAGCTGAAAATATCAGCCCTAAGTTTCCCAGCACCTCGTTCTAGCAGTAAACAGAACACTTACTATACTTGGCAAAATGTCAGCAGTCATTAGGGAAGTTGGTGCTTTGCCAGGTGTTGGTGTTACCCACATTGGAGTTTCAATGGCTAAAAGCCAGCCTTTGAGACCACAGAAAGAGCTGGTATAATAGTTCTCAAACTACTCGATCAGCTCAGCTGAGGACGGGGGGTAGTGTGGCACATATCCGCATCAGCTAAAGCTGAGGCAGGAGGCTAGCCCGAACTACAGAGAAAATTCCAGGACCATTGTGAATTGCATGGAGAGACTGTCTTAACTAAATAAAACACTTGAAACGTATCGTTCTTCAATGGCTAATGTAACGAGGGCTAAAAGAAAACATGAAATATTACTAATTCGTGGGTTATAGTAGTGATCTCAGCTACTGTTGTACAGTATTGTGCTTACGCCTGTGAGCATGATAGCATCTAATTCTGTTTTTAATTAATGGAGAACTTTGGTCCAATATAATATGAGGTACTTAATGACTCCTTATCCCCCAACCGTCTCCCTTTTTATGGGAAGTTCCCAATATCAGAACCCATAGTTAGGGAGAATGTATGTGGGGCTATACCGAGGACTCGGCAAGGAACATGGAGTACCTTCTGGCCTTCTCTCCTCGAGTTTGGAAATAGCTAAATGAGTCCATTTCCACGTTAGATAGTGCGGTGCACACAAGTGCTGGAGGTAGAACCCTAGCTAGAATCAGTCCCAGGAGAATGGGATGAAGAGGTGACCTGTGGCACTGAGTTTATGGGTAACTGCCCAGAACAAAAGGAGGCAGAGAGAGATCCCAAGGGCTTTGTTCGCTGCCATCTTGAATATCAAAGAAGCTGCAAGATGCACAAGGGAAGGCTAAGGGAACGAACAACTCTAAGGACACTCAGCAGAAACAGCAGAAACTCGGCTCCTCATGAGCCAAGATCCCTGTTCAATCGATAGAAGCCTCGCTGTCCCCTTAGGTGTTGCGCCACTCTCCGTGCATCCCCGGGGAAGCTGTACTTCCCATGTAGGTTGTTATATAACAGGGCTTATCTGTGGGAGGATGTGGTACAGGTCCTTGGAGAGAGAAGATAGCTCGACCTCAGACAGAACTATGTCCTCTGAAATTCGAGCTGCCTTCTGCTAATTCCCCTGGAGACTGGCGTCAGGTAACCGAGGACAAGATCATAAACGCCGTCCCATCCATCCTGGCCCCTATGTGGCAGCATTTGGAAGCTCTCTTTTCAGGCCCTGAAATCAAACCTTTGTATAGGAGCCATGACAGAAAGGCAGCAGGGAGGTCTGTAATACAAGGAGAAAGGTGTTCTCTACTCCTGCAGCTTGGAGGTTTGGGTTAGGCACCCCTCGGAACTGTTAAACACACACACACACACACACACACACACACACACACACACACGTGGATTGGGCCAGAAAGTTGAAGAATTGGGGGGCAATCCACGGAATCCTCTAGTCCCGAGATGGAAACTTCAAAGGGAAGGGGATTTCGTGTAATCCAAGGGCAGTTTGAAAGGACAAGTGTGGATCAAAGGTCCAGAGTGGCTCTAGAGAGTCACAGATGTAGGAGACTTACAAGGCCTCTTATCCCCCACAAAATACACACACTCTCACACATCACGTATGCACACATACACACCACACACACACACACTCATACCACACACACAATCAACTGAGGGCCAGGAGTGCAGTGGTAGAATGGTTTGCCTAGCACACTTGTGTGTGAGAGAATGTGTGTATGTTTGTGTGTGTTTAAGTGTCTGTGAGTGTATGTATGGTGTGTGTGGGGGAGTTATGTGTATATAATGTACTGTGTATATGTGTGTATGCATGTATATTGTGTGTGAGTGTGCGTGTGTGTCTGGTGTGTGTGTGTGTGTGTGTGTGTGTGTGTCTGTTTTTGGTGTATGTGGATGTGAATGTGTGTATTGTGCTTACGTGCATATATGGTGTGTGTGTGTGTGTGTGTGTGTGTGTGTGTATGAGTGTTACTAAAGTTTGAACCTCATGCTTTTTTGCCTGCCAGGCATTCTGCAAAATAAGAATTTAAAAATAATGGTAAGTTGAAGGCTTCTTTTCGATTTGTTTTTTTCACTTTGCGCTCAGTGTACAACTGTCCCAGCAGGCTCTGGCATGCAGCAGGGTCCAGGAGCTGCTCTGGACCACTAGAGTTGCTATCCCCTCCCTAGGACACCCCTTTACATCTGTTACCTATGCCCCCACCTCTTCTAGTCAGTACGTGGAGCAGTGATGAGAACAGGAGGCAGAAGTCAGCCAGGGAGTCTAGGGCAGGCATCCGAGCAACAGTCCAGCTCTTATCCTTGGCCACAGAGATGCCAAAAGGAGACTCTGGTTCCTGATTCAAATGTCAGAAGCGTGGGTGAGGGGTGGGGATGGGGCTATAGTTTCTGGTTTGGTTTCTTGTTATCTCTCTTCTTTTACACAGCCACCTGGAAGCTCTTCATGAGGATGAGACCAAACTCCAGCCCACTGTCTGTGTAATCAACAGCGTTAAAAGGATCCCAGGGCTTTCATGATGCAAATGGGTTATATCTATTACAACCTTAGTAGGAATACGATTGACACCCCTCATTGACAGTTGATCTGCACTCAGTCATCTATAGTGGAAGGGCTGATAGCCAGGTCCCCTTATGCTCCAAGACCTGAAAGTCATGGGGGTCCCTCAACAACCAGAGCAGAGTCTGTCCCTGAAGCTGTTGCCTACCTATAGATCTCGTTCCCCTAACCAGGATACCTTGTCTGGCCTCAGTGGAGGGGATGTGCCTAGTCCTGCAGTGACTTGATGTGCCAGGGTGGGATAATACCCTGGGGGGGGGGGGTTCCCTCTTCTCAGAATAGAAGGGGATGAGGGGGATGAGAGAGCAGATGTGAGAGGGGAGATCCAGAAGGGGGCTGCAATCTGGGTGTAAAGTGAATAAATAAATTAATGGAAAAAATGGAAATTGTAACCCCAACCCCGGCCCATCTCCTGAATGATTTTAAGATCCCAGCTCTTGTAGGGGAGGGATTAGGGTTCTAGACACACCTCTCCTTCATGGTTCCCTTTAGACCCCACCTCCCATTTCCCTGGTAACCCCGAGGGGGGAAATGTCACAACTGTTCCTTCTCGGGGTTTAAAGTATCACATGAAGTGTCGGAGGTATCAGGGCTCTGATAAGGGAAACCTACTTTCTCCCGCTCAAACAAATGGAATTTGAGTTCAGCCTGGGTAGAGACAGCGGCACCCTAATATGCTCCAAAGTCGGGAACACTGCAGACCATTGTCCCCTCCCTTAGTCAATGCAGCCAGGGCTGTCAATCACTTGGTCAAGACACCACCCCACAAGAAAGCTGATTCATGTGAAGTCCTGCTGAGAAGATGGGAGGACTAATCATCCCCTTGATGATACAGGGTACTGCCTGCTTTTCTGAAGGAATAACTTTCCCCTTTCCTCTTTCTGCTCAAGCAAGCTCTCCCGGACACATTGTATCTGCATTTACATAAATCTCAGAAACTAACAGGCCAGGCTCCATGGCCTAGGTCGGTTAAGATTTAAGCATCCAGTAGATGGGAGCATTTGTTGCGCTTACAGAGGGCCTAAAATCAGCCATCACCATCCACGTCAGGTGGTTCACAACTACCGCCTACAACTCCAGCTTCAGAGGATCCAACACAGTCTTCTGGACTCCACAGGCACACCAACATGCTTCACACACACACACACACACACACACACACACACACACACACACACACACGAGAGAGAGAGAGAGACAGAGACAGAGACAGAGACGAAAACATATACATATAATTTCTGTTTGTTTGTTTTTCGAGACAGGGTTTCTCTGTATAGCCCTGGCTGTCCTGGAACTCTCTGGAGACCAGGCTGGCCTCGAACTCACAGAGATCACCTGCCTCTGCCTCCTGAGTGCTGGGATTAAAGACGTGCACCAACACCACCCAGATAAATATAAATCTAAACTCCTGCCCTCCCTTCTGAGTACCCAGGGCTTCAAGCCCAGCTCAACCTTACCAGGCTTCCTCTCACGGCCCACTGCCCCACAGTTAAGAGCCCTGGCTGCCCTTCCAGAGGACCCAAGTTGGACCTTTGATTACCACCACCCACACAAGCTTACAACCATCTGCCCCTCCAGTCTCAGGGGATCCAACAGCTTCCTCTGGGCTCCTCAGGTACCAGGCACGCATATGACGACCCAACATACATGCAGGCAAAAGATCCATCCACATAAAATAAAACTATTTTTTTTCTTTTTTTCTTTTTTTCGGAGCTGGGGACCAAACCCAGGGCCTTGCACTTGCTAGGCAAGCACTCTACCACTGAGTTAAATCCCCAACCCAAAACTATTTTTTTTAATGAAGGAAAGATGCATAAAATGGTTCAGAATGCAAGAGAGGCAAACTCTTTTTTTTTTTTTCTGGTTCTATTTTTCGGAGCTGGGGACCGAACCCAGGGCCTTGCGCTTCCTAGGCAAGCGCTCTACCACTGAGCTAAATCCCCAACCCCGAGAGGCAAACTCTTAATTATACCTCATAAAATGTATAACTAATAAAAGTAATAAAATATTAACAAATGCAACTCTATAACCATATAAAAACCTAAGGGAAAAGCTGGGTAAAGTCCCCTCAAACTGGATCAAATGCAAAGAGGCTGTGTGAAAGAATTTCTAGGGAAAAAAATTCCAGGGGCTGGAGAGATGGCTCAGCGGTTAAGAGCACTGACTGCTCTTCCAGAGGTCCTGAGTTCAATTCCCAGCAACCACATGGTGGCTCACAACCATCTGTAATGGGATCTGATGCCCTCTTCTGGTGTGTGTCTTAAGACAATAACAGTGTACTTACATAAAACAAATAAATAGGGCTGGAGAGATGGCTCAGTGGTTAAGAGCACCGACTGCTCTTCCAGAGGTCCTGAGTTCAATTCCCAGCAACCACATGGTGGCTCACAACCATCCGTAATGGGATCTGATGTCCCCTTCTGGTGTGTCTGAAGACAGCTACAGTGTACTCATATACAAAATAAATAAATAAATCTTTAAAAAAAAAAACAAATAAATAAATCTTTAAAAAAATTCCAATAACCTCATAAAGGGGGAGGGGGATTTACGTAAAAAGAAATGCAAAGAAAATACAGTCACCACTGCTCATGAGAGAACTGCAAGTTTAAAGTCTGCTGAGGAACCCTCTATCTTTCTGAAAGAAAGAAAGCCAAATATTTAATAATAAACCCTAGAGTTGAGGCTGGGGCTGCTCTTAAATTGTAATGAGAATTCACAATGTCCTAGTCTCAGCAGAAGGGGGACTGCTGTGATGCCCAGCAAAATCATATGTTATAAAAAAAAAAATCATATGTCATTTTCCCTTGGACCCAGCAGCCACAGCTCTAAGAATTTATTCCAGATATAGCTACCAGAATTGTGAAATCATGCAATGCCTACGTTATCCACCGTAGCACCATTTATAACCGCAAAGGCCAGAAGTGACTCAAATGAACTTCCGTGGAGGCCTGGTTGAATAAATACTGGAGATTACACACAGTGGATTGCCAAGAGACCGGTAAGATGGCCCCGACAGCTGGCTCAGCAGCTAAGAGCACTGGCTGTTCTTCCAGAGGACTCGGGTTCCATTCTCAGCACACACATGGCAGCTCACAACTGTAACTCCAGCTCCAGAGGAACTGGCTCCCTCTTCTGGCCTTCCTGGGCACAGGCGTGTGGGGTGCACAGACATGCATGCCGGCAGAGCATCCATACGCATTAAAAATAATAGTAGTAATGGTAACACACACCATACCTTCCAGAGTACACTGGTAGCTGAGTGGTAGATGAGAGAAGGAACTATAGCTGCAGCCTGCGTCTGTCAGGAAGGGAGGGGTCTTACTACATCAACAGTGGAGAGAGGATAGAAGATGATGGGCTGAAAACCATTATCACTGAGATAAGAAGAGGGGACAGCCGGACCGGAGAGAGAAGCTAACCCGCTCGCGTCATAGAGAGACACACTTGTGTTTGAGAAAGACAGCCCCAGCCCCTCCATCCAAATCCAACAGAGACAAATGGAGCGAACAAGACAGCAAGTCGATTTCATAACCACAATGAGAAGAATCGTGTCACATGACTCCCGGAGACAGCATTTCCGCTGAGCATCCTGGGAGGGGTGGAGCCTAGGGACAGAAAGGCAGGGAGCTCTGAAGCCATTGTTATCGGTCTTCCTAGTTGTCCCACAGGACAATTGACCCAGTTTCTCTGACAAATAAGAAATACAGAAAGGAAAAGGAAGACATTGTTTTCTGGCTTAACAAAAAAATATACAATAGGCACGGTGGTGCACGCCCCTAACCCCAGTGCTTGAGAGGCAGAAACAGGCAGATCTCCGAGTTCGAGGCCAGTCTGGTCTATAGAGTGAGTTCCAGGACACTCAAGGCCACACAGAGAAATCCTGTCTCAAAAAAAACAAAAACAAATAAACAAAGCAAAGACCAGAGGACCTATGGCTGACAAAATATGCCCAATAATGCTAAGAAAGTACTTTTGCTTTTCAGTATGGTTTTATCGAATTATATGGTTTGTTGCAATTTCTCTTCTATTGAATTTATTCTACTGAGTGTTATAGTTTTTATTTGTTTGCGTGTTTTCTTGCTTAGAGGTGGGTTTCTCCCACGAGGGTTACTATGCTTTTACTGAATGATTTATCTCCCTTTTTTTTTTTTTTTTTTTTTTGTCTTTTGAGACAGTGTCTCAGTATGTAGCGCTGGCAGTCCTAGAACCCATTCTGTAGAGATCCACCTGCTTCTTCCTCCTAAGTGCTGAGTGCTAGGATTAAAGCTATGAGCCACTATCACTGGTTTAATTTAAAAAAGTATATGCGTGCGTGCGTGCCTGCGGACGTGTGTGTGTGTGCGTGTGTGTGTGCGTGTGTGCGTGCGTGCGTGCGTGCGTGTGTGCGCGTGCGTGCGTCCGTGTGTGTGTCACATGCATTTGGGTACTTGCAGAGGCCTGAAGACAATGCCAGACCCCCTGCAGCCGGAGTTACACACAGTTGTGAACCTCCTGATGTGAGTACTAGGAACTGAACTCAGGTCCTTGCAAGAACAGCAAGCATTGTTGTCCAATAAGCCATCTGTCCAGACCTTGCCTCGGGTATTTTTATTGTTTTTGTTTCATTGAAACCTGAACATGCGGTATAAACTAGTCTGGGTTCTAACTCACTGTCCTTAGTACCCCAAGTACCATCACCACCATGCTGGGCTAGTACAGTAAATTTCTAGTTGTCTGCCTTGCCCATCAAACTCAAAGCTCACCTCCTTAAGAATATGCTTATAGAGGGCCAGAGAGGAAGCTCCACAGTTAAGAACACTGGTTGCTCTTTCAGAGGACCCAGGTTCCATTTCCAGAACCTGTGGCAGCCCACAACCATCTTTAACTCTAATTCCAGGAGATCTGGCGCCCTCTTCTGGTCTCCACAGACACCAGGCATGCAAAAATACACAGGCCAACATGTAGACAAAGCACCTACCCATAAAATTTAAAAATGAAATATGTTTGCATGATCACCTTCAGTATACAGTCCAGTTTCCTTTCACAAGCCTTTACTGAGACTCTTCCTCAGATAGAATCCTCCCCTCCAAGAACCTTGATGTTTCTTGAAGAAATAAATCTTTTCCTAAACACAGTCACAATAAACAAACTGGAAAGGCAACCTGTGGGATGAGGGAAAATATTTGCAGGTTATATGCCTGTTAAAGGGTTAACACCCATAACATATAAAGAGTTTCAGCAATTCAACAACAAAGGAAAAAACTCCAAAATATAACCAATAGTTCTCTAATGAGGACGTACATGGCCTATAGATGCATGCAAACAAGCTCATCACCACTGATTAATAATTAGGAAAATGAAAATGAAAATCCCTCCTCCCCTTCGAGATAGCTACAACCAAACAAAACCCTGAAATAATTAGCACGGATGTGGAGATGTGGAGAAATGAGAACCTTTGACAGGAATGCAAGATGGTACAGCTAGGAATTCTTCAGCAAGACAAAAATTACCGTATGATAATCAATTCCAAAAGAACTGAAAGCAGGATCTGAAGAGATATTCCCACATATATTGACAGCAGGGTTATGCTATCCGAGAGATGTATCCAAGAGACGGAAACAAACCACCTGTAATCCAGCAACAGGTAAATGGATTTAAAAACATGCTGTCTTCCCACAAGGGAATATTGTTCTCTCTGGGAAAAAAAAAAAAATCCCGATGAGCTCTGTGACACAGAGGAAACTTGGGGACTATCATGGTTTGAATATCCTTGGCCCAGGGAGTTGCACTATTTGGAAGTGTGGCCTTTTGGAATACGTGTGGCCTTTTTGGAGGAAGTGTGTCCATGTGAGCATGGGCCTTAAGACCCTCATCCTAGCTGCCTGGAGGCCAGGCTTCTCTAGCAGCTTTCAGATGAAGAAGTAGAACTCTCAGTTCCTCGAGCACTGTGCCTGCCTGGATGCTGCCATGTTCCCACCTTGATGATGGGCTGAACCTCTGAACCTGTAAGTCAGCCCCAAATAGATGTTGTTCCTTTAAGAGGTGCCTGGTAATGGTGTCTGCAGTAAAACCCCAACTAAGACAAGGACATTGTACTAAATGTCCCAAAAGGACAAGTACTGATTCCACTATGCCAGAGTCATATTATAGAATCAGAAAATGAGGAATTTCACTCTCAATCCATCTTCCCCACCCCTCAGGAGCTGAGGTCTCCAGGCGGTGGCAGTGGCCCCTCCCCCAGCCCCAAACTCCTTCCCTACCACTCTCTCCCATACTTTTTTTAAAAATGTATTTTATGTACATGTGTTTTGTTTATGTGTATGTCTGTGCACTAGAAAGGAACGTTGGAGCCCATTAGACTCCAGTGACAGACAGTTGTGAGCTGTCATGTGAGTGCTGGGAATTGAACCCGGGTCTTCAGAAGAACAGCCAGTGCTCTTCACCACTGAGCCTCTCTCCAACTTCTCCTCTCATTCTCTTAACCCTGCTTTTCATCCCAGAGCAGATCAACAGGTCCCGGAACCCAGCAAACAGCCACTAGGGAGCAGAGTACCCCTTTCTTTCGAACGCCTTTGATACTTTCTCCCCAAAACCAGCCATTTGTCAGTCTTTGTATACTGGCTTTGTATTCCGGCTTCCTCCATAAGGGAAATGGGGCTTGGCTGGCTCCAACTTCTAGGGGGTTCTAGATCTTGGAGGAGGAGGAGGCAACATTTGATCTGACCTTCCAAGGACAGATTTGGTAAAATAAAGATTAATGCTCAGGTAGGGGAGGGATGCAGAGGCCGAGGTCCCAAGACAAGAAGTTTCTGGAGCTGTAGGGAGGCCATTTTAGCTACATCAGACACTCATGAAGGAGCACCGCCCGTACCAGACGGAACATGCGCATTAACACCCAGGGTTCTGCTTCCTGTTGTGTCTGACTCAAGCTGAACTCAGTCCACTCCATGTGCTCTGGGTAGGATGAAGACAGTTGAGCAGCCGTTCTCAGGGATGGTGTTTGGGTTGGTACAGGCAGAAGGGACTAGAGGCTTGCAGCTCACGGGTGCCTGTGAGGAGCTGTTTGGGATAGTCCAGAAAGAGGGGTTCACCTGAGGCCCTTGTTACAAAATTAGCAAAAATCCTGACCTTGTTTTTCCCATGGGCTGTATGCAGATGTGTTAGCCCTTTCTCCTGGCACTCAGATCTCTCTTCGAAGCCCATTCCTAGCTGAGGCACAATGCCTCAGACGCACTGGGTGTCCGTCCAGCTGCCTACCCTGGAATTCCCTTGATTGCACAGCCTTGATGGCACAGCCTTGATTGCACAGGGACAGAACAGTAATCATCTGTTCTTAAGTGACTTAGGACAGGCATAGGTTCCTCAGAAAAACCAGGGTGAATGTTTTCTGTCCTCACACAGATAATGACAGGGAGAGGGTGTGTGTCCCTAGCACACTCAGGTGAGTGGTAGAACTGTAGGCAGCACCCGCAATCCTCTTCAGACCCTAAGAGCTTGTGTGTACAAGGAGGAGAAAGCGTTTACATTGTCAGAGGAGGAAACAGAGCAGGGAGGGTGGGCTTAAAGTAAACGTCAGTGGTGCCAGAGCGCTGGTTCCAGCCCGCAGACATTTTGGACCCGCCCTTTCTCTCCCTACCTTCCTGCTCTTCATTTCTGCCGCACTTATCACCATGGTACCCAAAGATCCTGATCTGCTCTTTAAGTTCAAAAAGAAGCCGTCAGTGGGAAGACACTTCCTCTCCTGAAATTGGATCCCCAAAGCTGAGCTTGGAGGAGGAGCCACAAAACAAAACAAACTCCCGGGATGATGGAACCTGGCAGACGCGGAGAAGAGGAGCCAGCATCGAATCAAATGTCCTCAGGGTGAAAAATCTTATTAGCTGCCTGGAAATTTGGAAGAATGAGTCCCTGCTTCTTGCCCTCAAGGACTTCGAGCCTCTAAGGCAACCGCGGGCTCTCCCGGCACTGCATCCCTAACACGAGGGCAGTTCATTATTCCAAAGTTAGTCCTTGAGGGGGGGTGGGGCATGCTCATCTCCAAAACCCAGCAGCTCAGCCCAGGATGAACTCTCATACTGTACTGAGGGCAAACCACTTAGGGAAGAAGGCGACACAGAGATGCATTTAGGGGACAGATTTATGGGGCGGGTACCCAGAACTAAACCAAGAGTCTCAGAGCAATGAGAAACTGAGGCAGCTGGAGTCAAGATACACAAACGCTATATTCAGATGACAGCCTGAGAGACCAGATCCTTGGTTCCAGCTCTTGTTTTTCTACCACCTCCACAAGTACACTAAAAAAAATGACTTAATCTTGGGGCTGGAGAGATGGCACAGCAGTTGAAAGACCTTACTGCTCTTACACAGGACCAGAATTTGGATCCCAGCACCTACAGTGGGTGAGACAAGGAAAATCAACACCCTCTTCTAGCTTCCACGGACATGAATTCTCTCTCTTTCTCTCTCTCTCTCTCTCTCTCTCTCTCTCTCTCTCTCTCTCTCTCTCTCACACACACACACACACACACACACACACACACACACACACACGGGAGGAGTGGGGAGGTCTTTCTTTGAGACAGGGTCTCTCTACATAGCACTGAGTGTCCTAGAACTCACTCTGTAGACCAAACTGGCCTTGAACTCACAGAGATCCACCTGCCTCTGCCTCTCAAGTGCTAGGATTAAAGGTGTGTCCCCCAACGTCTAGCCATAAGTATTTTTTTTTAATTTTTAAAATCTTGTTTGTCTGATAAATATGGATCTACAGTCGTCTTTTAAGCCACGAATCAGAAGATGATTTGACAAAATATTTTGATGCTATTTCTAGAAGCAACAGACTTTTCGAAGGCGGTGCAGCAGTGTGAGCCCACTGGAGTCCATGCAGAATGTATCTCATTGGAGACCCCATCGCTGGCAGGGCATTGAAACCGGAACTCTCCCGAAAGCCTGGGCCAGGGATTGCAGAGCAGAAGGTGTCTGCCTAGAATTCTCCTTCCGTGACATTTCCACATGGTCGGCAGCACCTTCATTTCCAGGGAGTGAGGTTTTGGATCAAGGTGTTGTTGTTGTTGCTGCTGCTGCTGCTGCTGCTGCTGCTGCTGCTGCTGCTGCTGCTGTTTGCTTGGTTTGGTTTGGTTTGGTTTTATTGGTGTTGTTTTGATTTGTTCTTCAAGACAGGGTTTTACTATGTGGCTCTGGCTGTACTGGTACTCGCTTTGTAAACCAAGCTGTCCTCGAACTCAGAGATCCTCCTGCCTCTGCCTCTGCCTCTGCCTCCCAAGCGCTGGGATTAAAGGTATATGTCATCACCGCGCGGCCAGGGAGCCAGTTTTAATCTCCAAACACCTGCTTTTCAGGAATTCCTTCCCTCAGCTCAGCTTTGGTTCTGAATTCCAAACAAAGTATCCCCGTATACATTGTATGTGTTTTAAAAGAAGGTTGTCCTTGGGCAATTTATTTCTTCTAAAGTAAACTCCCTATTTCATTCTGTCTTTCTTTCCGTCTTTGTTAACGGTCTTGTGATTCAGGATGCCCCTTTTCCAAACTGTGCTGAGTTGAGTGGCACTTCTTTCTAGCGGACTCGACCAGAATCATAGCACACTTGGCCACTAGGGGACGCTCGAGGTACCCGTAATCTACTCTAGATATGCAGCTAGGATAGTCAAGAGCACCAGAGTTGAGCCAAAGTGATTTCCATTCTCCCTGTCCCTCTACTAGAAGCGCCTGCCGCTGGTCTTGTCAAAAGAGTAGAGTAGGAAAGATTAGCCAAACCAAGGTGGAACCAATCAGAAAAGACATTGCATGGTTGACCTAGCGTTTTTTCAGCCCACAATGTTCCACAAGGTCAGACAAAGGAAGCCAAAATGATTTTTATATGCCTTCGGCATAGATTTGAGGGAGAAAGACTCCTCGAGTCCATCAAGACAACATCTTTAAACATCTCCGTCTCCTTCTGGCAAGCTAAAAATCAACAGCCAGCAGAGTGCAATAAAATGAAAATACTTTCTCTATCCCTTCACCTGGTGCTACACATGCACAGAACCACGTTCTCTTTCTGAACCAGGTTTTCTTTCGATTCACATTGAAACTGGATTAAAATGGAAAGCTATTTCCTACATAAAACTAAACCTAGATCCTGGGGCAAGGTTTACCATCATGAGATGGCCTGGTGTTTGTACTCCTAGGCATCCCTGTGTGTTTCCAGAGAGGTTTGACTGAGGTGGGGGCAGCCAGAGTAGAGCACCAGTGTTTGCCTCTCGGTTTCTGGACTATGAATGCCACGTGACCAGCCGCCTTGAACTGCTGCCACACAGTTCCAAATAAACCTTTCCTTCCATAGGTGGCTCCTGCTGGGTCTTTTATTGCGTGAATGAGGAATCACTAATCCTTTTCTGAAGTCAGAAGGAACGGGATTTATTAGGGCTCCAGTGTGACCCCTAACCTTTGAGTCCTGTCAGTGCAGTTACGTCACCAAACCCAAGAGACTATAGCAATTGTTCTGTAGTATAGTTGTCCAGGCTTAGATGACAAAAGTACCATAGGTGGGGCAGCTTACGGCTCACTCTGTGGCTGCACAAGTGTTCCTGCTCAGATACAAATTTGCCAATAGTTTTTCCTCAACATGATTCTTCACAGTGAGGCGTGACATGTGACACGCTATTTAGTCACAAAGTAAACCCATCTAGACGTGGATCAGAAAAGCCTCCAAGGGCTCGGTCCTGAGCTGACCCCAGACAGATCTCAGTGAAGGACCTTATCTTGCCCTTGGTGGGACTGTCTTTCTTCTAGGACATCCAGAACCTGCCTCGTGTGACAGGAGCTACTGTATAGCATGTGACCTGTGGCCTGCATGCTCAAGAGTCCTCAGCAAAGCACTTCCTTCAGAATTTGCTTAACCCTAAAGCAATACAGAACCGTCTGTGTGCAGTGTATGCTGCCCAGAGAGGTCTTCACTTCAGGTAGCCATTTGCTGAAGTTCTGTGGGCTCACCCTGCATAGCAGAAGTGTCTTTCAGCCTTTCTAATCTCCTGGATATGTTGTAGGAAAGGGGTGACTGCCTAGCCTCTGGTGGAGCCGCCTCTCCTGGAGTACCTATGAGTACATCACCCTGCACAACCTTGTGTCATTCCCCTCCAGTGTCCTGGAGCAGGGATTATCTGCCAGCTTCAGTGTGCCTCTGGTTAGTGATAAGGTACCCAAGACCCTGAAAACAAAACCCACCCCCACTCTAATCACATTGCTAATTTGAAGACTAAGATCCGAGGCCCTCACACCGATTGATCCAATGCTACTGTAAAGGGAAGGGGTGTTTGTAGTCCTTCCAATTTTAAAACTCTTTGTGACAAGAAGGCAAAAATGCAAAGGAAAAAGTACATAGGGGTCTATATGCATTAACACATTGATTTCAAGTACTTGGAGATGTTAAGGAGTCCCATAGGTAAAAAGCACGCTCGCCCTTCTCAACTGAGTTTGCCCTGGACACGTAGATGGCTTAGCTCAGGCGATGCCTCCAGCTACGACCTGCACTGCACTGGACCCTGCAGCACTGCCCAGCCCTGCCCAGCCCTGCCCGGCACCCTGAAGACGGCTATGGAAACCACTTCCCAGGGCCCTGAACTTGGGCTTGTAACTGAAAGGCCGTTGCAGGAGGCTGCTGGAGCACCCAGGATCCTGCAGCATGAACGATGCTAAGGGCGCTGTCCCGTCAACCATCCTAAACAGCCGCTGCGTGACTGGGCACGCTCGGTCTCCAGTGCTCGCAGCCAACAGGTGGCGCCACACGGCCACCAAGCAAAGCACCAAGACAAGGGTCTACTGATTCTGACCGCTGCTCTCACAGCAGGAGGCTCACCAACCAGGCAAAGGAAAATGAGGAAGACAATTGTTTGATGGAAGAAAGAAAAGGGGAAAGGAAAAAAATAGTCGACACTCCCAGATCAATTTAAAAATTAATAAGAGGGAACTGGAGAGGTGGCTCGGAGGTTAATAGCACTTGCTGCTTTTGCAGAGAACCCGGGTTAATCCCCAGCACATATTTGGTGGCTCACAACTATCTACAGATGTTTCCTATCTTAGAGGATGCCCTTTTCTGATGCCTGCAGGCACCAGACACACATCATAGACACACGTTTAGGTAAAACATTCAGACCCATAGACCCAATAAGTCCTTTTTTCTTTAAAAAAAAAAAATCTTAGAAACACACAGGGAAACTTGTTAGCAACCACTGTGTCACACTGTGCCTTCCACATGGCCATGCAGGACTCAGCAAAGGACCATGTTTTGCCTCTAATACAAATTTTCTTCCTAGAATCCAGCACATTGCCACCTACTCATAGCACACATTTGACAAGACATGCATGTGACTTTGGAAAGGTTTAGACCATTTCCTTATTTGCTAAAAGGAAGATAGTTCTTAGAATGAGATGATCATAGTCAACACATGCACTGAGCAGCAGGAGGAGATAATTTCCTAATCCCATATGGTCCAGTTTTTCTTCATATGTCAATCTCTCTTCCAACATATGAATAATGTTTTCTCACATCAATATCCTTGTACCACTACTGAAGTCATTTAACTCTACCTTTAGTTTTCAAAGTAAGGCTGACTAACAGGGATCATATCCTTGCTTAAATGTTTAAATTCCATGTATTTTGTCTAGGGCAGGCGCATACACCTGCCACCAGGTGCTTGTGGAAGGAAGAGGACAATATATGGAAGTCGATACTCTTCCCCCCCTATGTGGTCCTGGGATCAAACTCGGGTGGTCAGGCTTGGCAACTAGCACTTTAACCTGCTGAGCCATCTCACCACCTTCAACTATTTTATTTTAAAGATCAAAATGAGGTTTGGAAGAATTAATGTGCCCAAAGTGCATGGCTATGCAGCAGAGTAACTGGAGCTCGGACTGAACCAGGGCACTCTCCTCTACATGACACTGCTCTTGGGCATTGGCTAGGCTTTGGGGCGCAGTGTGTGAGCAATGGTATTTTTCTTTGAGAAGATTTGAGTCTGCCACTAGCTGGCTACTCAGCGTTCTTCCAGAACTCTGTGCTGGGCTGGATTGTGACTCATTTTCCTTTGAGCTCTGTTTGGGTCACAGCTTATAGTTCTTTATCCAGCTGCCGATTTGTAGAGCTCTTCTTTCCTTGTGTTCCTACATAGATGTTGGCGCGCCAGTGCACCCTGGCATGAAATCAGGCTGCTGACTAACAGTTAAATAAGGTGAAATCTATCATGTGTGGCCTCAGCAGAAGTGGGTCCGGGATCACAGGACAAGAAGACCATAAAAACCCTGAGACAAGGAACAGAAACCCTGCTTTTGTCATTGGTAAGAAATAATCCAAACACATTGTCCTGCCCTTTCCCTAGGTCTTAAGAACTTGGCTCTGATAAGCGAGGGCTGCTGGAGTTTAATTTCCTCCCACTTCCAAGTAAAATTGCAAGAAGCCAGGCTTGCTGAACAGAACTGCTTGGTCCCCTCTGTGAAGTGCCCAAGCTTTCAGGACAGTCCCACTTTGGCTCATGTATGAAATGATACATCTTGACTTTTCAAAATATGTCAGAAGACAAAGTAAAAAGGAAAGAAGGGAGGGAAATAAAACCAACCTGGGGCTAGAGAGATGGCACTTGTTGCTCTTACAGAGGACCCCAATTCGATTCTCAGTACCCACATCAGGCAGCTCATGACTGCCTATGACTGCTCCAGCTCCAGATCCTACAACACCCTCTTCCAGCCTCGAGAAATGCTGTGTGCAGGGGTGCGCGCATGCGCTCACACCCTCACAGTTTGAAAACAACTCTGTGGGCAGTGGTGGTGCACACCTTTAATCCCAGTACTCAGGAGGCAGAAGCAGGCGGACCTCTGAGTTGGAGGTCAGCCTGGTCTACAGAGTGAGTTCCAGGACAACCAGAGCTATGGTAGTGAGGCCGTCTCAAACATAAACAAAACAACCAAAACTACTAGGGATGCGACTACCAGTCCTGTTCTCTCTCAGAATGAGAAGAGTAAAGGCATATAGCAGCTGAAGAGCACCGATGCTCCTACCTGCTGAGAAGAGCAGAAGGGATCTTTAGAAGGAAAATATTTTCCCTTATCAGGTAGCAATAATTATGCTGCCAAGCAATTCTCACCATCTAAGACTTAACACTGAAAGGAAACTAGCTAGCGATTCTTCAGATTTGGAAACGTATTTTCTTTATTTTTATCCCACATGCATTGGTGCTTTGCCTGCATGTATGAAGGTGTAGGATCCCTTAGAGCTGAAGTTACAGACAGCTGTGATCTGTGGGTGCAGGGAATTGACCCCTGGTCCTCTGGAAGAGCAGCCAGTGCTCTTAATCTCTAAGCCATCTCTCCAGCCCCAGAATGTGAATATTTTTGACAGAAATTCCTGTTCAAGGATTAGCAGGAGCCTAAATTTACATTTCAAATACTATATGCAAAACCCCATCGGGAGGAGATTGAAGCAGCTATCAGCCCATCTTACAGAGTTGCTGCTCTATAGGAATGGGCAATCATAAGAACTATAAGCTTTATGCCTTTTCTGCCATTTTGGGGATCAAACCTGGGGCCTTGCACATGCTAAATAAATACATATTCTACAACTGGGCCATCCCTAGCCTCAGTCTCTTTTAACTTACATGTAATAACTATAATAGGTTTTGTTCTGCTCATGACAAGGAATGAAGCCCTCAGACTCCAGAGGCGGAGGACTCAACCAGTACATTAGAAAAAAAAGTAAAAAAGAAACTCAAAGGGTGAGGCTTTCAATAAAGGATGTGAACCAAGCAGTGAGGGCCATATGCTTTTATATGGTTGTAGAACAAAGAAAACAGCAATGAAGTGACTGTTGAAGGGTGACCGGTCTTCTTTAGCTGCACAATAAATGACTTTTCCCTGGTGCTAGAACTTTGCCATAAATATAGTACCTAAAGGACATCAAGCAGAGGGGCTTTGATCTGTGGAGCATCTGCAACTGACGTGTTTGTCCAGACAGCCGGCTTACTCACTAAACACTTAGGACCTTGCTGGGGCCAAATTATAACTGCTCAGATCTCCTGTCTCCGTCTTTCAAATAGCTGGGAGTACCAGGCCCAGAAGTTTATAGCTTTCTGACTGCTGTCTATCCTTTTGTTTCTGCTTTATGTCCATATTTATTTACTGTAATGCTGAGGATTGAACCCAGGACCTCTTATGTATGTTAGGTGAATGCTCTACCATTTGGCCACATTCACTTGACAACTGTACCATTTGTAGTAAACAGCTTACTTCTATAATCAGGAAAGCCCATTTTCACATTATTCACTTAAAAGCAGGTCAGAGAGGTAACTGAAAGCACAACTCTGGAAAGCAGACAGCCAGGTTCAAGTCTACCCATTTGTTCAACCTCCAGTTACTTGATGTTTATTAAAATGATACAGCCAGCAGTGGTGGCTCACACCTTTAGTCCCAGCTCTGTTAGTTCAAGGACAGCCTGTCTGGTCTAGTGATTCCAGGACAGCCAGGGTTACACACCCCTACACATACACACACCCCAAAAAGGAAAAACACCATTCTTCTGTGGTATATCCTGTCATCTCTGCCAACACAAAGGTTCTTCTAAGAACCTTATATTACCACATCATTCTATTCCATAGTTAGATTATACTTCAAGATTTTTCAGCACGTCTCTTAATAGTCAATGTTCTTTTTGTATTGTGTTTAATGTTTTTTTTTTTTTTTTTTGGTTCTTTTTTTTCGGAGCTGGGGACCTAACCCAGGGCCTTGCACATGCTAGGCAAGCGCTCCACCGCTGAGCTAAATCCCCAACCCGTGTTTAATGTTTTAATGCTCCCTCTTACCCTGGGCCAGTCCCACTTGCCACTATATTACCAATGTCTGAGATTTTATTTTTTACTACCAATCTTCAGGTTAAGATTTTTCTCGGGCTGGGGATTTAGCTCAGTGGTAGAGCGCTTACCTAGGAAGCGCAAGGCCCTGGGTTCGGTCCCCAGCTCCGAAAAAAAAAGAACCAAAAAAAAAAAAAAAAAAGATTTTTCTCAAAGCACATGACTTGGGGGATGGGAAAATAGAGATTGTTAAAGATGTAAATTACTGTGATTCCTACCCCCACTCCTGCCCTGGTAGATCTAGCTATTAAGCGGGGGTGCTAGGAACTGAATCTAAGGTCTCATCCACATTAAGCATATGTTCTGCCAAACACCCGCAGCTCTGCTCCAAGTACCCTTATATTGTTTAGAGTCCTGAGACATGGTGTTACTAAGTTATCAGGCCGGCCTTGACCTGGCTCTAGTTCAGATAAGCTTTGAACTTGGGTCCTGAGCTAGAATACAGGTCTATGCCACGGCTGTGGCTACCTCTGATATTTCTTCCAGCTCAGATAGGCAAGTTAGCTTCCAACTTGACCATGCTCGGCTTTTGAGACATCCAAAGGCAATGTGCACCGACAGTATCACTCTCCTTCCCTGTGTTGCAGTCCACGTCCTATCCATAAACCGAATAGATGGAAGTGACTGGTACCCCTTAGGACTCCCTCAGGACAGCCGCTGCTGCTCCACAGCCGTCTCCTCAGCTAACTCCCTTTACAGTGGGATGAAACTTTCCCAGTCCAAGCTGCCCCTCTGAATGACACTAGCCTTAATGATCATCACAGGAGCATTTCTTGCTATAGGTAGGGTACTAGCAAGCTGTTACTAAAGTAAATTAGTGCAGACAACAATTACACTGACCAGATTTTAAAAACTAATCTGATTAATTCAGGAACTAAAAGACATATTAAAACCTTACCAATTTACCCACATAATTTCAATAGCCCTTTCCATATGTATTAACTGCTGATCCACAAATCGTTGAGCACGTACCTGGGAAGCAGAAAAACCTGTCTCTTAAACAGGAGCCAGGAAACCACTGTAACAGGTCCCCACCAAGCCTAACCATGTGCACTTCCTTAGGACCCACGGGATGAAGAGAAAATGGACTCTCACAAGTTGTGTCTGACACACATACTTCAAATATCGTTAACATTTTTTTTTTTTTTTTGAGCTGGGGACCGAACCCAGGGCTTTGCGCTTCCTAGGTAAGCGCTCTACCACTGAGCTAAATCCCCAGCCCCAACATTTTTTATAAAAGCAAAACAGGACTGAATTTTTGAACCATGCCAGCTAAACTAAATGCTACATCTTATCAGTGGGAAATCAGACCTAGTAACTGAGCTGGCCTTGAGGTCTTACAAAACCATGTTTCCCCCTCACTTTTCAGGCTATATAGCATTCATTCACGCACAAAGGCACAAAATTTTCAAGCCAGTTCTACTTTCCTCAGACACACTTAAATAAACAAGTTTTATTCATCCTGAGTCTAGTATTTGGAGCAGGATCCATATGGACACAATAGTTTTATAAAGTAGGAGCTAAAGGACTTCAAAAGGCAGCAGTGTCCCAATTTGGCAGATTATAAATACGTAACGAGATTGAATATAAAAACATAATTTGAATATTTAAAATTTAAAAGTAGATCAGTATCTGTCCATCCATCCACCCTTCTACCTACCTTGTATTTCACCAAATCTAAAGTGCTTTTCTCTTCTGTTCCTATTTCAGGAGGTTGAGGTGGGAAAGGTAAGAAAGGCAACATTCACAAACTCTGTTCATACGCAGGGCAAGGATGCTCAAGTGACATTAGTGACGAGAGCAGCTCATGGCTTTATACAGCTGAGCACTTGTTACAGATATCCCCAAGGAATCACTAAAGACAAGTGACCAGTCGATTACTACTTGATGCACATCTAAATTAAACATTGTGTTTTCCTTTACACATGTGCACGTGCGCTTGCACACGCGCGCACGCACACACACACACACACACACACACACACACACACGCACACAAAACCAACACTGAAAACACCACTCAGGTTTTCAAAGGAAGGATAAAAAGACCATTATACATAGGTCTACAAATTACCTTTTAAAATTGGGGTGTGGAGCAAAAGATTAAGACATTTTTTATGGCAGTGTGCTCAATCAGGTGGATGGCTGTGAGATGCCAGCCTGGGCTATACAGCAAGTTCCAGGACAAACTTCAGAATAGCCAGACCTACATAGAGACCTTGTCAACAACAACAGCAACAGCAACAACAGCAGCAACAACAGCAGCAACAGCAGCAACAGCAACAACAGCAACAACAGCAGCAACAGCAGCAACAGCAGCAACAACAGCAGCAGCAACAGCAACAACAACAGCAGCAACAACAGCAACAGCAGCAACAGCAACAACAACAACAACAGCAACAACAGCAGCAACAACAGCAGCAACGCCTTTTTTTTAAAAGACCTAAATAGAACTTGAAAATTGAAAAACCTATTTAATAATCTAAAACTCCTAAAACTGCTTCTGCTAACTATGGACTACCCAGAGTCTACACAGATAAAACATATTGTCTCTTCTTGTAAGTGGAAAGTGAAGTGACTACACCCATTCTCTGGTCTTATTAAAAAGGTGTGAGCGACATAACAGCCTTAGTGTGATTGCTTAAAAAGAGAAAGAAGCCAATCCAGAGGGAGAATGTTTAATAAATGGTGTTGAGACAAATAGCTGTTTTGATCAAAAATAAAATTAATTCTTAAATCTTACACCATATAGAAAAATACATATATTATGATGGATCAAAGATTAAGAAATAAAAATGCAAATATTCCAAACTCTACACACAATTTTGGAAGGGCTCACAAGTTCTCTGAAACTCATTTATGGAACCCATGTTATTATATAGAAGAACTGTTAATTTTAACTTCTATAGTATTAAAATATCAATGTCAAATACTATATGTACTTTTAAGATTAGGTCACATGCAAAATAATGAAGATGAACACATTAACTTATTATTATAACTTTATAAAACCTCCAAACTGCAACTAGGAACAGAGGCATGTGGATACAAAAGGATGATGACTCTTTAAAAGAAACACACCAATTTGAGTTTGAGTGCATACAAGGGTGTTCATGTCTATTAATCCTTTCAGAAATCAACATCAGCTAAACCTGTAGTTCTTGAAAATCAGCATATGCAATGTCATTCTCAAATTTGATTAAAACAATAAATACAAATTATATTTAATATGAGTAACTGTGACAGACTCAATCATCTATTGTAGGAATTCGGTAGTAAAAGGCAAAACTTTCACCTGCATTCATCTCATACACAATGGAAAAACATTTGCAGATAATTACCATTAAGAATGCAAATATATTTTACCATGGAACAAGATTCGTAATAATGTTAGAAATCATACATTTGTATAACCACAATGAAACTGCAGACGGTCTACATTATGGTACTCTATCTTAAGGTGAAAACAATATTTACGTTAACAACAAATTTACTTGAGGCAAAATATGTTTATTACAGAACAGGATCTTATATAGTAGGCAAGGCAACATTAGATCAACCATTTTAGATTATCATGGATGAAGTATAGCTTTAAAACTGTAATAAAGATGAACATAAACTCTAACATGCTCTTCTCTTCTTATAAATGGGATGACGTAGAAAAGCAAAGCTTCAGTGTATAGGGGTTGGAACCATCTGTGAAAATTGAAAAAAATCAAAGTTAATAATCCATCAAAATTTCAATACCACTTTGAATTAGTAAATTATTCTACCATTTTACTATTGGTAATAAGAATACAAAGAAGAAAAACTTTTAAACATTTATGTGTATGACAGTTTTGTCTGTAGTTATACCATCACTGTGCATGCCTGGTGCCCCTCAGAGGCCAGAAGAGGGTGCCAGGTCCCCTGCACTAGAGGTTCAGTGAGCTCCTATGTGGGTGCTCTTACTCTCTAAGCCACCTCTCAAGTCCCAGCAAGGAAATTCTGTATGTAAGGTAAATTTTAACTGTCCCTACTTAACAGACAGTAAGCTCTGTAAAATCATCTGTCTGCTACTACATTCCTACTGTTCTAAGCACTAAGACCATACTCGATTTTTCAAGTGAACTAGTTCATCATTAAAGATCAATAACATCAGGATAAAACAGCTGTCACATCACTTTAATAGCGCATATTGCCAATGGTACAGTATCTTGGTAGTAACTTAAAAGTTGAAAATTTTCTATAAATTAAACCATTTGACATTTACTTCTCTATATTTCAAGGAGGTATTTCTCTTAAATTTTAAGGTAAATTTCAACATATACAAAATACTACTAAGCTTCTGTAATTTTCAATACTTGGCAGTATTATTTTCTACTGGCTCTCCACAAACATTTGGGTGCTATATTTAAAGCATGTTTCCACATATAAAACATTCAAGTAATTTTTAAAAACCTTTGTCCCTCCCTTTTTATTCAATAAAGTCTCGCCGTTTATGTTGCCCAGGCTGGTCTTAGAACTCGTCAGCTCCTAACATTCCTGCCCAGTCTCTTGAGTATCTAGAACTAGAGGCAAGTACCCACAATCCTGTGGTGTTGGTTTCCGTTTTCTGTCATCGCACTCACTCATAGCTGTTGCTGTTATTATTATTATTATTATTATTATTATTATTATTATATCATATTACTAATATTATTATTTTGAAATAGGGTCTCATACAGCCTAGGCTGGCCTCAAACTCTTGATTCTCCTTTCGCCAACTCCTGAACACATTAAAACTACAAACATGGGGCTAGAGAGATGGCTCAGGGTTAAGAGCACCCGACTGCTCTTCCAGAGGTCCTGAGTTCAAATCCCAGAAACCACATGGTGGCTCACAACCATCTGTAAAGAAATCCGATGCCCTCTTCTGGTGTCTGAAGACAGCTACGGTGTACTTATATATAATAAATGAATAAATTAAAAAAAAAAAACTACAAACATACTACATATAGTTAGTTACTTTCATACGACAGAATTTAAACATCATTTAGCTCCAGGATCAAAGTAAATTACGCCACAGAGTTTTATCTGTTTATAGCACAGTAGGGCGGTGTAATAAGTGTTTTCTCAGCTATCACACTAAAGATGTAGGAGTCAATGCTGTAATACTGGGCAGCGCCACTGTAACCACCACAGGTGGCTCTGTAAACACAACCTTTAAGAAGGTTTAAAGGACAATCCAGCAACATTTGGTCAAAAAACACACATTAATGTCCTGTCCTAAAGAAACTGACCTGTACACTTTAAAAATGCCAGGTCTTAGCCAGGCAGTAGTTACACAAGCTCCTCACAGCTGGGTGCAGACAAGCTCCAAGCCAGACTGGTTGGCCTAAACCCTGAGTTCCAGACTAATCAAGGCAAACAGTTAAAAACCTGTCTGCATCCCTCATTCCAGAGTTTGGTTGAAGCCTACACCAGCTGAGAAACAAGATTTCCAGTACAATCAGTATCGCTGAGCAGGTTACTGAAGAGAGAATTCCCTCACATAATCATGTTATGACAGCAACGAGTCAGGCTTAAGGCCAAAATTTATGTAACTTTGGGTAGAGTCCTATTTCTTTTTTTTTTTTTTTTTTTGGTTCTTTTTTTTCGGAGCTGGGGACCGAACCCAGGGCCTTGCGCTTCCTAGGTAAGCGCTCTACCACTGAGCTAAATCCCCAGCCCCCTAGAGTCCTATTTCTTTCCCCAACCCCTTCCTGGCAATCTCAAACAAGACTAGTAACTGTTTACAGTGAAAACACCTGACCTTCCTCACATCCGGGAGTTTTCATTGTAATCCTGACCAACCTCCCTATGGTTTCATTTAGTTCTCTGAACACGCCTTTGGAGATAAACAGCTTCAACCCCACCAAAATCTGCTATGAATCCTGTCCTGTGTCAAGTCAGTGCAGAGCTGCTTCTCTGAGGAAGCACATCACCCCCCTGAGCACCTCTCGCTCTCCTCTCAGGCAGTAGTACTGAGAGCAGTCGTACTCTGCTTCACACAGGCATGGCCGCAGGTATTCCTCCAGGCAATGCCTACTGGCTCACTTACTTGGGACTCGGATCTGGTAGTGATTGAGTGCAGTCAGAGCTTCCACAGCATCAGTTTTGCATTTCCACTCTAAGAGCCCAGACAGAGTTTTCGCAGAAGCTAAAACAGACACAAACCCAGTGGTTAACATGTCAGCAATCTTCCCAAAAAACTTGAAAATTTCCCAAGAGATGCTCCCTTACCTTTTGCATCAAACACTTTATATTTGATGAATGGAAGAACTTCATGGTCATTACACAACTGCCAAGGAAAGGTAAAACTGTATCAGAAGCATAGTTAAATCAAACTTTTTAAAAAAGCTAGCTTTATAGTAGCATTTAAGCCTTTAGTATTACATGAATTCATGTATGTTCAGGTTAACATCAACTTCTATGAGAAAAAAAAACAGTGAAATTTGAAACTATGTAAATAATTTCATATATAATAAAACAGATTTTTAGGGGCTGGAGAGATGGCTCAGTGGTTAAGAGACCCCGACTGCTCTTCCAGAGGTCATGAGTTCAATTCCCAGCAACCACATGGTGGCTCACAACCATCTGTAAAGAGATCCGATGCCCTCTTCTGGTGTGTCTGAAGACAGCTACAGTGTACTTACATATAATAAATAAATAAATCTTTAAAAAAAAAAAACAGATTTTTAAAGTTATAATACATTTCTTCAGACTTTATGAAGAGCCATTTGAATACTAAAGAAAGGAAGTATCAGAATGCCAGAAAGTCCATTACTCCTGAAGTGTGATTACAGTTATGATGGAGTTACGGTGGGAGGGAGCACACAATTTCATTTATTGGTGAGATTTAAAATAAGCTTCCCCTTGCTTCTGGCTTTGTTTTTGTTTTTCTGAGTCAGGCTCCTGCTATGTAACCCAAAACAGCCTTAAATGCAAGCCAAATCTCCTGCCTCTCAGCCTCCTAAGGGCTAGCACTAGCACCATCCACCACACTCAGCTAAATTAGCTTCTTCCACCTACCTTGTCGCAACTGAGTTACTTTAGGTATGTGTATTAAAGTAACTTTGTGGGGTAAAGAAATATCAACTTAATTCCAAGTTCCCAAATGATTGAGCTATAAGGCAATAGACGAGCAATAAACATGTAGGCTGCTGGGAAACAGACAAGAAGATCCTAGAAACTTCTGGTTAACCAGTCTAAACAACTGGCAAGTTCTAGGTTCAGTGTGTAATGCTCACTTTAGCAATGCATATGTTAAAATTGGACACAAAGAATTAGCACGACCCTTGCCCAAGGATGGCACACAAATACATGAAATGTTCACCTTTGTTTATTTATTTAATGGGGTTTGTTTGTTTGAGATAAGGTTTTTCTGTATAGCCCAGGCTGTCCTGTAATTTGCTTTGTAAACAAGACTACGCTTAAACTCAGAGATCCGCCCGCCTCTGCCTTCCAAGCACTGATATTAAAGGCATGCACCACCACCACTGACAAAATGTTCACATTTTAAAAGCAAATTTAACTAACATACACAAGGTGGAGATCAATAGAGGAAAACATCCAACACTACCAACCTTTAGCCTCATACACACAAACCCAAACCAAACAAACAACAAAAAGCAGGGTTTTTGAAAAATTTTAAAATGAGGCTGAACTATGAAATATTACATAAACTTAAAACACAGAGAGCAGCCTTCTATACACACTTTTCTTCAGTGCCTACCTTTGTGAAGGTCTCCTCTGTGACACACAGTGGAACATTGTAATAATGCAGCACACATGAGGGTGGCTGGATTATATTCTTAGAAGCTTGGCCAGCACTTGTAAAGCGATTATTTTTGCTCATTGCAAAATCTTTGTAGCTGCTTGTGCCATCCTCTAGCTCAAATATTTGACTTGGAACAACTGAATGTTGTTTAGACACACTGAAGATTAGAAAAGAAACACACAGTATGTCTTGTTAGACAAAAAGCAGCAGGTAGTCACAAATATTTCTATGAACCAACAAAATAAGGTGTTATGTAAATTTAGTGCAGGTACCCATTTATCCAAGGGGATTGGTCCAGGAACCCCAACCCCCCTGTCAAGGAAAACAAACAACAACAAGACGCTCAGGTGCTACAGCATGCACTCTGTACTGTTTACTCTTTTAGTTTTGGGGGTTTTTGTTTTTGTTTCTGAGAGAACTGGGCCTGAGGGTGACTTTAGCTCTCTGACCCTCCTGTCTCATCTCCCAAGTGCTGGGATTACAGGTGTATGCTACAATACCTAATTTTATTGCCTTCTTTATAATGCAAATCACCCCTATAAACATTTAATAGACACAGTATACTAAATGTATATATAGATGTATATATTATTTAAGAAATACTATGTTTATGTTCTGTACAGATACAATTTTTCCCTCACAGACATCCTTCAATTATGGATGAAAGAATCAATAGGTACAGAATACATAAACAGTATGCATTTTGGGTTATAACCAACCATTTCTATATTTTAGGTATCAATTGGAAAGAAAATATATCAAATATATCCTCGCATTAAGAACTTATCTGTCTTAACATTGTTTGATGATAATGAAAGTACACACTAAGAGATCTTGATTTGATAGGTGGCTCAGTAGTTAATTTTAAGCTATTGCAGAGGACCTGAGTTCAGTTCTCAGCACCAAGGCTGACTGGCTCACATCCACCTATGTTTCCAGCTACAGGAAATGATGCCCTCACAGGAAATGATGCCCTCTTCTGGACTTTTTGGGCACTTGCACTCATGTATACAAACATTTAATTTTTTTTAAAAGGTTTATTTATTTATTATATTTAAGTACACTGTCGCTGTCTTCAGACACACCAGAAGAGGGGCATCAGGTCTCATCACAGATGGTTGTGAGCCGCCATGTGGTTGCTGGGAATTGAACTCAGGACTTCTGGAAGAGCAGTCAGTGCTCTTAACCACTGAGTCATCTCTCCAGCCCCAAACATTTAATTTTTAAATAAAAAAATACATTTAAGGGGTTGGGGATTTAGCTCAGTGGTAGAGCGCTTGCCTAGAAAGCACAAGGCCCTGGGTTCGGTCCCCAGCTCCGAAAAAAAGAAAAAAGGGAAAAAAAAAAAACATTTAAAGTTAGAATTATATAACCTTAAAACTTGTTGCCAATAATGATACTAATACATATATACTCAGTTTACCACAAAATACTCTAAAGTCAACAAGAATTTCAAAATATTCTTTAACATTTATAACTTAAGACAAGTAATTACCAAACATTAAGTCTTTTCCCAAACAGTTTGACATTGTTAAGGTGTGTGACAGCTCTTTCCACAGCATACTCGTCACCCATTTCTACGAGTGCTGTGCCAGGAATGGTCTTCATAAACTTTACCTGCAAACACAAAAATGCCCCCAAAGATCATTTCTTAGAGTCTTAGCCTTAATCCGTAATTCATGAGATAGCAATCCCTCTACTCCAGACTGCTGCAATAAGATGAAGACGACGATGAAGCCCTAGGTAACTCAGCCTATTTCGTCTATATTCATTCAACAAATATTTGAGTGTCTATTTTGATAAGCACAGTGCTAGGTAATAGTAAACATAACCACTTTCACCTTTATATTGAAGTAAACAATTCAGAAATGTCAAGGCAATAAAATACCTAGAGACAGCATGGTAGTGGGAAGTGCAATGCTGGGCAATTAAAGCAAGCAGTAAACATGAACGCTTGCACCTGTGTCACCATTTCTCTATGTCCAGTGCTTCCAGTTTTTAAAAGACACTCTAGCACTCTACATCATACCTGTACTGAACAAACTGGTGTACCAGAAACTTTCAGCTTTACTGGAAATCAGTGGTTTTGCTGTAGGCAACACTTTATCCCTTGATTCAATCCAGTAATACCCTAAAAATCTAACTTATTATAATTATATAATATATATTTATCTATTTAAGCGTAAGCTAATGTGGTTCTTCCTAGCACCTATATAGTAGCTCACAAACCATCCAGAACTGCAGTTCTAGGGAGTTCATTCAGCTCTTCTGAACGCCACAACATACACACATGTAAGCAAAACATTCACACACATTTTTTAAAAATTAAGTCACTGTAAAAGTTTAAATATGAATAGAGGATTATGATGGTTTGAATTTATATCACAATCCATCACTAAACTCTATTAGAAACTTGGGGGCTAAAGAGGTGGCTCAGCAGTTAAGAGCACTCTCACTCACTGCCACCCTCCCAGAGGACCAAGGTTAACCCCCAGCACCAACATGGTAGCACACAACTTTCTCTAGCTCCATTCCCAGAAGCCTCTTCTGGCCTCCTTGGATACCAGGCATGCAAGTGGTGCATAGACACACATGTATTAAAATACTGAGGCAATATGAAATGAAACAGTAGAATTAACCAGACAACATGCCAAAAACTAAATCATGAGACAATTCCTCACACCAAAGACAGTTGTTAAACTCCCGGAACTTAGTTGTCTGCTCACCCTTACACCTACGTCTTTTTTTCTTCCTCTTTTTAGTCTAATGAAATGATGGAGATAACTCTTGTCTAGGACTCTCAAGAACTGCTTATTAAGGCTTTAGAATTAATGAACTAAGAACTAGGAACACCAAGTTTTTAAGCCATGCTCCCACTCCCGTACCAGTGACTCACAGATTTATACTTTCTTATTACTAGGGAAAGAACATTAAAATCACTTACAATAGAGGAAAGTAACATACAATATTGAAACATTCTGTTAAAGTGGGTCAGCTTCAGATATTAACTGAGCTCAAATAAAAACACAGTGTTCCTCATAAGATCACTGAGGCTGGCTCAATAGTCAATCCTTGTTCTTACAAAGAACCTGGATTAAGTACTAACACATACGGCATGTGATCCATACCATTCCTAACTCCAGTTTCAGGGTTCCAATGCTCTTCTGATTTCCATGGATACTAGTCACCCATGTGATACACAGGCATACATGCAAGCAAAACACTCATACACATATAATAAAAATATAAAATAAAACTCATATCATACCATTTAGAAAGCAAGTGTATAACACTACTCCTACCCTCAAATCAAGCTCTGAGACACATTTACAAATATCTAGCTCCAAGATTATCTCCAAAATATCTTCCAAATTCTATAGTTTAACATGTTAAATGGTAAAACCTGATGAAGTGATCAAAGGCTTTCTTTGCCTATTAAAGTAAAAACACGCTAAGTTGAAAATGAACTTATTTTAAATACCCAGTCTGCACTGTGCCATAGCTTGGCTGACACAGCATACCGTAAAGAATCAGTATCTGTTTTTTGCTTATGTCAGAATAACTCAAGAGTCTGGGCTGTCACTGCTTCTTAGGATTACAGTAAGAATATTACACACATCGCTAGTACAGTAAATTTAAATCTAGAGTATGATTTTTATTACATGTATCACGGTCATAACAGAAAGTAGAAAAACCAGGAGTCAAACTACTGCTCACCTAACACTAGTCTAGCCAGGCTTCCCACCTTTAGTGCACAAGTAGGGATTAAATTGCTGCTCTGGACTGTACGCTTTACACTGGTAATTTAAAACATATTTTTATCACTAACCAGATGACTAGCAATATCCAAGTGTTACTGATCACTAACCATTGCTGTAGTCTATGCATGTTAGGCTTATATGAGTTATTAGTGAAAAAATTTAGATGTTCCTGATTAAAGTATGTGTAGCATTTTCTGGATTACCACTAGATATTCCACCCAAATAAACTGAGAAAATAAAATGTACCTTTTCAATATTTCCATACAAGCAGAATAGGTTGAAGACTCTTGAACAATTCATTTTGAGCTGATGTAACCCACTAACCATTACGACGGAACCAGATGGGCTTCCTCCATGCATGTAAGAGGAAGAGGCTTGTGGTAATGGATAAGCAACAAGTTCAGGTGTATCTCTAGAGCCCATTCTGTAACGACTTGGTAAAGGCAATAGTGGACCATGCGATCCTGTAAAGAGGACCAAAAAATAAATAAGTAAAACACACATTTCCATTTATAAAAATTAGTAGATACACTTCACCAAATAAAAATCCAGGACCTTGTGTATGCTAAGCAAGCATTCCAACCCAAATTAAATCCTCAAAATTAGTTTCATGGACATCAAAAACAAACAAAATATCCTCAAGTATACAAATACTTAAATATATACAGGAAACAAATCAAATCAGCACTTGCATGTACCACACCCAACAGACTTAGCTATACCTATATACAGTGGTCTGAGTTTATCTTTACCTATACCTATATATACAGTGGTCTGAATTTATCTTTTCAAAAGGTTTAAGACTAGGCTATAGGATAGAGAGAGCCAGTGTATATAAGTAAGTATGTGTATATATATGTACATATGATGTTATAATTCAGCCAGACATGGCGACATACACCTATGATCTAGTACTTAGGAAGGCAAGAGGATCCACAACTGAAGGTTATCCTCAGTTACATGAAGGATAGCCTAGGTTATGAGACCCACCAACACGATAGAAAACCCACCATGTAGAGACTATTAAATCCACTGTATATAAATTACAGAAAAAACTGCCTACCTTTTAGAAGAATAAGATACAATCAAATATAAGACTACCTTTATATACCTTATAAAATATAAGAAAAACCATTTTCAAGCCAGTGTGATGGTGTACACTTTTACTCCCAGCACTGAGGAGGCTCAGTCAAGTAGATCTCTGAGTTTGAAGCCAGCCAAAGTTAATAAGTGAGACCCTGTTTCACACAAGACCCCACAAAAAAGGAAAAAAAAAATAATTTTCTGCTCTGCAAAAAGTTGTCTCCTTAAATACATTGTATTTTCATTAAAATAAAGACTAGAATTCATTACTTAGTTCTTCATCTATACACAGGTCTTCTATCATTCTCCACTAATACTTCATTTGGTGTGTGTATGTGTGTGTGTCTGTCTATGATGTTTGTCGTATGGTAAAGATAGAAAACAGGACAACTTGCAGGAATCTGTTCTCTCATTCTACCATGTGGGTTCCAAGAATCAAATTCAGGTTTTTAGGCTTGGCAGCAAGTGCCTTCCTTACCCACTGACCCATCTCACAGGTCTGAAATCTTTTTTTCTTTTTTCTTTTTTCTTTTTTTAAAAGGGGAGCTGGAGAAATGGCTCCGTGGTTGGGAGTACAAACTGTTCTTCCAGAGGACCCACATGGCAGCTCAAAATTGTCTGTAATTCCAGGTCCAGGGAACCCGACACCTTACAGGCGACATACATACAGGTAAAACACATTTAAAAAAAAACAAAAAAAAAAAAACAACAACAACAACAACCAAGAACCCAGCAGAAAATATCTAAAATTCTAATGGAATACCCCACCCCACACTACATCTCTTAACCTGAGTAATCTTCATTTCAAAATCAATTTGCTAAATTTAAGAGTTGTAAACTTTATGGGTTTTGCGTCTACAATTTCATTTTCAAGCTTTTTCTTTTTCTTTTTTAAGATTTATTTATTCATTTATTATATATAAGTACACTGTAGCTGTCTTCAGATACACCAGAAGAGGGAATCGGATCTGTTTACAGATGGTTGTGAGCCACCATGTGGTTGCTGGGAATTGAACTCAGGACCTCTGGAAGAGAAGTCGGGTACTCTTAACCGCTGAGCCATCTCTCCAGCCCCCTCAAGCTTTTTCTTAAGTGTGTAACAGAATGGAACAATTGTATAGAAACTGAGGTACTATAAGTGGGCAGAGAATAACAGTTTAATTAAGAAAAATCCAGAAGCAGCAGCTAGGCTGGAAACCTACAGTGTACAAACCCAGGGACTGAAGAGAGGCCAACAGTGGTCAGGAGAGCTCACTGCTCTCCCTGAGTGCCGGCCTGGGTTCAGTCGGTTCCCAGTCAAGCATTGCACTAGTGGCTACAGCTTCAGTTCCAGGGGATCTTATACATTCGGGCCTCTTCTGGCACCGCACATGTGATACACATAAACCCATGCAAGCACACACATTTAAAAAAAAAAAAGACAAAAGAATCCTCTTGTGTATAGATGAATAAATAAAAATAAAAATAAACCCTAAACATCTATGGTTCTCCTAAGCTAGTGGTTACAGAAGCATAGTCTAGAATGTACACAGAGGTGCAATAAACACCAAATCTCAAGCTGTTTCCTCATTTTAAAAGGAAACTTATCATTAGCTCTTTTCTTCTTTGTCTCTTTTTTTGTAGGACTTTGATCAATACTTGCATAGACATTATTCAGATTATATTGTCTCCCTGTCATGAGCATTTGCTTATGCCACAATGATACTTCACTAAAATCACTATTCCTTTCCCTGCCTGTGGACAGTGAAAAGACCGGCAGCAGAGAAGCAGATAAACTTCCACTGAGTTTGAATTGGACAAAGCTCATAAATGTTGGTGAAATACAGGTTAAGTAACAAGCACAACCAGTACAAGAGAATAAGTAAGATTTTAACTATGACCATTTGTTACCAGAATTAAATTATCTACACTACTTAGACTGTTGTGTATAGCTATCAGCCCTAAAGAGTAGGTGCAAGTCTTGATGCTTTAAAAATACTAATGTTTCATATAATCAACTTATATGGAAAAGTGCTATAAATGGCATTACGAACATTCTGAAATCATTTCCTATCTTTCAAAATAATGATCCAGGAGCTATATCCAAAAATGCTAGCATCAGCATGCAAGTGCTTGAAGCTCACTGTTGGAAGTGTAGCTCAAAGCCAGCCTGGTGTACACTGCAAGTTCCAGGCCAGTTGGAGATCTACAATAGTGAGACCATGTCTTTACACAAAAAATAAGAATAAAACACTGTGACGGTATAAAATTTATTCTGATAGAGCAATGAATAAATTTAATCTAGTTTAAAATATGCACCTAACTCATTTTAGATCAATACCTAGAAATATCTATGATGCAATCACAAAATACAAATAGAGCGGTTCTGCTTAACTGCTGCTCTGAAGGTGTTCAGCTGTGATCTGCACATCTGTAAAATCTCAGTATCCTCAGGACACACTTGTCCTCTTTTCACTTCATCTTATTTTTCTCTTTTATTTAGTCTCTGTCCTCCTAAGCCCATGAGCTTTCTTCTCTTAGGAAGCAGAACAAATTCATCTCCAAGTTCGATACCTTAATGATGCAGCTAAGAATGGATGAACGCACACAACCCAAGACAACGGTCTCCAGAAGACACGCTCGCCATCTCCACAACCCTATTTAGCGCCTATCACTCCAAACTGCACACTTCTCTTCACATAAGCCATATTTAAACATTTACTCACAAATAATAAAGTCAAGCAAAGAATTTCACAACAGGCTTTTATTAAGTAAAAGGTTTTAATACAGTATCTATTTGTCTATCTAGTTCTTTTCAGTAAAATATGTGATAACAGAGTACTATTCCTCAAAACCTAGTCAAAGGAAATAGTTTCAATACTACAGAAGAGTTCCTTGGTTTTCACTTATCCTTTTGAATTTTTCTAGCTACTCTAGCAAATGTTTAACCAGGTTTTAGCCTTCAGATGACTATCATTAATGCATTTAACACCATAAATAATAATGGGATCCTTCTATAATACACAGCACAACAGGCTTCTACTCAGTGCTTCTTTACTGCAGAAACACAACTATGCATGTACTCCTAAGCTATAGAAACCAAAATATCATACCAGGCCAGCAAGACGGCTCTATGGGCAAGAGGTGCCTGCCTCCAAGCCTAACGACCCAAGTTCAATTCCTGGGTACCACATGGTGGAAGAGAACTAAGTCCTCTGACCTATTCACTGGCATGACCACACAAAATAAAAATGTAATAAGAAAATTTTTTTTAAAAAAGGACTGTACAACACTTAATGTTTCAACTTTCTCTGCTACTAAAACACACTGAAATTTTATCAGACATAAGAAATACAATTTTAAACTTTTCAAGAAGACACTGGCTATTCTTCCAGAAGAACTGGGTTTATTCCCAGCACTACATGCAGGCAGCTTACAATTGTCTAACTCCAGGTCCAGGAGACCCAATACACTCTTCTGGCCTCTTCATGTATCCGGCATATACACTATGCACATAGTATATATATACATGCAGGCTAAATACCCATACATATAAAAATTATTTAATTAAAAAAAGGAAATATAGCCAGTAGCTAAAACTCCAAGAATGGTCATAAAATGTGAAAATAATTTATAAAGAGAACAACCAACTTTATGATAAATCTAAACACTTCACAAAACATATCAACTTTCTTCCACCTTAAAAAAAAAAATCAACTTTTCCACTTTGAAGCACAGACTATAAAAAGTTAACAACTGCAACAACTAACACCTGAAAATTAAAAAATATTGTTAAACAATGTATAGTCAATTAACACATTTAGTAACAACTCTCAACTTCTGTTTCCAAGAATAATCTGAAGCCTAGATTTTTCCCAAAGAAAATTATCCTTCTGAATTTTGTAATATCAAAATTCCAACCTAATAAGAGGTTTCAAAAGTGGAATTAAATACAAACAAATTTAAGCAAAGGCAAACACCAACTGTAAGGCTAAGCATCTATACATGGAACCACGCTTCTCTCCATCGCCAAATGAAGACGCACCTGCTAGGCAGTAGTGCCCTCTCTGCTCCTCTAAGCCAAAGCTCCTGACAATTCAAAACCAATCACCAAACAAACAAAAAGTGTCCACTCCCCCAACCAATAGCTCTCAACTTATTCACAAATTACTTCATGTACCAATATCCTAAGAAAACAAAGGTTTTAGACAACTTGAAAATAAACTACAACAGGCAGTTAGGAGCGAAGGGAGAAAGACAGACAAGAAACAGAGCATTTTTCATCAGAAACGCAAATGTTCTGGTGGTTGATCTATACTACCTTCCTTCTGCCTTGACACACTTACCATAGCCATCATGTCTAAACGAAGAAGGATGATCTCCCAAAATGGCTTGCCTCTGGCGACCCTTTCCTCTATCTGACACAAAAGTAGAAACATGATTTTAACAATTTTGATCCAAGTACTTAACAGAATTTTCACATGGGAAACACCCATTCAAAACATCCATATACTTCATAAAAGAAATATGACTCCTGGTTAATTTTAAACATCCATTCATATCCAATTTAAATACAAACACCAAAAGTTTAAGAAAACAATTCTATCTAACAAATTCCACTGAAAATTATGTTCTTGATAAATGCCAAATACAATCACACTTTCAGATGTAAAAGATTAGATGCTTTGCAGGAAGTGAATGTACACACTGCCAGAGCTTGACACTGTACAGAAGGCTTTACCAATACATGTCTTTAAAACAAGCTTTAAGTGCAGTACTTTGAAAGACAGTACCTGAATCATACTATTAGCTTCAACAGCAACACATTTTCAAAGTGGGCTTCTTTCAAGAAGTTTCAGCATAAGCCAACAACAACCTGTATTACATGGTTTCACAATCAGTAAACACAGAGTATTTTATATGTACATACACATATTTACAAACACCTACTGACTTGAGAGCTGAAAATTTGCACATCACTGGCTTATGTTGTATCATAATAGGTCATTTTCTATTGACCATAACATCAAGCAAAGTATGAGCAACCTCCAAGTTTAAATGCCAAGATAAACCTAAGCAAGGGGGCTACATTATTGGATGGGAATACTACAATACTCTAGAGATAATTTTTATTCTAGCTATATTTTCAAAACGGCATGCCAATTTCCTCAAATGTTATTTGAGAGATCATTTTAAAAAATTACTTCCAGGTTTCCCAAATAGGAGAATGGCTGTAAAATTTCAAATCATCATATAATACTTTTAGAAGTTTGCTGATTGAATTATAGTATCCAAAATATCCTTAGTCACCTAAACAAGCAAGGTTTATGGAGGATGAGAAATGCTTTAACTTTCATGTCAGCCTAGAGAAGTCTATTTTTACTTACCCATTGAAAGGGACTGAAGGGGGCATCTAGTTCAACTTTTATTCAATTAAACAAACTAACTCTTATCCATCCCTTTTAGCCACTGCTTAACCAATACCAGCAATAAGGTGTTCACTATCTTCTTTACATTTACGGATAAGCTAAATTTCAAGAAAATCATTTTTTTTACACAGAATAGGAACTCATCTTCCCCCCCATATTCTAATGTATTTCAAATCTTATACTTTGTACTTAAACAGTCTTCCAAATGCTCTTGAACACTTAACAACCTGACCTCAATCACCGCTTCTCCAGGCTAAAAAAAAATTTTTTTAACATAGATTCCACCATTTTCCAATATTGGTCTCAATCCTCCAGTCTGTTGATTCCTAAGCTAAATTGTCTGCTCGGGCAGACCACTAAACACTAAATTCAATTCCTCATTTCTTATAAGAACCAAAATGTTTTCATGAATTTAACTGTTCAGGCTAAGGATTCTCTGTAATAAAATAAAATGTAATCATGTTTTTAAAACTGAAATTGTATTTTAATGAGTTTATAGTAAAAATATATGAAGATCTTGTCTTTCTTTTATTACTGTTTGTCTTGTTTTTGAGACAGCGTCTCATAGCTCAGGTAGACTTCAAATTCCTGACTCTGCCTCCACTTCCCAAGTGCTGGGATTATAGGCAGGCACCACCATATCTGGCTCTCCATAAAGGTCTTCTGACAAAGCAAACAAATAATTTTAATGATCTGTCAATTTAAGTCAAGCTTAAATCACTACTGAAACTATGTTTATGTTTATAAGCTGCAAGTCTAGCCAGAAAGCTACCTATCAATAACAAATTAGAATAAGAGTATTTTCCTTAAAAGCATAAATTACTTTACTTCCTTAATTATTTTTTATTCATCAAATATCTACCTTATACATTTCTAAATAGATTATCTAACTAGAATTCCATACCCAAAAAAAAAGCTGGCTCTGTGAAAATTCAGACCTTTTAAAAGAATACACAATGTTAAAATGTATTAATGTTTTGCTGGATGCAATGGCCACACACACCTTTAATCCAGCATTCTGAAGGCAAGCTACCCTGGTCTACAGAATGAGTTCCAAGACAGTCAGGGCTACACAGAGAAATCCTGTCTTGAAGTCCACCCCACTAAGAAAGAAAAAAAGAAAAGGAAGGAAGGATGGAAAGGTAGGTAGACAGGTAAGTCGGACCAAGCAAGTTTATGGTGTTTGTTTTCAATAACTGTTTAGTGGTCAGAAGTAAGAGATTTCTCATCAACCATTTGTCCTCTTGTTTGAGTTCTTAAGGATTTGGTTTCCAGTATTGGATTCAACTGTATCAAACACAGACCAAGCAAATTTCCATAAGTATCAAAAACTGGGGGGGGGGGGGGTGTCTAACAAAGCTACATTTCATAAAACAAACCTATTTATAATTAATTCCATGCATAGGATGAAATGATTTCCTGGACCTGAGAGCAAAAGAAGTCAATCTTAGTATCTGAACATTCAAAGGATCACACTGTGTTTTACTCTCTTTCCTTTGGCTTAAGTACATGTACCATAGAGTACCTACTGCTCAAGATATTTTGGATGGTATTTTCTAGCTAACTTTATAGACACATTCAATTTGAGTTTTTCTAATATGTAGTTCACTGTTAATATTGTAGTTGAAATGTAGCCAATACTGAAGCCCCCTTGTTTTTACAAGATTGACATTTTAATTTTTATATTCCAAAATTACCAGTTACTTAACAAATTATCAGTGAAATATATGCTTGTGAAATTTAGCATGTATAGGCTATTGGTGGAAATGCATTTCAAATGAAATGCTTTTAATATTCAGATTTACCAAGTTTAGAAATTCTCTATCTTGAAAAGGACACGTCATTTTCACCTATATTTGAAATGTCAAATTTTCTCATTACACAAATTAACATAAGTAAAAAACCCTTGTTACAAAATGTGACAACTTATAAACAACCACTTACAAAAGTCAAACCACACAGAAAAACATCTTTTACATATAATACACCTTTTCATTTTGTTAAAACCTTTGTTCATGTTCGTTGGGAAAAACCAAAAACAATAACAAAATAAACTTAAATGCGACAAATGTGTATTTTTTGTGCTAAGGATCAAACACAGGGGTGTATGCATGCTAAGCACATGCTTTACATCACTGACCTGTTTCTCCCCAGACAAATGCACACCTTTCTAATCCACATATCTTTAATGTTTGTGTGCATTGCTTAAGCATTACCAACTCCCAAGGTCTGTAGATAAACTGACCCCTGGTTAAAAACCAATTAACAATTTAAAATCTAAGCTGAAAACAGTTACATCAATGGGCAGTGAACTTTAACAACATTGCATAAAGTCTAGTTTTCATAAATAAAAACGTCTACAGCTGAAACCTTAAGGGAAATCCGATCAGTATACATACAACTTGAATAAATGGGCACAGTCTATCATGGTGTTCGTCCCATGCAAGTCTGAAGTACTGTTAAATGTCGTCCTTTAAAAACTTGGGGTGATGATGCATGTAGTATGCAGTCAAGGTGAATTGCAAGTCTGAGTTTTTCAGAGGGCTTTTGCTGATGCCGATGTTGTGCATGATGAAGTGTAGAGTCAGCCTGCCGGAGTCCTCTATCCTTCTTAATGCCTCGTCCAGCTTGGGGGAAAAGTCCTTCCATAGAGAAGCAGTGTGCAAGTTTGCAGTTTGTAAGGAATATTCTGAATCAGTTTCCTCTCCTCCAAAGAGAGAGAGCTGCTTGGAGAAATGCAAGTCCTTGAACTGCGGGCGTGCCTGTATGTGAGGGCTCCTTGTTGAACTAAATATAAATAAGCTCAGCAGGTACCAGTAGGGGGCACTAATGTCCAAGGTTAATTTCCAGCATTACACGGGATTTTGTAACAAAAGCATTCAGCAACAAGATTTCCATTTTAATTAACTAGCTCATCTCAGAAAAAAAAGAATGCAAATGCTTGTAAGTTTCTCAGCAGATCTCAGTACATTCTAAAATTCGTAAAATACCTACCTCGTCTTCCCAAATAAGGTTTAGTGTAGTCCCAACTGTCATTGTCATTCCTAATAACATTTAGACGAGTTGGCTGTTGAAAGTGAAGATAAGTATGTTTAAATTGAATACCCAAGTATAAATATTTCTTTGGTAGAGTATTGAAAAGAAATACTTACCCTTGCATATTCAATTTTTAGTGTGCAACATCCGGCATATATATCAGCTCCATTGAGTGCTGCTTTAGCTTTCTGGGCACAAAGGACCGACTCAAATGTAAGGCTTCATTAAGGAAATGTGGCTGAAGGATTCCTAAATTTAGTTATGCTTCATTCCCAAGAAATTAAAAGATAACCAAACTAACTGTGTTTCTGGGAATGTTCTTCCAAATAAAATTTCTAAGTAAATCTTTATTTAATAAAGATTTATTTTAAAGAGTGAGAATAACAAAGAAAATTTAACATGATTAACGTTACTTACCCACATAAATCCTTCCAAATAACTAGGTCTGTACAGTAGAGAATGGAATAAGTTCTATCTCCCTAGAGAAGGTCAATCTATAACTATGAAGCACAAAATTACTTTACTCTTAAAGAACAGGTCCAAGGAAGTAACACAGTTGTCAGAGTACTTGGACTAGCATGTAGAGCCTGTGGGTTCAACCCTCAGTATCTTGGGGGACTATTTTATGGTACAAAGTTACCAAAACAGTAAAATTCCCTGTAAGTACTGCAATTCCATCTTTTAAGCAGGGTGTGGTGATGCACACTTTTAATTCCAACACTCAAAAATGGCCCATCTCTGAACTGATGGCCAGTCAAAGTTACACAAGACCCTATTTCAAAGTAAGAAAACAAACAAAACTTAAGATGCTCTAAGATAAAATAAAACATGTGCCTAAAATGTTCAAGAAGGGGCTGAAGAGAGCCCTGACTGCTCTTCCAGAGGACCTGAGTTCAATTCCCAGCAACCACATGGTGACTCACAACCATCTGTAAGAGATCTAATGCCTTCTTCTGGTTCTGTCTGAAGACAGGACAGTATACTTTAATAAACAAATCTTAAAAAAAAAATGTTCAAGAAAAAATATCATTATGAATTACAAACACTTCTATACATCAATAACACATTTACAAATAAAGGATATTCAACCATTGCTTGTATCCCATTTCTCTTGAATATAACAATACGCTGTACTTTTCCAACAGGGTTGCATACAGTATATAGAACATCCTATGAAGAAAAAAAAAAAGTATTCATTTTTTACATTTAGAAAAACATTAAAATTATATTTAATTTTGTTTTATCTTACAAGACATCATTCCTCTTAATTTCTAAACTGTTTTTAAAAAGGATCTCATATAGTTCTAACTAGTCATGCTGACCAAGATAGCCTCAGTTTTGCCTCCTGGGTGCTAGAATCAGAGGCATGTCCCACCATACCCAGCTATTAACCACTTTTTTAAAGGGCAAAGAGTGAGGCTAGAGGAGCAGTTCTCAACTTTCCTAATGTGACCCTTTAGCACAGTTCCTCATGCGGTCTTGACTCCCAACCATAAAATTATTTCATTGCTGCTCCTATCTGTAATTTTGCTTCTGTTAAGAATCATAATGTAAATATCTGATATGTGACCATGTGAAAGGTTGAGAACCACTGGGCTAGAGGTAGCTCAGACCTTGATTAGAGTTCCAGCAACACAACAGCTAGCAACCAACCATCTGTAACTCCAGTTCCAGGGGGATTTATGATGCTCCCTTATGGCCTCTAAGGAACTACACACGTGGTGAACAGACGTACATGCAGGCAAAACACTCATACACAAAAAATAAAAATATTGAAAAAGAAAATCTAAGCATGTTGTTGCACATCTTAAATTCTAGCACTTGGGAAGCGAAGGCAGGCAGATATCTGTAAGTTCCAGACCAAACTGGTCTACATAGCACGTTTAAGGCCAGCCAGGGCCACATAATGAAAATGTGTCTCAAAACAAAGGAAAACAACAGAAACAAAAACTAGCTGGCAGATAAGCAAACTACACGTTAGTTGTTATAGAGGACGTCTGTTTTACTGACATACATACCACTGTAATTGGATAAAGAGGATTCTGAATAGAGAGCAAGAGGACTTTGTTGCCCCCTGAAGGATCGTCAGTGTTTCCTGGCCGAGTGATTCTTTTACTTGTAGAGTAGTTGAAGAAAGCCTGCTGGCCAGCAATGTACACAGGCACATCTGCAGCAAATGTCACACACTCTTTGGCACTATCTATATTTTCAAACTCCACTAGAGCCTGTCGTTTAAATGGCATCATCATCACATAGCTGAAAAGGAAGAAATATCAAAATACAACATCATTTATTCTCAGTCACGTAAAAGCAGACGTTAATCCCCTCAAATGAAAGTGTATTCATCTCATGTCCTACTCAAACCCAATCCCATTATCAATCACTGATACCTCTCCAGCAAAACAATAGAAAACATCAAGACACAAAAACAAAAACTCCAAAGCCAGCAAGCAAAACCCATACTTAAACAGCAGGAACAGCTGGGTATGGAGGAACAGCTGTAATCTCAGCTCTCTGAAGTGAGGCAGAAGGGGGATTTCAAGTTCAAAGCCAGTCTCAAAAAAGAAAATAGCAGAAACACCCACAAACAGTAACTAAAAATTATTTCTATTTTATTAAAAACAGATAACTAGGAGCAACCATAGATTGACCAAAGTTCATATAAGTAATTTACCCCCAGATACTTTTAAAAGTCCATGAAAACACAATGGAAGAATACAATAACCATGGTTTAACAGGAGGATAAGTTAATTTACTTTTAAAAATATATTTAAGAGGAATATATTTTAATTGACAAAATGAATGATAAATGGAGAGGTCCCAGCACTCAAGAGGCAAAGCCAGGAATATCTCTGTGGATCTGAGGTTGGCCTGGTCTACACAGTGAGTTCCTAGCCAACCAGGGCTATATTATACAACTCTGTCCAAAAAAAAAAAAAAGAAAAAGAAAAATCACACACAGTGCATGTTTACACCTGTAACAGGAGAAACAACATATTCCCAACTAACAGGAATAAGAACTTCCAACTGTCTTAAAACACAATCAACATGGTTTAATCATATCAAAAAGCAAATACATCAAGCCAGGCAGTCATACCACTCTGCTCAACAGATAGATAACAGATAGATATCCAGGACCTACAGCTTGTTAGAAACTGACAAACAGTAACAAAACAATAACCCACACATCAATTCATAACTCGGTAAACTGCTACCTTCTTCATTTACAAAACTTCAGAGTAATAGGGTTACCACACGCAAACTGCCTGGCATACCATAGGATCTCACTCACTCCAGAAGATTACTCTATTTTCTTCAGAGCCTGCCACGCCCAATTTTATACCCTAGAGGATAGAAACGGAACCTGGCACAGAGCAGGCTATTAAGAGTATATGTTGACCTAGGAGGTTGGTTGGCTATCCCCACCTATATCACTAAAAATTAAACAGTGAAACAGGTCTTGAATTTAAAACTATACCAACTATAAGTACAACTCTAAATATTTCTTATAGAAGTAAATTCCTCAATCAAGTTTTTAAGTTTTTTTATATGAAAAAAATATAAACCCTAGAATCAGGTTTGTTATTTTATAAAAGGGGTGGTGAAATGGCCCTGCAATTAAGAGCATGGCCTATTATAATAAATCTGCTTTCTAGCTGGGCGCAGTGGCACATACTTTTGCTCCCATTCAGAAGGCAGAGGCAGATGGAATTCTGTGAGTTTCAGCCATCCTGGTCTACATAGCAAGTTCCAGGGTAGCCAGGGATATATACAAACCTCGTCTCTTAAAAACAAAGAGTTCTCTCTACCCGAAATAAGACACTAACTAGAAGCAAACTCAAGAGTTACTAGACAGTGACTTTGTATGAAGACAGGAAGAGGAGAATTTAAACGGCACAGACATTTCAATATGTACTTATACAGCCTGGTGAAAAAAATTTTTTTAATCTTTAAAAAGAATTAATGAGAAAGACCAAACAAAAAACCAAAAGGGTATGAGGAGTCAATATCTCAATACCATGAAAATTTTTACCTACTAACTTGTTGAATGGCTGGCACCTACAAATCACAAATCACCCCAGGAAGGTTAAAACAAGCTTAAGGCTCAGCAGCAGAGTGAATTCAATCTCTAGCACCAGAACACAAAGGGTAATAACAAGCTTAGAAGTTTCCAAAGGGGGCTGGCAAGACCTCTCACTGAGTAAATCACGCAGTGCAGAGACTTGACTCCCTCAAATTGCCCTCTTACCTCCACACACTATAAGTAAATGTAAAAACTTAAAAAAAAAAAAAAAAAAGAGGTTCCAAAGATGGCAGACACCCGTAATTCTAGCATTCAACAGGCTGAGATAGGATGAATACAAGTTCCAAGCTGGCCCTCCTTTGAGAGGAAGTGCTCCCTTTCCAAAAAAAAAAAGAAAAGAGGTAAGAGGTTCTTTTTCATAGCAAAACTTACGCACAGGCAAACAATACAAACGATCAACTCAAAGCGAGCAATCAAGCAAGGCTCAGCTTGCCCTCCCATATTATTTTCAATGTCTATGAAGTCTCCATTCTCCTTACCATATTGTCCCAAATTTCTCCAGTGCCTCCACAAGGTCAGCTTCCACAACGGATTCACAGAGCCCTCGAACATGAACAACAGGAGAAACAGAAACTTTATGATGACTTCCACCTCCCTCCTAGGGAAGAGAAAACAATTTCCTGTTAACTTTAAAAGTCTAAACTACATCTTTCAGTAAATTCAACTCTACATTATAAAGCAAATACACACATTTAAAAAAGAAAAAGTGACAAGTTAGCAGAAGGACCTGAAGACAAATTGAATATTTGATTAGAAATTTTTATTTCTAGTAAGCTCCTAAACACAAACACACACACACACACACACACACACACACTCTCTCTCTCTCTCTCTCTCTCTCTCTCTCTCTCTCTCTCTCTCTCTCTCAACCTTGGTTTTCAAGGCATGGTTTCTCTGTATAGACCAGGTTGGTCTCAAATTCTGGGATATGCCTGTCTCTGAAATTTTCATTTCTAAAAAAGAATGATCTTGAGACCAGCAGGTCAGCTCAGTGGGTAAAAGGCACAGGCACTTGCCACCACACCTGACACCAAAGTTCAATCCCTAAGACCCATATAATAGCGGAAGGAGGGAATCATATGCACAAAATACATTTCTTTAAAAAATGTTCAAGCCAGGAAGGGAGATACAGTAACAGGCAATATTTTACTTACTGAAGTTAAGTGGTAGGGTCATGAGTGATTTTTGTCTTACATAATATATAATGAATAAATTTACAGCTATCTCACACTCAATATTGTTTGTACCCCCCTGGGGGGTTTCTATCCCTGCATTTTATATCTAGATAGACATTTTTCCCCTTAAACTACAAGAAATGGGATTGTCATCACAATAGTTCCTCCCTAATTAGCTCAACATTCCTAATAATGATTTTTTACATAAACTTTATCATTTTCATAAGACAAAAATAAGTGGCTGAGGTAAACCTAAGTGTCTGTTTTCATATTTCTCCAACTACCTATCATATCCCTTCCAACTGCACTTTTTAGTCTATTATAAAATTCACCTTCTGAATTCAGTTTTGTCTCTAGAGTCTCCTCCCTCTTACTTTATCTTGGCATAACTTTTTTTTTTCCCAGAGCTGAGGACCGAACCCAGGGCCCTAGCAAGCGCTCTACCACTGAGCTAAATCCCCAACCCCTTGGCATAACTTTTGAAGAGGCCTTTAACTTTGCCAGTTTTTTCTAAGAATTGCCCATCATGAATAATAACTATGATGAATACAGTGCAAAAAAATGGCTAGTTTTCAAATTGATCTTTCTCACAAAAATGAATTACAGAGCAACGTTTGAAAATCCCTCGTAAGAGATCACTGACTATGTACAGTGAAGTCATTCCCTGAAAGCTGAGGGACATGAAAATGTTAATGCTGACTTGGTCTATGTATTATATACAAATCACAACTCTGCAACACACGAATGTACTCTTATTGTGTCAAGGAAAAATTTTTAAAAGAATTTATAAAAGAGAAGCTAGAAAATACTAAATATAGTATTTGGGGGAAAGGTGATTTTTCTCAACCTCAAGGCAAAAAACCCCTCATACTCCTTGTACTTCTTTATTCCCACTCAATCTATGATTATCTACCTTGGTATTTCTAACTTTAATTACATACCCATACATACTTCTGTTTGGGATAGGGTCTTCCTACATAGCCCTGGCTAGCCGAGAACTCATTAACTTTATTTCTGGGGAGTATACTACTCTGCCATACCCACTTTAACATGAAAACTTCCTATCACTCACTTTAAAACAATTAAAATTCCAGTTATTTCCAACTGAAAAGCTGACAATTCATCTTTTCAAACTGTATTTCTATCATTCGAAGGCTTAGGTTTTCTATCCTCCATTCTACCCCCAAATAGTAACTTTTTAAAGAAAAGCTCTCATGCATCTAAGGCTAGCTTCAAACTTGCTATGTAGCAAAAGATGACCTTAAAACTTCTGATCTTCAAGCTAAGATTATAGGTATGCATCAAAATATCGTTTATGCAGCATAGGAAATCAAACCCACCATTTCACACACACAAGGCAAGCACAAATTTAGCTAGATCCCAACCATTAGCACTCTTCTTAAATCACCATTTTCTCTATTTGTCATATAGCTGTGACAAGAAATCTGAACTTTTCTGCAGCACAGAGCCTCTTTTACCTACCTAATATCAGGTAGGTAGGCAGGCAGGCAGGCAGGCAGGCAGGCTGGCTTCTTTCATGCTAGGCAAGCAGTCTACTGCTGAGTCTTACATCATTATCCTAGTTCCTGATTTTTAAACTAGTAGGTAAGTGAGTATTGATAATCCCTACCTATATCCCAACGAAACTGATGTGGTAGCAAACACCCCCAATCCCATCACTCACATCACCAGCATCCATGGCTCGAGGCCAGGCTATGTACCTATTAATACGTTTAGCATGTATTCTCCAGCTTAAGGAATCATTTTTAAATCTTTTCTCTTACAGCAGTCTTTTCATTTCCATAGCTAGGCTGTTGTTTTCTATTATTTCTCAACCTCAAAATAATATTCCAAGTGTACATACTGAGCAAATGCAACATACACATTTTTTAAAAAACAATTTTCAATCCCTTCTTTGGACAAATTGGGTCAAACTATAAGGGAAGCTCAGTGGGTCCCTACTAACAGTTCAAGGCTGCTCTGGTCATACCCATGCTAATCAATAGCCACTCAAGGGCAGTCTCAAAGACAAATTCTCACAAGCCAATCAAACTGTTCAATATGGCTAGTCTTGAAAATCTTGGTCCATTTTACTGTTTCACTACCTTGCAAGTCTACTCATTAAAATTTGAAAACTCTAAATATTTATCTTATTAACAAATTACCTAACCCTTATAGTTTTTGGCTGTTTGGGCACTTTCTTTTCCTTTGGGGGCTTCTATTTGGGCAATGTGCTCACTGTATTTTGGCAGTAACATGGAGCCAAGGCTAACTTCAAACTCATAATGCAGCTAAGGCTAGCCTTTTACTGATTATCTTGCCTCTTCCCAACTGCTATGGCACCCCTGACCTTTCTTGGTTTTCTGAGATGGGTCTGTAGCCCAGGCTAAGCTCCAGCTTCCATCCATTTAGAAGTATCAGAACTGCTGGGATTACAGACATGTGCCACTGGCTTTGTTTTCAGACACCGTTTTGCCCACCATATTGCCCAGTCTTGTCTTGATCTCCTAGGCTCCAGCTGTTCTCCAGATTTTTAACCTCCTGAGGAGCTGGACTATCACTGCCTGGCTATCACTCAATTTTTGATTTGCCTGTTTACTCACTAGTGGAATACTTGAAAAACTTGATCTTCAAAATGACACCCCATCTTAATTTACTTTTGGTAAATAGTTTTGGTAAGTGAAGAAATTACATGTGAAGGTCTAGTTTCTTTCTTAAAATTAGAAAGTTATAGAGACAAATGAAGATTATGTCTGCTAAATCTAAGAATGCTACTTAAGGGGACCAGAAAGATGGCTTTGAAGCATTGCTGCTTCTGAAGAGGACCCAGGTTCAGTTTCCAGTACCATATGGTGGCTCACGACCATCTGTAACTCCAGTTCCAGGGGCTCAGTGGCCTTCTTCTGATCTCCACAGGAACTAGGCACATACACAGTGCAGGCACACATCTTTAATCCCAGCACACAAGAGGCAGAGGAAGGTGGATCTCTAGTAAGGCCCAGGTCAGTCAAAGCTGTACAATGAGGTCCTGTCTCAAAAGTAAATTTTAGGGGCTGGAGAGATGGCTCAGTGGTTAAAGAGCACTTACTGCTCTTCCAGAGGTCCTGAGTTCAATTCCCAGCAACCACCCGGTGGCTCACAACCATCTGTTGTAATGGGATCTGATGCCTTCTTCTGGTGTGTCTGACAGCTACAGTGTAATATAAAGTAAATAATCTTCAAATCAACCAATCTCAATCCTACCACCTCCCTTTCTCCCCTCCCCTCCTTCCTTTTCCCAAGTCTTGGTGAGTGAGCTCCACAGTAGTGCTACTATGCACTGGAATTACAGGTACACCCCCAACCCGGCCTTCATATTTCTTCAAACATTGAGACCACTTTAACTGTTCCTCTTATTCAGGTTCTTCTTTAAACTTAGTTATTAAATCATCAGAAATCAAAACAGTATGAATCCTGTAAATCTTTTTACCTCACTAATTTCCAATTAGTTAAAAAGATAGTTCATAACTGTACCTAATCTGCATCTACTCTAACAGTTTGACCACATTGTTTCTTCTATAGGCTAAGGACCACTTAAGCTGGGCTAAACCCTTCAGTTAAATGAAAACCGTATTTCAACATGATGAAGTACTACACTCTCTACCTTAATTACAAACATGTTTCATAGCTGCAATGATTTCAAAACAGTACTGAAAAATTACAAGGAAGAGTTTTTGAAAAGGAGGGCTCAGCAGTTAAGAGCACTAGCTACTCTTCCAGAGGACCCAGGTTCAATTCCCATCACCCACACAGCAGCTCACAACTGTCTGTAATGGAGCTTCAAGAGATCTGACATCCTCACACAGGCATACAAGCAGGCAAAAGTACCAATGCACATAAAATATAAATATGTCCTTTTAAAAGTTTTGAAAATGGAAAATAAAGTCTTCATTAAACTTCACATTAGTCTATCAATTCTAGTGTTAAATTTACAAATTAATTTATTGGAGAAGTGTTGATAGGGTCAGAAACAGTTTCGTATGCTAGTCAAGTGCACCATCACCAACATCAAGCTACAGCCCTAGCTCCAGTTACACAGTTAAATGAAACAGCTCACCTTAACCACAGAGAAATGAACAATTTGAATTTATAACTACATACATTAGTTCCTGTCTTGTCCCTTAAAAGCTGCATTATTAGTTAACTTCAGCTTCAAGTAAGGGAAGCCTGTGCAGTTCAACTTTCATATTTTACAGACAACTCAAGGGTAACTAAGAAAACTCAAGGGTATTGGTTGTCTGACTTTCTAGAGGTCACGAAAACTGTATGCTAAGATGAGACTCCTGATCAACCTCAACCCCCTGTCCAATGCCACTTCCACTGCTTGACTTGTGTTACTCATTACTTACTAGCATTCAAAAATAACTATTTTTTGGAACAAAATTTTTATCTTGCGTGTGTGTGTGTGTGTGTGTGTGTGTGTGTGTGTGTGTGTGAGTGAACACATGTGTGTGTGCACAACTACTTATTCATATACAAGTGAGAGGATAACATCTACCCTGTGGGTGCTGGCAACTGAAACTGTAGGTTTCCAGGCATATTAGCAAGCACTCTTCCCCACTGAGCCATCCGTCTCTTCTGACAACTTTTTAAAGTATCTTTCCGAGACACTTAAAAGACATTTCATAGTATTGTACAAACAACCAAGGCTTTTGGCAAAACATGTCTTATAACAAGTCTTACAATACTTGATTATGATCTTAAGACTCCTAAGAAAGTCATCATTTCCTCCTTTACTCAGAATGTAACTTCCAAGTTACATTCTGAGGATCTCAAAAGCCTGACAGAAAAATCCAAATAACTGCATGGAACCTTGGCTTGATCTTGACCAAAAGGCCAAGAACCAGTTGTCCGTAAAGTTATAGAAAGAAAAAAGATTCCTTCTTTAAAATGTGGTCAAATTTCCCCATCACATTTTATTTTTCTAATTATCAGAATTTTTACACAAAAATCCACTGGGCCAGTGAGACGGCTCAGTGGTGAATGTCTGTGGTGAATGGCTGAGGTCCCAGGACTCACATGATGGAAGCCGTCCTTTGACCTCCATACTCGCCTGCATGCTCCAACACACATAACACAAATGAATGTCATTTTTTTTTCTTCAAAGGGCTGAAGAGCTCATCCAAAAGGCACACAGTGCTCTTGCATAAAAGGCCAGAGTTTGGCTCCCAGCACCGGGTCAGGTGACTCACAACTTAACTACCTGTAACTCTACCTCTAAGGAATCCTAAGAAACTTAGGAAGCTGCCATGGGCACTTGTTATGTACCCAACACGAGTAACTAACTATTTTTTTTTTAATTTAAGCTAGACCAATAAAAATTCAAACTTTTGAAAGATAAGCTGCCTCTGATTAATAGGGTCAAAACCGTTCAGATCTCTTGGATCTCTTTGTTTCCTTAAAGCCTCCAGGAGCTGAAGCTGTGGGTTCCGAGGTCCACATTCCTTCAGTCTCCAGTTAACATTTCTGATAAAAGGATTCAAGGAATGTGTGACTTACAGTTCTGAATTCATTTCCTTCTGTGGGGACAAACTTGGAAAGACACAATCAATGAACTCGTCATTTGAAAACCTTCTATCCGACAGCAGGGACACACTCTATCACTTGCCCACACATTTCTGTGACATTTTGTTAGTGAAGACTATCTTGAGTCATCGCCCAGCCTGAACTCCATGCCCACAAAGACTTTTCGATGGAAAGAAAGAGTTAAAATAGCAAGGGAACTGGAGTCTAGGGAGGGCACGGGGGCGTAATTCGTCATTCAATCGCTGCTTTCAAAGAGATGAGGCCACGAAAGCCTTCCCGTTACGGTGCGCCGCGTGAGGATGCTGCGGGACGAGGAGGCCGGGTCCCAGGACCGCCTCCGAGCCAGAGTTGTTCAACTAACAAAGAGCTGATCCCGCCGAGGGCGCGCGGCACAGCCTCCCGGAGCGGAAGCGACACCCGCCGCCGCCGCCCCCACCCCAAAGCCCTCCCCAAGTTCAGGGCCCGGCTGCGGACTCCCTGAGGCCCGGCACCCGAAGCCCAAGCCCGCACTCGCCGTCAGGATTCGGGAAATGTGTGCAATAAATAAGTGATAAGCCCGAGTCCCCAACCGCACGCTCGGTGTGCACGCAGCAGAATAGGAGAGGCCGGAGAGCCGGCGGCGGGTGGGCGAGCGAGCGGGCGGGCAGACGGGCGGCCAGGCCGAACCCCGCCACCGGGCCCTGCTGGAGGGACGCGGCGCCGCGCTTTGTTACCGTGGACGGGGGCATGCTCCGAGGGCCGCCGCCGCTGCCGCCTTCGTCGCCGCCGCTACCTCTCTCATCGCCGTCGCCTTCGTCGCCTTCTTCGCCGTCGCCTTCTTCTCCACCGTCGCCTTCCTCGCCGTCGCCGCCGCCGCCGCCGCTGCCTCGGTCGCCGCCGCCGCTGTCGCTATCGCTCCCCGCCTGAGGCGTCGCTTCCTGGCGATTCTCGCTCTCCTCAGCCGAGTAGACGATCTCTCCCTCCTCCGTCTTGAGGCGCTTGGCCTGGCTTTCGAACTCCCGGTCCTCCTCGTACGTCTCCTCCTTGGGGGAGGAGGAGGTGGAGGACATGGCGGCGGTGGAGACGGCGCGGGATATGGGCCTCAGATGTCGCCGAGCAGTCCCCGCCGCGGGCTGCGCCTCCTCAGCGCGGGTCTGAGAGGCGTCGGCGTCCTCCGCGGCGCGCTCCAGGAGCCCGTGACTGAGAAGGGAGCGCGGGCTGAGGGGACGCTTCCCTTTATCTCCCAGCCAGCCTCCAGCCTCTCCCTCCGCCAGCTTCGCGGCTCCCAGCTCCGGGGGGAACGCGAAACTAAGGATGGGGCCGGGGCCGTGGCCGTGGCTTCCGGTCTTCCCTCCTCCCTAATCCGCTCCCCGCCGCTCAGGCGGAGCCTCCACCCGCCTTGACTGCTGCGGGGCGGGATCGAATCCTCAAGCCCAAGAGTTCCCGCCCCCTAGCTGAACTTTCTCCTCCTATTGGTAGGTGGAAAGTCGATCTGGCTTCCAATTGGCTGAAGGAACTGCTGGTCAAAATCCAGCCTGGACCCTCTCCTGGCTCCAGTCCGGACCGTGCAACGCCCGCAGCGCGCGACTCCGCAGCGGTTGCAGCCCCGCGGCAGTTAACGCTGTTAGGCCCTGACCGCAGCCGAGAGACTTGGTGAATCTGGCGAGCGGCGGTGCGTTCGGCAGAATCGGGACTGCGGGTGTTAACCGCCTTCCCGCTAATTTGAATGCTTTTCTTCTTTTAAAAAGATGAAGGGAACCTCGAGAAGCTCCGCACACCTACCTACCCAACACAGCCCCAAGAGTGCGTGTAACAAAAATTTCATCAAAATGCGTGGACTCTGCGCCACTAAATATTGAAGGACCGTTAGCTATTACTGAACGTGGCGAGTCAACGAGATGATTCACACAGGCACGCGCACAGTATAGGTTGTTTGCAAACCGGACCTTTTGCTGCAGACATACAGAGCCAAGTCCCTGCTGCAGTTACACGTTCTCAATCTTCATCTAAAACCCCCTTTTCTCTCTGTTCTGAATGATCCATTTCATTCATTTTTCCAAAATAGGAAACTATCACAATTCTGTTGGTTTCCAGCCTACAACTCACTTCCTCTGCGAAACCTAAGGACTGTTTTAAGGTTTTAATTGCTTCTATTGCGAAAGGCCTTTTAATATCTGAAGGTGTTGTTAAAAACAAAAACAGAAAACAAAAACCTGGGCATGCTTAAGGCAGGGACTCTGTTCATTTTTGTAATCCAGTTCCAGTACAGTACACCTTAACCCAACTCACCCCCAAATGGATTTCAGTGACCAACTTACTGAGTGGTCCCCCCTTGATAACGGTATAATGTTTCTTGCCGTTACTTTAATCCTTGGAAAACTAAGATTAGTTCTGTGCACCTGTTTTAAATGTGCCTCTTCCTTTCCCACCTGTGGGTGGTTTCCTCCTCTAGCCTGTTTTTTCCCCCAAAGGCATTTCTTCCCCCAGAAAGATGTGTGTATTCTCCACTGATCGTGCTTTTAACATATGTTGTTTTCTCCTTTATACTTCGCACCACTTGTCATTTGAGAATCCCAAAGAATCCAAGTGTTTCTGCACACTGTACAAACTGTGTGTGTGTGAGGCCGCTGGCAGAACTGAAAATTAGAAATTTGATTTTAAAATTAAGACCAAAGTGTGCCGAAGAAGTATAAAGAAGGAATTGCAGAGCTGGGGAACAGATAAGGAAACGATTTAAGCGAGAGCAAGCACACCGGCAGTAAGAGAAACATTGCCCCAGTTTTATCCAAAAGTGTTTCTTTGAGTCAGATGTCCCAAACAAATTTACAATGCAAAAATTATTCTGCTAGAAAGTTCAGGTACTGGAGTTTCAAAAGCTAAGAGCTAAAAAGCCTAGGGCTTCGGGCTGGAGAGATGGCTCAGCAGTTAGGAGCTCTGTGTGCTTTTCCTAGAAAATCTGATGCTCTCTTCTGGCACCTTCATAAGCACCATGTAGTTCCTGAGCAGTATTCTGCAAGAACTGTCAAAATGGCGGCAGCAGTTAAAACAAAGGGAATGAAAAAAGCCACCAATCCCTGAGCAGGAAAACCCACCAATCCCTGGTCTCCTCAAGCTCCAGACTTGAAATCCTACCAATCCTGACTCTGGAAATCTCCACCTCATCAGACATCTTCTCTATGTCTGTCTCTTGTCCAATCGCTTACTGTCTTCTCCCAGGAGCAGAGGGTAGCCACATCTGGACTCCTCCCTCCTCCCCGCTGGATTCATCCCTCCAATAAATCTCTTTTATGAGATGTGCTTCTGGCTATGAAACTTTCAGCACAAGAGGCCAAGAAACAGTGGAGAGAAGAAGGGAAGAAGCAAAGAAGTGAAGTGGGGCTGGGACTCTTGAGCGAACTCAGCTCAGCTGTGGCTACCCTCTCCTGAGACCTGCAATGTCACTGCTGAGGAGGCTTCCTCTCAGAGCTGTGTGGATCTTGGTCTTCCAAGTCGCAGGTTACCGTTCTATCCGAGCAAGAAGGCCAACACACCACACATCCATAACACACATAAAATAAATGAATACATCTAAAAAAAAAGTAAGAGCCCAGTTCTCTGTATTTTTCCTGTCTGTATGTATATATGTGTGTATGTAAATATGTACGTATTTATTTTGGAGACCAGGTATCACTGTGGAACCCTAACAGGCCTGTAACTTTGTATGTAGTTCAGGGGTCCTCTGGCAGTCCCTGCCTCTCTCTGATCCTGGGATTGAAGCAATCACTACTAGTCCTGGTTCTCTGTCCTTTTTACAGTAGTTTTAGCATCGAAGTCCAAGAAAGAAGGGTTAATTATAGCTTGTTTGCCAGGGAAAACTTCTTCTGTTGAAGTGGATAGTTCCCAACATATTTTTATGGGAGAGCTAGAAATATAGTTCATTGGAAAGTGTGTCAGACCCTCGGATTGAATGCCCAGCACCAAAATATTTTTTTTAATTAAAGATAGAAATGTAGAATTAGGGAATTAATTTTTCATATTGCTTTTCTTTAAGGTGGTTGTGCATGCCTTAATCCTAGCACTCAGAAGTCAGTGGCAGGTAGATTTTGAGTTCAAGGCCAACCTGTTCTACATTTCAGGACAGCCAGGGCTTTGAAGAAAGACCCTGTTTCAAACAAAACAAGATAGAATTTGTTTGTTTTAGAGAGTTTGGTTGTTTAAATACACTGTGCTGACCTCAAACTTACAATCTTCCTTGCTCTGCCTGTTAACCTGCCATTTTCATACAAAAGGCAACTTTAACAAACTATATTCACATCCAACTATAAGTTTATTGGGACTTATGCAAAGTTTCCAAATACTTGTCAAAACATTTTCAATTTCCCAAGCCCTGAATTTCAAATTATGGATCATAGACCAAATTAAAATGCAACTCTCATACTAAATAGAAGTTTCCTTTAAAAATTATAGTAAACCAGAGTATTCCAATTCTGATTTACTGTTGGGGTGAATTAAATTTCCTTATACAAATTAAAATGGTTAATCTATAATCTACCCACACTTCCCAGAATTATACTGTTGGTAGAAATTAGAGAATGAATTGCTATCAAGATAAGCAACTATTTCGGTCCCCAGCTCCGAAAAAAAGAACCAAAAAAAAAAAAAAAAAAAAAGATAAGCAACTATAAATTAGGTCTACACGTCCATTGTAGTAACAGTCATTAAATCGTTTTCATTCAGGAATAGCCTGGCTCTGGAATCTGACTCCTTGGGTTCCATTCCTAGAGCAAGAACCAGGTTCATTTGTTGTTGTTGTTTTGTTCTTGTTTTTCTTTTTTTGAGACAAAGTTTTTCTGTGTAGCCTTGGCTATCCTGGAACTCACTATGTAAACCAGGCTGGCCTCCAACTCAGAAAGATCCGCCTGCCTCTGCCTCCTAAGTGTTGGGAATAAAGGCATGTACCACCACTACTGCCCAGCTAAGAGCCATGTTCTTAACTGAACCTCTAGAGCAGCACTTTTGTCTTAAGCTTTTCCGAAAATGCTTAATTACAGAATGGAGTGAGAAATAATACCTCTGATAAAGAGTTTGTGACAGAATTTATCAGCATGACCCTTTCAGTGGTTAGCACATGGAATGGCACATAGGTGGTGGTCATTATTATTTCGTGAGAATTATTATATAAATACACACATGCATGCTTATATTGCTCAGGGGTGTACTGCATCAACTGATTGTAAGGTTTAAAGAGCAAGGTCAAATTGTCCGAAGTTGGCTGTGCTCTGCAGTGCCCTCCTGTAATCCCCTCATTTGGGAGACTAAGGTATGATCTCATATTTGAGGCCAAAGCTTTGCTACTACACATGCAGCAAGTCCCTGTCACAAAATGTATACAATCAAATGAGAACGCAAGAACAAGCTCCTAGCTTTCTGGTATCCTTACCACCTAGAATGTCTTGTTGTTTACATAGGTAGCAATGAGATTTAAAAGTGTAAGCAACATTTGGGGATGTGCTAGGAAGGACTATTTGTTTCCCCAGACCTGCCCTACCCAGAGAAGTCTAGCATTGCTGCTGTATCCCCATGGAGTTGTAGCAGTTGAAATTCTTGGTTACTGCCTACCCTCCTCAACAATAGCTAGTCTAATTAGAGGCCTGGAAAAGTGGCCAAGAGCCTAACACATAAGTAATTCCAGACATTCATGGCCTTGAGGAAGGAGTTAGTCCTGACTTTCTTGTCATTTCTGGCTACCAAGCACTGTATAATTTTTTAATCTCATATAGTTCAAATCATGGATCATATAACTCATGGTTTGTTATTATTAAATATCCTCTCTTGAATCTAGGAGTTATAGCTCCTGCCTGATCATATGTATTTTCTTTGAGAGAGGGTTTCATATTATAGGCCTGCATGGCTTGAACTCACAATATAGACCAACAGTTCTCAACTTGTGTGTCTCAACCACTTTGAATGTCAAATGACCCTCTTTCACAGGGGTGGGATATCAGACATCCTGAATATCAGATACTTATGATTCATAACAGTAGCAAAATTACAGCTATGGATGAAAATAATGTTATGGTGGGGGAGGGTCATCACAACATGAGGAACTGTATTAAAGGGTCTCAGCATTAGGAAGGTTGAGAGCCAGTGCTGTAGACCAACAAGGCTATCCTTGATCTCAGAGGTCCATTTATCTCTGCTTCCTGAGTCCTGGCATTAAAGGTGTGCACCACTATCCCCATTTGACTCCTTTAAATCAAACAAACAAACAAAAAAGTAGAGCGTCCAAATACTTTAGAGACAGCTGGAGCCCCCAAACAGATGTGCAGAACTCTCGAAAGCATATACCATTGTGGTTACACTTGACTACACTTGGAGTTAATATTGCCTCAGGCACTTCCTGTATGGTGCATTCTTCCTGAACAGTGACTTTCCACCCTAACTAACCAATGTCTGGTAGAGTAGAAGAAACAAGCTTACAATTCTTGTTCTAGGTGATTTTTGTCAAACTAGCAGAAGGGTCCCAGAAATAGAACTCTGTAAAGGATTTAACAGTATTTTGCAGAAATAGGAGGGTTGTTTCTGAAGAGCTGGATTTTATGTAAAATATGGAGCCTTGACCTAAAATATCTCTACAGCTCCAATCTTCTGGAAATCATAGTAAAGTATGCATGAAGGCTTATTTAAGTTTTACAGGAGTTCAGGCATAAAACAAGAGTTTTGTGTAGTAGTGAAATAACAATGTTGAAAATTAAGTATGAAAATCCCACAATTTGTAGCCCTACTTCAAATGATATAGGGATCAGAAAATGGTGATATTTTTCAAGAAAATGTTATGTGGTATCAGACAGTTGTTTAACCTATGAGCACTGTTCCAGCTTGTTCTAGATAAGACATCCAGAGAGGAACAATAAGCCTCTAATCTCAGCACTCAGGAGGGAGGGGCAGGTGGGTCTCTGAGTTTGAGGTCAGTCTGAATGAAATACAGAGTGAATTTCAGGACAAACTGGGCTAGAAGGAGAAACTGTCTCAAAAAACTAACTAACTGGAGAGAGAGAGACCTCACCGCCTGGTCAGGTGGGCACTCCTGAGGCTGCAGAGCGGAGGAGACCACCAACACTGCTCACCCCTGCCCACATCCCTGGCCCAAGAGGAAACTGTATAAGGCCTCTGGGCTCCCGTGGGGGAGGGCCCAGGAGCTGCAGGACCCCTGCCTGAGACACCGCTGGAACCTGAAGGAAACAGACCTGATAAACAGTTCTCTGCATCCAAATCCTGTGGGAGGGAGAGCTAAACCTTCAGAGAGACAGACAAGCCTGGGAAACCAGAAGAGACTGCTCTCTGCACACACATCTCGGACGCCAGAGGAAAAAGCCAAAGACCATCTGGAACCCTGGTGCACTGAAGCTCCCAGAAACGGCGGCACAGGTCTTCCTGGTTGCTGCCGCTGCAGAGAGCCCCTGGGCAGCACCCCACGAGCGAACTTGAGCCTCGGGACCACAGGTAAGACCAAATTTTCTGCTGCAAGAAAGCTGCCTGGTGAACTCAAGACACAGGCCCACAGGAACAGCTGAAGACCTGTAGAGAGGAAAAACTACACGCCCGAAAGCAGAACACTCTGTCCCCATAACTGACTGAAAGAGAGGAAAACAGGTCTACAGCACTCCTGACACACAGGCTTATATGACAGTCTAGCCACTGTCAGAAATAGCAGAACAAAGTAACACTAGAGATAATCTGATGGCAAGAGGCAAACGCAGGAACCCAAGCAACAGAAACCAAGACTACATGCCATCATCGGAGCCCAATTCTCCCACCAAAACAAACATGGAATATCCAAACACACCAGAAAAGCAAGATCTAGTTTCAAAATCTTTTTTTTTTTTTTGGTTCTTCTTTTCGGAGCTGGGGACCGAACCCAGGGCCTTGCGCTTCCTAGGTAAGCGCTCTACCACTGAGCTAAATCCCCAGCCCCTCAAAATCATTTTTGATCATGATGCTGGAGGACTTCAAGAAAGACGTGAAGAACTCCCTTAGAGAACAAGTAGAAGCCTACAGAGAGGAATCGCAAAAATGCCTGAAAGAATTCCAGGAAAACATAAATAAACAAGTAGAAGCCCATAGAGAGGAGACACAAAAATCCCTGAAAGAATTCCAGGAAAACACAATCAAACAGTTGAAGGAATTAAAAATGGAAATAGAAGCAATCAAGAAAGAACACATGGAAACAACCCTGGATATAGAAAACCAAAAGAAGAGACAAGGAGCTGTAGATACAAGCTTCACCAACAGAATACAAGAGATGGAAGAGAGACTCTCAGGAGCAGAAGATTCCATAGAAATCATTGACTCAACTGTCAAAGATAATGTAAAGCGGAAAAAGCTACTGGTCCAAAACATACAGGAAATCCAGGACTCAATGAGAAGATCAAACCTAAGGATAATAGGTATAGAAGAGAGTGAAGACTCCCAACTCAAAGGACCAGTAAATATCTTCAACAAAATCATAGAAGAAAACTTCCCTAACCTAAAAAAAGAGATACCCATAGGCATACAAGAAGCCTACAGAACTCCAAATAGATTGGACCAGAAAAGAAACACCTCCCGTCACATAATTGTCAAAACACCAAACGCACAAAATAAAGAAAGAATATTAAAAGCAGTAAGGGAAAAAGGTCAAGTAACATATAAAGGCAGACCTATCAGAATCACACCAGACTTCTCGCCAGAAACTATGAAGGCCAGAAGATCCTGGACTGATGTCATACAGACCCTAAGAGAACACAAATGCCAGCCCAGGTTACTGTATCCAGCAAAACTCTCAATTAACATTGATGGAGAAACCAAGATATTCCATGACAAAACCAAATTTACACAATATCTTTCTACAAATCCAGCACTACAAAAGATAATAAATGGTAAAGCCCAACATAAGGAGGCAAGCTATACCCTAGAAGAAGCAAGAAACTAATCGTCTTGGCAACAAAACAAAGAGAATGAAAGCACACAAACATAACCTCACACCCAAATATGAATATAACGGGAAGCAATAATCACTATTCCTTAATATCTCTCAATATCAATGGCCTCAACTCCCCAATAAAAAGACATAGATTAACAAACTGGATACGCAACGAGGACCCTGCATTCTGCTGCCTACAGGAAACACACCTCAGAGACAAAGACAGACACTACCTCAGAGTGAAAGGCTGGAAAACAACTTTCCAAGCAAATGGTCAGAAGAAGCAAGCTGGAGTAGCCATTCTAATATCAAATAAAATCAATTTCCAACTAAAAGTCATCAAAAAAGATAAGGAAGGACACTTCATATTCATCAAAGGAAAAATCCACCAAGATGAACTCTCAATCCTAAATATCTATGCCCCAAATACAAGGGCACCTACATACGTAAAAGAAACCTTACTAAAGCTCAAAACACACATTGCACCTTACACAATAATAGTGGGAGATTTCAACACCCCACTCTCATCAATGGACAGATCATGGAAACAGAAATTAAACAGTGATGTCGACAGACTAAGAGAAGTCATGAGCCAAATGGACTTAACGGATATTTATAGAACATTCTATCCTAAAGCAAAAGGATATACCTTCTTCTCAGCTCCTCATGGTACTTTCTCCAAAATTGACCATATAATTGGTCAAAAAACGGGCCTCAACAGGTACAGAAAGATAGAAATAAGATCCCATGCGTGCTATCGGACCACCACGGCCTAAAACTGGTCTTCAATAACAATAAGGGAAGAATGCCCACATATATGTGGAAATTGAACAATGCTCTACTCAATGATAACCTGGTCAAGGAAGAAATAAAGAAAGAAATTAAAAACTTTTTAGAATTTAATGAAAATGAAGGTACAACATACCCAAACTTATGGAACACAATGAAAGCTGTGCTAAGAGGAAAACTCATAGCGCTGAGTGCCTGCAGAAAGAAACAGGAAAGAGCATATGTCAGCAGCTTGACAGCACACCCAAAAGCTCTAGAACAAAAAGAAGCAAATACACCCAGGAGGAGTAGAAGGCAGGAAATAATCAAACTCAGAGCTGAAATCAACCAAGTAGAAACAAAAAGGACCATAGAAAGAATCAACAGAACCAAAAGTTGGTTCTTTGAGAAAATCAACAAGATAGATAAACCCTTAGCCAGACTAACGAGAGGACCCAGAGAGTGTGTCCAAATTAACAAAATCAGAAATGAAAAGGGAGACATAACAACAGATTCAGAGGAAATTCAAAAAATCATCAGATCTTACTATAAAAACCTATATTCAACAAAACTTGAAAATCTTCAGGAAATGGACAATTTCCTAGACAGATACCAGGTACCGAAGTTAAATCAGGAACAGATAAACCAGTTAAACAACCCCATAACTCCTAAGGAAATAGAAGCAGTCATTAAAGGTCTCCCAACCAAAAAGAGCCCAGGTCCAGACGGGTTTAGTGCAGAATTCTATCAAACCTTCATAGAAGACCTCATACCAATATTATCCAAACTATTCCACAAAATTGAAACAGATGGATCACTACCGAATTCCTTCTATGAAGCCACAATTACTCTTATACCTAAACCACACAAAGACACAACAAAGAAAGAGAACTTCAGACCAATTTCCCTTATGAATATCAACGCAAAAATACTCAATAAAATTCTGGCAAACCGGGCTGGAGAGATGGCACAGTGGCTAAGAGCACTGACTGCTCTTCCAGAGGTCCTGAGTTCAATTCCCAGCAACCACATGGTGGCTCACAACCATCTGTAGTGAGATCTGATGCCCTCTTCTGGTCTGAAGACAGCTACAATGTACTTACAAATAAATAAATCTTAAAAAATTTTAAAATTCTGGCAAACCGAATCCAAGAGCACATCAAAACAATCATCCACCATGACCAAGTAGGCTTCATCCCAGGCATGCAGGGATGGTTTAATATACGGAAAACCATCAACGTGATCCATTATATAAACAAACTGAAAGAACAAAACCACATGATCATTTCATTAGACGCTGAGAAAGCATTTGACAAAATTCAACACCCCTTCATGATAAAAGTCCTGGAAAGAATAGGAATTCAAGGCCCATACCTGAACATAGTAAAAGCCATATACAGCAAACCAGTTGCTAACATTAAACTAAATGGAGAGAAACTTGAAGCAATCCCACTAAAATCAGGGACTAGACAAGGCTGCCCACTCTCTCCCTACTTATTCAATATAGTTCTTGAAGTTCTAGCCAGAGCAATCAGACAACAAAAGGAGATCAAGGGGATACAGATCGGAAAAGAAGAGGTCAAAATATCACTATTTGCAGATGACATGATAGTATATTTAAGTGATCCCAAAAGTTCCACCAGAGAACTACTAAAGCTGATAAACAACTTCAGCAAAGTGGCTGGGTATAAAATTAACTCAAATAAATCAGTTGCCTTCCTCTATACAAAAGAGAAACAAGCTGAGAAAGAAATTAGGGAAACGACACCCTTCATAATAGACCCAAATAATATAAAGTACCTCGGTGTGACTTTAACCAAGCAAGTAAAAGATCTGTACAATAAGAACTTCAAGACACTGAGGAAAGAAATTGAAGAAGACCTCAGAAGATGGAAAGATCTCCCATGCTCATGGATTGGCAGGATTAATATAGTAAAAATGGCCATTTTACCAAAAGCAATCTACAGATTCAATGCAATCCCCATCAAAATACCAATCCAATTCTTCAAAGAGTTAGACAGAACAATTTGCAAATTCATCTGGAATAACAAAAAACCCAGGATAGCTAAAGCTATCCTCAACAATAAAAGGACTTCAGGGGGAATCACTATCCCTGAACTCAAGCAGTATTACAGAGCAATAGTGATAAAAACTGCATGGTATTGGTACAGAGACAGACAGATAGACCAATGGAATAGAATTGAAGACCCAGAAATGAACCCACACACCTATGGTCACTTGATTTTTGACAAAGGAGCCAAAACCATCCAATGGAAAAAAGATAGCATTTTCAGCAAATGGTGCTGGTTCAACTGGAGGGCAACATGTAGAAGAATGCAGATCGATCCATCCTTATCACCCTGTACAAAGCTTAAGTCCAAGTGGATCAAGGACCTCCACATCAAACCAGACACACTCAAACTAATAGAAGGAAAACTAGGGAAGCATCTGGAACACATGGGCACTGGAAAAAATTTCCTGAACAAAACACCAATGGCTTATGCTCTAAGATCAAGAATCGACAAATGGGATCTCATAAAACTGCAAAGCTTCTGTAAGGCAAAGGACACTGTGGTTAGGACAAAACGGCAACCAACAGATTGGGAAAAGATCTTTACCAATCCTACAACAGATAGAAGCCTTTTATCCAAAATATACAAAGAACTCAAGAAGTTAGACCGCAGGGAAACAAATAACCCTATTAAAAAATGGGGTTCAGAGCTAAACAAAGAATTCACAGCTGAGGAATGCCAAATGGCTGAGAAACACCTAAAGAAATGTTCAACATCTTTAGTCATAAGGGAAATGCAAATCAAAACAACCCTGAGATTTCACCTCACACCAGTGAGAATGGCTAAGATCAAAAACTCAGGTGACAGCAGATGCTGGCGAGGATGTGGAGAAAGAGGAACACTCCTCCATTGTTGGTGGGATTGCAGACTGGTAAAACCATTCTGGAAATCAGTCTGGAGGTTCCTCAGAAAATTGGACATTGAACTACCTGAGGATCCAGCTATACCTCTCTTGGGCATATACCCAAAAGATGCCTCAACATATAAAAGAGACACGTGCTCCACTATGTACATTGCAGCCTTATTTATAATAGCCAGAAACTGGAAAGAACCCAGATGCCCTTCAACAGAGGAATGGATACAGAAAATGTGGTACATCTACACAATGGAATATTACTCAGCTATCAAAAACAACGAGTTTATGAAATTCGTAGGCAAATGGTTGGAACTGGAAAATATCATCCTGAGTGAGCTAACCCAATCACAGAAAGACATACATGGTATGCACTCATTGATAAGTGGCTATTAGCCCAAATGCTTGAATTACCCTAGATCCCTAGAACAAACGAAACTCAAGACGGATGATCAAAAGATGAATGCTTCACTCCTTCTTTAAATGAGGAAAAAGAATACCCTTGGCAGGGAAGGGAGAGGCAAAGATTAAAACAGAGACTGAAGGAACACCCATTCAGAGCCTGCCCCACATGTAGCCCATACATATAGAGCCACCCAATTAGACAAGATGGATGAAGCAAAGAAGTGCAGACCGACAGGAGCTGGATGTAGATTGCTCCTGAGAGACACAGCCAGAATACAGCAAATACAGAGGCGAATGCCAGCAGCAAACCACTGAACTGAGAATAGGACCCCCGTTGAAGGAATCAAAGAAAGAACTGGAAGAGCTTGAAGGGGCTCGAGACCCCATATGTACAACAATGCCAAGCAACCAGAGCTTCCAGGGACTAAGCCACTACCTAAAGACTATACATGGACTGACCCTGGACTCTGACCCCATAGGTAGCAATGAATATCCTAGTAAGAGCACCAGTGGAAGGGGAAGCCCTGGGTCCTGCTAAGACTGAACCCCCAGTGAACTAGACTATGGGGGGAGGGCGGCAATGGGGGGAGGGTTGGGAGGGGAACACCCATAAGGAAGGGGAGGGGGGAGGGGGATGTTTGCCCGGAAACCGGGAAAGGGAATAACACTTGAAATGTATATAAGAAATACTCAAGTTAATAAAAAAAAAAAAACTAACTAACTAACTAACATCATCCCTATCTTCTGAAAAATATTCAAGAGAGGATACTAAATAATACTACTAAACCATGAGTTATGTGATACATGATTTGAACTACATGAGATTAAAAAAAATTACACGGTGCATGGTATCCAGAAATGACAAGAAAGTCAGGACTAACTCAAATACCAAAAATAAAATATAATAATCTGGTCCATGGTGGTGAGTTTCTATAATGCCAGCACACGGAAATCTGACCCAAAAGGATCCAGAGTAGGATCAGTCTCTACTACATATGAGACTGTCTCACGAGAGGGGAAACTTTGTAATAAATGAATAAATGATAAAATGAAGTTGACCTTAGAGCTGCTCAGTCATATGCCAGATGATAAAATTCAGGCCCTAGGTGTAGACACTTCCCTTAACTTAGAACTAGCATTTGAGTCACTTCTACTTTTCTCTTTGACATGTCATTTGGGAGTATTTTACATGTTAAAAAGATAATTTTATAGCCAGGAATGATAGCAGATGCCTTGAACCCAAGCACAGGGAGATCAAGGGCTCAAGGCCATTCTACGCTTCATAGCAAAACCCTGCCTTTAAAAGAAAAAAGGAATGGAGGGTAACCTAAGGTTTTTATAGCTTCCCATTTTGATTCTTGCTGTCTTTGTTTCTCCTGACTGGGCAATGTCTCTATATTCTGAATAAGTAAAGAAACATGTGAATCAAACAGGAATGATTTCATATATATATATATATATATATATAAAATTTATTTTGGGTGTTTTGTTCGTTGGTGGTTTGCCTGAATGTATGCCTATATGAGGGTGTCAGAATGCCTAGAACTGGAGTTACAGAGAAGTGTGAGCTGTCATGTGGGTGCTGAGAATTGAACTGGGGTCCTCTGCAAAGCAGCCAGTTCTTAACCACTGAGCCACCTTTGCAGCCCCAACAGGACAGATTTTAATCAGAATTATGTAATGGTTTCTTTTATTGCAATTTTCTCCTCCCAGCTGCCTCAATATTTTCCTCATCCACAAACCATAATGCAATAGGCCACTCTCTTGAAGACAGATAGGTTTTAGTAACACTAGTGAGCTATTGGCCTTAACCTGTGCGGTCCAATATCACAGCTAACGGTCACGTTTGCTATTTAAATTGATGAGAACAAAACTTGATAGTCAATGGCCGGATCATGCTAGCCACACATCAAGTGACTGAGAGCACAGATACAAGTGGCTACTACATTGCACAGAACAGGAACATGAGCACAGTTAATGACTGATGTTCACTTAATGACGCCTGTCGCCTAGCTCATAGTGTAACCATGACGAGGTGCTTACTGTTCTAAATTGAGCTCTTTATTTGTGTCAGGAAAAAGAAGTATATACAGGCTGGAGATGTAGGGAAGTTGGTAGAGAGTTAGTCTCGTGTGCAGGAAGCCCCAGATTAAATCCTGGAGTATTGCGCAGACCATGTAATCCCAGCAGTCAGGAGCTCGAGAAAAAAAGGATCAGAAATTTAAGATATTCTTTGATTACGGAGTTTGTGACCCCTGGTAAAAGACCACAGACTCAGTCCAAATGTAATTACATTTTTATTGACTAGCTGTTAGCAGGATGAACAATCTCTGAAGCAAATTTGAGATTGCTGTGGACGGGTGTGGGAAAGACTTTTAAAGCAGGAAAACGGCAAGAAGACTCCCCGTCTCTAATAAGCAAGCAAGAACTGGTTTATTCTGCCTGATTTGGTTTGGTGACCCAAAACAATTCGTGGGTATCTGCATAAGCAAATTACAGAAGAAAAAAATCAGTTAGTGATATCTTAACAATTAGTCACGGCTGTATTTTGTAGGTGGGGTCACTGGCTCAGGGTTACTGGGAACTTATCTTTGAGTGACTGAGTCAGAGACAAACAGCTACTGAGTGCCTAGACGGATTCTAGCATTAAATGGAGCTTCTTATAACCATTATACTTTGACTGCACAGAGATTTAGAGACTGGTCTGGGACACTTGAGACATCGCCTCCTAACACCCTAAATTACATGAAGCAATGGATGAAAACTGAGTAAATTACATGTGTTCAGGAATTTCAAAGACCAAAACAGAGTTTACTCTAACTACATTTAAAATGGGGTCATATAGAAACTATTTTATTTATTTAAATAGCTAAATAGAAGCGAATTAAAAAAAGAAGTTAATGAAAGAAAACTAAACAGATAGACAGATAGGCATGACCCCTTTTGTACACAAGATATATAAAAATGTGTACGGTTTAAATTGGTAAAATAATTGGAATGAGTATATGAGAGGCATTTTTCTGTTTTTTTTTCTTTTAATGTTTGTGAGTGTTTTGCCTACATGTATGTCTGTGAATCATGTGCATGTCAGGAGCCTACAGAGAAGCCAGAGAGCAAATGTTCTGATAATAGAGTTACAGTCGCTCGGGTACTAGGAATCTAGCCTGGGTCCTCTGAAGGAACGCCCAGTGCTCTTAACCATTAAACCATCTTCCCAGTCCCACAAGAGGCATTCTAAGAAAACCACAATACCTGTTATGAATGTTTTCAGAAGAAAACAAAAGTCCTATGGCCTTTAATCCCAGCACTCAGGAGGCAGAGGCAGGCAGATCTCTGAGTTCGAGGCCAACCTGGTCTACAGAGTGAGTTGCAGGACATCCAGAGCTAAACAGAAAAACCTTGTCTCAACAAAACAAAACAAAACAAAACAAAACAAAACAAAACAAAACAAAACAAAACAAAAGAGTAAAAAGTCTTTTAGGGCCAATGACTCATCAAGTTCCCAGGACCACAGGATGCAAGAAGAGAACCGTGGAGACTACCCTCTGACATCCACACATGTATGCTTGCCTGCGTGTGTGTGCACACACACATTTTAAAAGCCCTTATCCAGTCCTGATGACATACAGCCACACTGAACTCCTTCACTGTGCACAAAATTGGCCTCATTTGACTCCCATGCAAGCGTCTTATAAAGGAGACTGAGGTACATCTCCACTTGGCAGCTAACATTTAGAAAGACTTATGTTTTCTTCCTTAATTCTCATCTGCTATTCACTATACTAATAATTACATGTGAATCATTATATGTGTGATCTATACTGATTACACCAGAATTGGGATTCTCTCTCTCTCTCTCTCTCTCTCTCTCTCTCTCTCTCTCTCTCTCTCTCTCTGCGTGGAACTACATTCCCAGGAGTATAATTTTTAAGCAACCAATAATTTTTGTAAGCTATTGTTATTTTTATATATCTCTAGATAAAAATCTCATCTCAATATCTCTTAGAAAAAGGACTTCACAATCAACAAGTATTTGTTGAAGTATCGATAAGTACATTCATGGTCTTTGTTGAAGTTTTATCTTTTTTTTTTTCTTTTTTTTTTCAGAGCTGGGGACCGAACCCAGGGCCTTGCGCTTGCTAGGCAAGCGCTCTACCACTGAGCTAAATCCCCAACCCCTATCTTTTTTTTAATTGTATTTTTTTATTTATATTTTAAATGTTCTCCCCTTTCCCAGTTTCCCCTCCAGAAACCCACTATCCCAACCCCCTTCCCCTGCTTCTAGGAGGGGGCTCCCTCACCAAACCACCTACTCCCTCCCACCTCCCCCGCCCTGATATTCCCCTACACTGGGACAGCAAGCCTTGACAGGACCAGAGGTCTCTTCTCCCATTGATGCCTGACAAGGCCATTCTCTGCTACATATGCAGATGGAGACATAGGTCCATTCCTGTGTTCTCTTGGGATGGTGGTTTATTCCCTGGGAGCTCTGGGGGGAATGGAATATTTAGTTGGTTGATATTCTGTTCTTCTTATGGGGTTACAAGCCCCTTCAGCTCCTTCACTCCTTTCTCTAACTCTTCCATTGGGGACCCTGTTCTCAGTTCAATGGTTGGTTGCAAGCATCTGCCTCTGTATTTGCAAGGCTCTGACAGAGCCTCTCAGGAGACAGCTATATCAGGCTCCTGTCAGCTTGTACTTCTTGGCATCCACAATAGTGTCTGGGTTTGGTGACTGTATATGGGCTGGATCCCCAGGTGGGTCAGTCACTGGATGGCCTTTCAGTCTCTGTTCCACATTTTTGTCTCCATATTTCCTTGTGAGTATTTTCATTCTACCTTCTAAGAAGGTCTGAAGCATCCACATTTTGGTCTTCCTTCTTCTTGAGCTTCACGTGGTTTGTGAATTATATCTTGGTATTTCAACCTTTTAGGCAAATATCTGCTTACCAGTGAGTGCATACCATGTATGTTCTTTTGTGATTGGGTTACCTCACTCAGGATATTTTCAAGTTCCATCCATTTGCTTAAGAATTTCATGAACTTATTGTTTTTAATAGCTGAGTAGTACTCCACTGTGTAAATGTACCATATTTTCTGTATCCATTCCTCTATTGAAGGGCATCTGGGTTCTTTCCAGCTTCTGGTTATTATAAATAAGGCTGCTGTGAACATAGTGGAGCATGTGTCTTTGCTGTACGTTGGAGAATCTTTTGGGTATATGCCCAGGAGTAGTATAGCTGGGCCCTCAGGTAGCACTATGTTTAATTTTCTGAGGAACCTCCAGACTGATTTCCAGAATGGTTGTACCAGTCTGCAATCCCACCAACAATGGAGGAGTGTCCTCCTTTCTCCATATCCTCGCCAGCATCTGCTGTTACCTGAGTTTCTGATCTTAGCCATTCTGGCTAGTGTGAAGTGGAATCTCAGGGTTGTTTTGATTTGCATTTCCCTGATGACTAAGGATGTTGAACATTTCTTTAGGTGCTTCTCGGCCATTAGCTATTCCTCAGTTGAGAATTCTTTGTTTAGTTCTGTACCCCATTTTTAATAGGGTTATTTGGCTCCCAGGAGTCTAACATCTTGAGTTCTTTTTATATTAGATATTAGCCCTCTATCGGATGTAGGATTGGTAAAGATCTTTTCCCAATCTTTGTTGCCATTTTGTCCTAATGACATTGTCCTTTGCCTTACAGAAGCTTTGCAATTTTATGAGGTCCCATTTGTTGATTCTTGATCTCAGAGCATAAGCCATTGGTGTTTTATTCAGGAAATTTTCCCTGTGCCCATGTATTCGAGCCTCTTCCCCACTTTTTCTTCTATTAGTTTGAGTGTATCTGGTTTTATGTGAAGGTCCTTGATCCACTTGGACTTGAGCTTTGTACAGAGCAGTAAGAATGGATCAATTTGCATTCTTCTACATGCTGACCTCCAGTTGAAGCAATACCATTTGTTGAAAATGCTGTTTTTTTTTTCCACAGGATGGTTTTAGCTCCTCTGTCAAAGATCAAGTGACCATAGGTATGTGGGTTCATTTCTGGGTCTTCAATTCTATTCCACTGATCTACCTGCCTGTCTCTGTACCAATGCCATACAGTTTTTATGACTATTTCTCTGTAATACTGCTTGAAGGGATGGTGATTCCCCCAGAAGTTCTTTTATTGTTGAGTATAGTTCTCATTATCCTGAATTTGCAAATTGCTTTTTCTAACTCTGTGAAGAATTAACTTGGAATTTTGATGGGGATTGCATTGAATCTGTAGATTCCTTTCGGCAAGATGGCCATTTTTACTATATTAACCCTACCAATCTATGAGCATACATCTTCTGAGATCATCCTCAATTTCTTTCTTCAGAGACTTGAAGTTCTTGTCATACAGATCTTTCACTTGCTTGGTTAGAGTCACCCCAAGGTATTTTATATTATTTGTGAATATTGTGAAGGGTGTTATTTCCCTAATTTTTTTCTCAGGCTGTTTATCCTTTGAGTAAAGGAAGGCTACTGATTTTTTGAGTTAATTTTATATCCAGTCACTTTGCTGAAGGTGTTTATCAGCTGTAGGAGTTCTGTGGTGGAATTTTTGGGGTCACTTAAATATAATATCATATCATCTGCAAATAGTGATATTTTGACTTCTTTTCCAATCTGTATCCCTCTGACCTCTTTTTGTTGTCTAATTGCTCTGGCTAGGACTTCAAGTACTATATTGACTAAGTAAGGAGACAGTGGGCAGCCTTGTCTAGTCCCTGGTTTTAGTGGGATTGCTTCAAGTTTCTCTCCAATTAGCTTGATATTGGCTACTGGTTTTCTGTATATTACTTTTACTATGTTTAAGTATGGGCCTTGAATTCCTGATCTTTCCAAGACTTTTATCATGATGGGGTGTTGAATTTTGTCAAATGCTTTCTCAGCATTTAGTGAAATGATAATGTGTTTTTTTTTCCTTTGAGTTTGTTTATATAGTGGATTACATTGATGGATTTCCATATATATATTGAACCATCCCTGCATCCCTGGGATGAAGCCTTCTTGATCATAATGGAGATCCTTTTGATGTATTCTTGGATTCAGTTTGCAAGAATCTTATTGAGTATTTTGGTATCAATATTCATAAGGGAAATTGGTCTGAAATTCTCTTTCTTTGTTGGGTCTTTGTGTGGTTTAAGTATAAGTGTACTTGTAGCTTCATGGAACGAATTGGGTAGTGGTCCATCTGTTTCAGTTTTGTGGAATAGTTTCAAGAGTATTGGTATGAGGTCTTCTATGAAGGTCTGATAGAATTCTGCATTAAACTATCTGGTCCTGGGCTTTTTTTTTTTTTTTTTGGTTGGGAGACTTTTAATGACTACTTCTATTTCTTTAGGAGTTATGGGGTTGTTTAGATGATTTATCTGTTCCTGATTTAACTTTGGTACCTGGTATTTGTCTAGGAAATTGTCCATTTTCTCCAGATTTTTCATTTTTGTATTAGAATCTGACGATTTCTTCAGTTTCTGTTGTTATGTCTCCCTTTTCATTTCTGACTTTGTTAATTTGTATTCTGTCTCTGTGCTCTCTGCTTAATCTGTCTAAGGATTTATCTATCTTGTTGATTTTTTCAAAGAACCAGCTCCTGGTTCTGCTGATTCTTTGTATAGTTCTTCTTGTTTCTAATTGGTTGATTTCAGCCCCGAGTTTGATTATTTCCTGCCTTCTACTCCTCTCAGGTGTATTTGTTACTTTTTGTTCTAGAGCTTTCAGATGTGCTGTCAAGCTGCTGATATATGCTCTCTCCAGTTTCTTTTTGGAAGCACTCAGAGCTATGTGTTTTCCCCTTAGCACTGCTTTCATTGTGTCCCATTAGTTTGGGTATGTTGTGCTTTCATTTTCATTAAATTCTAAAAAGTGTTTAATTTCTTTCTTTATTTCTTCCTTGACCAAGTTGTCATTGAGTAGAGCATTGTTCAGCTTCCATGTATATGGGGGCTTTCTCTTGTTTTTGTTGTTGTTGAAGACCAGCCTTAGACCATGGTGATCTGATAGGATGCATGGGATTGTTTCTATCTTCTTGTATCTGTTGAGGCCTGTTTTGTGACTGATTATATGATCAATTTTTGAGAAGGTACTGTGGGATGATGTCACAGGTGAGGCAGGTACAGGATAGAAGGAGGCCTGTCATTGGATGAGAAGGAAGGATGGGTGGGAGAGAAGCTTGAAGGAAGAGGAGAAAACTGGAACAAAAAGGAGGAAGAGACAGGAGGGAGAGGGAGAAGGAGAGAAGCCGTGGCAGGACAATATGGCAGGTGACGTTAAGATTCCGCGCTGTAACTTTACAGGTTGTACGAATTTTTTTAAGGGATGGATGTGTATTGGGCTTTTTATGTTTAGGTGGGCAATTACATCTTATCAACTGGGTCAGAGGTTATTGTGTTGTGTGTTCTTTCATGTGTAGATTTAAGTGTAATGGAGTGTGGGGCAGCTGGTCTAGGCTGCCACGGAGTTGGCATGTGTGTTTCTGGAATGGAACTAGATAGGTAGAGAGATGGCTGCCAGGCTCAGAGAGAGGCCTTTGGCAGTGTGATAGGGGATGGAGCAAAGCGGGTGAGACGCTTTGCTGACTGAGAATTAAGATATCCTGCAGATATCTTGGGGCACTGCGGTGCCGGACCTAGTGGGGGATAAAAAACAACCATACTTTTTTTTATTTTTTTTTATACTTTTACAACAACAAGGTGCCATGAGGTGCTGAGAAGAAGGTATATTCTTTTGTTTTGGGATGAAATGTTCTGTAGATATCTGTTAAATCCATTTAGTTCATAACTTCTGTTAGTTTCACTGTGTCTCTGTTTAGTCTCTGTTTCCATGATCTGTTCATTGATGAGAGTGGGGTTTTGAAGTCTCCCACTATTAGTGAGTGAAGTGCAATGTGTGCTTTGAGTTTTAGCAAAGTTTCATTTATAAATGTGGGTGCCCTTGTATTTGGAGCATAGAGATTCAGAATTGAGAGTTCATCTTGGTGGAGTTTTCCTTTGACAAGTATGAAGTGTCCTGCTTTATCTTTTTTGATAACTTTTGGCTAAAATCCATTATATTTGATATTAAAATAGCTACTCCCACTTGTTTCTTGGAACCATTTGCTTGGAAATTTTTTCCCAGCCTTTTACTCTGAGGAAGTGTCTGTCTTTGTCACTGAGGTGCGTTCCCTGTATGCAGCAAAATACTGGGTCCTGTTTATGTATCCAGTCTGTTAGTCTATGTCTTTTTATTGGGAAATTGAGTCCGTTGACATTGAGAGATATTAGGGAGAAATGATTGTTGTTTCCTATTGTTTTTGTTGTTAGAGGTGGAATGATGTTTGTGTGGCTATCTCCTTTTGGGTTAGTTGAAAGATTACTTTCTTGCTTTTTCTAGGATGTATCTTCCCTCCTTGTGTTGGAGTTTTCTACCTATTATCCTTTGTAGGGCTGGATTTGTGGAAATATATTGGGTAAATTTGCTTTTGTCATGGAATATCTTGGTTTCTCTATCTATGGTAATGGAGAGTTTTACTGGATAAAGTAGCCTGGTCTAGCGTTTGTGTTCTCTTAGGGTCTGTATGACATCTGCCCAGGATCATCTGACTTTCATAGTCTCTGGTGAGAAATCTGATGTAATTCTGATAGGTCTGCCCTTATATGTTACTTGACCTTTTTCTCTTATTGCTTTTAACATTCTTTCTTTATTTTGTGCATTTGGTATTTTGACTATTATGTTACAGGAGGAGTTTCTTTTCTGGTCCAATGTATTTGGAGTTCTGTAGGTTTCTTGTATGTTTATGGGCATCTCTTTCTTTAGGTTAGAGAGGTTTTCTTCTATGATTTTGTTGAAGATATTTACTGGTCCTTTGAGCTGGGAGTCTTCACTCTCTTCTATACCTATTATCCTTAGGTTTGATCTTCTCATTGAGTCCTGGATTTCATGTATGTTTTGGACCAGTAGCTTTGTCCGTTTTACATTATCTTTGACAGTTGTGTCGATTTCTATGGAATCTTCTGCTCCTGAGATTCTCTCTTCTGTTCCTTGTATTCTGTTGGTGATGCTTGGATCTATGACTCCTGATCTCTTTCCTAGGTTTTCTATCTCCAGAGTTGTCTTCATTTGTGATTTTTTTATTGTTTCTATTTCCATTTTTAGATCCTGGATGGTTTTGTTCAATTCCTTCCCCTGTTTGGTTGTGATTTCCTGTAATTCTTTAAAGGGTTTTTGTCTTTTCTCTTTAAGGGCTTCTACCTGTTTACCTGTGTTGTTCTGTGTTTTTTAAAGGAGTTATTTATGTCCCTCTTAAAGTCATCTAACATCATTATGAGATATGATTTTAAATCAGAATCTTGCTTTTCTAGTGTGTTGGGGTATCCTGGACTTGCTGTGGTGGGAGAACTGGGTTCTGAAGTTGCCAGGTGGCCTTGGTTTCTGCTGGTTATGTTCTTGTACTTTCCTCTCGCCATCTGGTTATCTCTGGTGTTAGCCGGTCTTGCTGTCTTTGACAGTGGCTTGACCCTCCTGCACTCTCAGGTGTGTGAATACTCCTGGGAGACCAGCTCTCTTCCAGCGGGATCTGGGCACAGAGGGCTGTGGCTCCTTGTTGAAGTTTTATTTGGTTGCTATTGTTGTTATTTGAGACAAGGTCTTACCCTGCAGCCCAGCTGGCCTGGAGCTCATCATGTAGCCCAGGCTAGCTTCCAGCTTGAGGTACTTTTTCTGTCTCCTGATTGCTAGGGTTAGCAGCTGGGGGTTACCAGAGTGGGCTTGATACAATCTTGATACAAAGTCAGCTGTATCAGTCAAAGTTTAATTGACAGAATTCATTTAGGCTATCTTAAATTAGAAGCAGTGAATCACTAAAAGAATTAATACTGACTGGAGACCAGGTATGGTGGCACCTGACTTTAATCCCAGCCCTCCAGAGGCAGAGGCAGGTAGATCTCTGTGAGTTCAAGGCCAGCCTGGTCTACATAATAAGTTCCAAAACAGCTAGGGTTATGTAGAAAGCCTGGATCTCAAAACAAAAATTAAATAAATAGACTAGACTAGACTGCCAGGTGTGGTAACACATTCCTTTACTCCCAGTATTCAGGAGGCGGAGTTGGGTAGAGCTTTATGAGTTCAAGGTTAGCTTAGTCACATAGTGAGTTCTAGGGGTACATGGTGAGACCCTGTCTCAAACAACAACAACAACAAAATTAAGACTACTCATGGAGAAACTCAAAACCACACCTCTAAACTACACAAGCAGGAGTACTGAGAAACCAAAGCTACAGTACCTAGAGCACTGCAGCCACAGTCATGAAAGGCACCATGATCAGAGAGCTGCAGAATCCTGCCACACTGCTCAACAAACATGAGGGGTACGCCTCAGATGGTTCTGATAGTCATAAAGCTGGAGACTGCTACAGAGAAAAATAAAAAGCCCTAGGCAACCACACCCATCAGCAGAAACAGAAGCCAACCATTGGCTGAAGAAGCAGAAAACCTCAAAGACAAATTTAACCTACTTTTCAACCTGAGATTACTCCAGCCCAGTGTCGCAGTGAAACAGGTGGACTGCCTAATGACCTTCATAGTACCAACCCCAATCTTAAAAACTCAACTTTGAAACAGAGAATCTATTCAAGAAATATCTAGAAACAAAAGGGACTGAATCCAAGTTTCCTTTAACTGCTATTTACTTACTTTCTGACATTTTGGAGGTGCCAGGAATAATAGTTTGTCACTGAGACAGATTTAATGATTCATAATCCAACCAACATCACTGATGCCTTGTGAAAGATGCCGGGTGGTGGTGGCAGTTGGTTGATTTGGTTTGTTTTGTTTTTTTTTTGAGACTCTCAAAGTCCCTATACAGCCAAGGCCGTTCTTGAACTCCTAACTCCTGCCTCCCAAATGTTTGGACTACAGACATGAGCCACTATGCTCTTTTATGAATTGGTCTCTCTTTTTTTTCTTCTTTCAAACAATACATCCTGACCACAGTTTCTCCTCTCTCTATTCCTCTTAACTATGCACCTCCCCTCTCCCCATACATCAACTCTTCCTCTGTTTCCCATCAGAAAAGAGCAGGCCTTTTGGGGACATCAATGGAACCAGATATAACAAGTTACAATAAGGCTAGGCACAAATCCTCATATCAGGGCCGGGAAAGGCAACCCAGTAGGGAGAAAAGGGTCCCAAGAGTAAGCAACCAAGTCAAAGATACCCCACTCCTGGAACTGGAGTTATGAGCGGTTATGAGATACCCCATGTATGCTGGGAATCGAACCTGGGTCCTCTACTGGATCACCAAGTGCTCTCAACCTCTGAGCTGTCAGTCTGTGTACTAGAAACTATCTGTGGTGACCTCTGGTCTGGTCAGCAGGAGGGTTCAAGTAAAGGGGAAAGGGCAGGAGAAGGGAGGGGAAGTGCCGGTGCCTCTGCAGCCTGTTGCAGCCTTCACAGTCACCACTGATGCTCTGGTGCCGTGCTGCTGTTCTGAGATGCTACACTGAGCTGGTGAAGGGCTGGCTGGCTGACTAGCGAAGTGCAGCGGCTTCTGGTGCTGAGAGCTTCCAGGGAGAGTTCTTTTCCTAGTCAGTGTGACAGATGCTCTCAGGTGACAAATTAATTCTCACACACCTTTATTTCTTCTGGATAGGATCTTATATACGGTTTTGGGGTGGGTTGGGTCTGACAGCAGGTGCCTCCTATTGGCTTGGCCTGAGATACCTTATCTACATGAGGAGGGACTTGTAGGCTGTCCCTAAGTGACTGATGGCCACGATTCTCTCTATGGAAGGCTGTGACTATGTGACAGGAGCATGTGAAACTCCTACCATCCCTCTGGGTCTCTGGGGCTTCAAGCCCTTCTCAACCTTGCCAGGCTTCCTCTCACAGTCCACTACCCCATACTGGGCCATCTCTCCAGTTCCTACTTAGAAGAATTTAAATATAATCCAAACTATTGCAAGAACCATAAGCATATGGGTATTCATATAATTACTGATGACATGTAAATGTATGGAAGCCATTAGACAAATTGTCTATATGTACAAAAAGGTAAGAATAAGAACTTTGTGATAATTAAAACTTATTTAATAGAAAAAATTTAAAGTGTAATTCAAATCTCCCTCCTTCCCTTTCTCCCTCCCTCCCTCCATATGTGTGTGCACGCGTGCACGCATGTGTGTTTGTGAGCGCATGCATGCGTGCATGCGCGCTTGCTTGGTCCAACTCTGTCCTCTGTGGTAGGATTTTTCCCTAATAAACATTTCAGGACGCCAATCACTGGGCAAATAGGTGGGACTTCCAGGTCAGGAAGAGGAGAGGGAGGCAGGAGAAAGGAACGGCCTTTTGGATGGCAGGAACAAAGGAGCCAGACAGAATATAGGTAGCCGGAAGAGGCTCTTGGGTCCAGAGGCAGCTACCACCGGAGGATTTCTAACATAGAATAGTTTGTAAAATTAGGATGTTAGGTTCTGCACCCAGCAATTGTGTTACCTGTTGATTCTAAACTAAGATTGTGTGGTATTTTCTTTCACGTAGCCACTCAATTGGGTCCCAGAGAAAAATACAGCAGCAGAGCATGGTATGCAAGAGTTCACCCCAGCCAGCCACAGGAATTTGGAAGCGCGGGATGTGCGTGGCAACAGCTAGCCATGGGAACTTAGTGAGCTGGGCGGAGAGAGCAACTTTCAAAGCTCCAGAGAGGCAGAGCCAGTGTGGGTAAGACAGGCCACGGCTAGAAGGAAAGATGAGGTCTCAGCCTGTCCTCTGGGTTGGAAACAGACCAAGGCCATCTGCCGGTGCCTAGCTGGTACTAGTGTGGGATACTTTTTAAATATTTCACACTACAGTCCTAGGGAACAAAATCAATTACATTTGAAAACTACTACTATATATTCCATGATCAAAGTTATATGAAATTTATGCATAAACAGATAAAGCTGGTAGTGATGAGACCAGATAGAACTTTGTTGGTTAGTCAGGGACTCTGTGCTGGTTAGTTGTATCAACTTGACACAGATATGGATATATCTCAAAGGAGAGAATCTTACTTGAGAAATGTCTACATGGGATTGGTCTATAGACAGGTCTGTAAGGCACTGTCTTGACTGATGATTGATATAGGAGAGACCAGCCCACTGGGGTAGTCCTGGGTGGTATAAGCCATCAAATTGAGCAAGCCGAGAGGAGCAAGTCAGTTCCTCCATGGGCTCTGCTCAGTTCCGGCCTCCAGGATGCTGCCTTGAGTTCCTGGATAATAGATTACAAGCAGAAGATGAAATAAACCCTTTCCTCCACAAGTTACTTTTGGTCAGGGTGTTTATTTTATTTTATTTATTTTTTTTTTTTGGTTCTTTTTTTCGGAGCTGGGGACCGAACCCAGGGCCTTGCGCTTCCTAGGTAAGCGCTCTACCACTGAGCTAAATCCCCAGCCCCGGTCAAGGTGTTTATTACAACAGCAGAAAGCCCAGGACCAACTCCAAAGCAACAAGAGGTCAGGCACACCAGAAAATTTCCTTATCCCTCACCTGGAAGCCATGTTCCAACACGTGGCTGAGCTTAGAGACAGCAACTAGATACTCATAGCTCAGCCAAGTGGATCGACCAGCACCTCCCCTCCCGTGCTTACCCCAGTTTCTGCCATAAGTCTTACAAACTTAGCAGCAGTTCATAGGCATGCTACTACTGCACAAGAGGAATCTCCCTTCTTCCTCCTAGGCTCTCGCCTGTGAAGAATTCATAATAAATTCCTTTCTAAAGCACACTCTCTGCGGTCTAAGAACAGCCTCCCTCATGCTAGGCATGAATCCAGAGGCCTCTTTTGTGACCATGAACTTTTAACACTCTTGAGTTTCAGCCCACTTGAAGTGTACGGAAAGGCCTGCTTCAAACTCAGCACCTCAAATTTCCCTGCAACCAGAAGGAAGTTCATAACGACTTTAAAAACGTTTTTAGTAAGGTAACAAAGTTAGGGCTTTAGAACATTCTCTTTAATATTGTTAAATGAAAATATTAGAAAGGGTTAATATAAAATTCAAGTACTGTTATGATCACATTTCCAAGGAATTTAAAAAGAGTATCATACGTTTTCACTGCTATAAGTAATTTTTATCTTTCCGCCGTGATATTATTGAAAGAAACCTGATTTAGATGATTGCAAAATCCCTTTTTAAGAAAAGCCACCAAACCCCAAGTGGTGTATGACTCAGCTGCAGCTGGACAAGGGCAGACTGACTCATTTGGACTGAATTCCACTTTCTGAGGAATACTTCTTGGCGCATCCCCAAATTCAGAATTGCCACTGATTTCTAAGGAAATTTTATGTAAGAAAGAAAACTAAATTCTGGATTTTTGATCACCGACGCCCATCGCTGGAAGTGAGTAAGTACATAGCATATGTTTGGCTTCGATTGGAAAGTTACTTAAAACATATTGACAATTTCTAATTTTGCTTTTTGAAAAAGTGTTAAGGATCACAGCCTGTAACATTTGCAGAACGCTGTGTTCATTTTCCCATCTAATGGATGTGAGCACAAGAAACAAAACTCCAGTTATGAACAAGGGCTGCGTAACACAAGTATGTAACACAGGAATAGAGAATGTGGGCTCTAATACTGTAGGAATTGAGAAAATGCAAACCCACTGTCAGCATTCACACAGCCACCGTGTTCTTTGTTCCCGCTCAAACACACAAGTAGCCATTTTCAGACTTCATAATGCTATTCCAAGAAGCAGGTACTTGTGAGCCCAATTCTTGATAGAGAGATAGGACAAGCAGTTGGCACAACCTCTCCTCTATTCATATATTTGAATCAATAAACATGCAGATGGGTGTGCTATGCTTGTTATGCCTCAAGGCTTGGGAAATTGGAAGCTGAGGATAAAGGGGAGAGAGATCATACACAATCTAGAGGGCTGGGCAGGACACTTCCTGAGCATGCACAGTTCTGAAATTCAACCCCCAGTATTAATCACCAAGAGAAACGTGCAGAGGGCTGGGATACAGCTTGGGTGGTGTACTCTTTGTCTAGCATGTGAAGCCCTGGCATGAGGTCCTGGAATTTTATAAACTGGATGTGATTGGGCACATCTGTCATCCAGCAAGAGAAAGATTACAAGTTCAAGCCCATGGCTGCTCAGTGAGTTTAAGGCCAACCTGGAGTTCCAGTCTTTCTTTAGTCTGGTCTGTCTGATGATTTCTTGGGCCTGGCTCTCCTGATATGCCCATGTGTCCCTAGAGTCACCAATTATCCTATTATAGCTAAAGGGTGGCTCCTTTCCTCTTCCTGGGAATGCCTCATGCATCAATCTGTGGTAGACGGGTAGTATGTGATAGATGGCTCAATTTAAAATGGAGCCTTCTAGGGTAATCATGAGCATGACAAGAACCAAGACAAACAAATCAACTTTACACAATGGGGAGTAACAGCCTGCTCTCAACAAATGGAGAAAACTCCAGTGGGTGGGACTGGGGTCCATTGCAGGATATTTGATCACACTTTGAACCCCAAGGCTGTATTGTTTACTAGGAAAACCAAATTTTAGTTGTGCTGTGTCTCGGCCTTAATCCAAGAGCTTTCTGCTTAAATATTATAAAGAGCATTAAGTAAAGTCAGCCATAGGCCAGGAGGCAGAGCAAGCAACCAGTTGACAGGGAGTGAATACAGGACTATGTAGGATTCGAGTTTTCAAAACCTACTTTAATACGGGTTCTCAGAAGGTTCAATCCCCCTTCTAGCCCACCCTCCACCAAAGGTAGGAGAGAAAAGACAAGGGGATGTGGACCTGTTTAGAAGTAGTTCCTGGGGCAATTTTAATCTGTTTGTTAAGGTTACCAGTCCAGTTAAGTAGTGTCAGTGTACAAAACAGTAATCACACTGGTGGCAAGATCCAGCAGAAACAGCCAGGCCTCTGCAGAATCAGCATGAGTCAGCAGAGCGACCAGAACTAGCTGGGACACTAGGAGAAGTGGCTCTGTCACTGTCCAGTTGAGTCCTGTTTATACTCTCTACAAACATCACATGTCAACCTCAGCAAATCACCATGTGAGTCTGCGTCACATGACACAACCCGTCTACTTTGGGTATTAAGAAAAACCATAGAGAGTAAGATGAAGTCGGGAACACAGATAGAGAGACACACACAGGAAGTAGATGGGAGGGTCATTGAGTTGGAGGTTTTTTGAGACTCCATGAGAGAGGGCATTGGTTCTGAGGAGGAAGGTCAGCTGGCTTCTTTCTCTGCCTCTCTGAGCCAGCAGACTTCACTCCCAACTCTTTACTGGTAAAATCAAAGGATTGAGATTTCATTTAAAAGAAAAAAGCCGGGAGTCCATTGTGTCAATAATGTGCTAGACCAAGTGATGGGCACAGTGACTCTTTGGAATATCTTCAGGGAACTGACAAAGCACAGAGACATGAGCAGACTTGTTCCTAAGAACATGCAAGAAACCAGCTCCCTGATAACTCGGTGAAGATCTGGGGTAGGGACATCACTGAAGGCTTTTGGGTAGACATGTATCTTTTAATGGGGCTTCTTTGGTTCCTATGTGTTGTCTAAGTGTGGCAACAGGGAGCTCACATCTGATTCACTAAAAACATCTCACCAGTCCCGATCTCTACAGTCCATATCATTTGCATCCCTTGAAATGTCTTGCAGAAAAGTTGACTGTGAATACAATGTCATTGTAAGTAAAATATAATTTGGGGCCAGGTGGTGGTACATGCCTTTAATCCCAGCATTTGGGGGCAAAGGAAGGTAAATCTCTGAGTTCAAGACCAGCTTGGTCTACAGAGCCAGTTCTTAAGACAGCCAGGGATACGTAGAGAAACACTGTCTCAGAAAAATCAAAAGGAAGAAAAATATATGCATGTGTTTGTGCGTGTGTGGGGTAATTCCTATTTTATAACTTATATAAGCAGATATCATTAAGTTATTTTCTAGTTGACATTCCCACAGATTGGATTAGAGGATTCTGATAATGAAGGGCATTATAAAAGCCAGTTCAGAACAGGCCACAAGCCAACAGGACAAGTCTCCTATCTTCAAATTCTCTCTCCACCATTAGCCTCTGGTATCTCTAAGCTCCCAGGATGCATTTTTTTTTCTTTGTCTGTGCTGGGGATTGAACCCAGGGTCTTGTGCTTGCTAAGCCAGTGTTCTACCACTGAGCTACATCCTTAGCTAATTTTTTAAATTGTTCTTGTTGTTGTTGACAGAGTTTCTCTGTGTAGCCCTCTGGCTGCCCTGGAGCTTACTATGTAGACTAGGCTGACCTCAAACTCACAGAGATCCTCCTTTGTCTCTCAAGTGCTGGGACTAAAGGCGTTAGTCACCACCACCTGGCCAGCTATTATATTTTTAAGGTCATATTTATGAAGCATCCAGAGCAAGCACTGCTCCTTCAAGAACTATGATCATCACCCCCGATTAAAATTTGCATAAGACAACATAGACTAAATTCGTATGTTCATTCTGAAAGTTAGAGTGTCCCATACTGAATGACACAGTCTGCTAAAGACCATGATAGCCAGTATTAGGGTGAGATTCTAGCCCATCCTTCGTAAGTGAATTTATAATTAATAACTAGCCTGGCCTTTTTTAAATCTGGTCCCTCCTCCCCTTACAAAAGAAGTCTTTTTTCCCACAAGGAACTCCAGTTATGCATCCCAGTTGAGGCTAAACTCTTCCCCAGGACCATAAAAGAATCTTTATAAAAGCGGGTAAGTGGGGCTGGGGATTTAGCTCAGTGGTAGAGCGCTTACCTAGGAAGCGCAAGGCCCTGGGTTTGGTCCCCAGCTCCGAAAAAAAGAACCAAAAAAAAAAAAAATTAAAAAAAAAAAAGCGGGTAAGTGACCCAATCAATCCAACTGCCTCCCCCTTCCTCCTCACATTGATTTCTTCACAGACACACACGTGAGCTAGCACAGCCCATCAGCACCTTCCCCCCATGTCCCTTGTCCGTTATTGAGAAAGACTGCAATTGTGGGGCTTGCTCAGCTGCAAGAGGGAGCCCCTGATGGAGCTGTGAGAGGCTCTCAGAGCTGGGAGACAAGAGCTTCTGGTGCTATCCTGAAATATATCCTGAAATGCTATCCTGAGCCCCTGGAACCTGCAGTGTCTGAAACCTGACCCCTATTGATCCAACTCTCTTCCCATTGTCCTACTGTGGTCCACCCAAGAGCAGTGAGCTCAGTTGTTCCGGTCTGCACCAATCTATGCAGGCCAGTAGAATTTTTTTGAAAATTGAAAGCTAAAACAAAACACCGCCATTTCCCCATTTGGGGTTCCTGAGGTTTCTACCAGGCCAGTAGTGGTGCCCTTGAAATAACTCCTAACAACCTGAAAGCACATGTTTCATTTTGGTTTTGTTCGTTTTCATCAAAGTTCAGGAGAAAGGCAGCAGGTTGGAGGTGCCAACAGTCACTCTCAAAGCTACAGCATTTAAAACTAAGTAAAAGTTAGTAATATCTGTATTAATCCTTTGAAAATTTGATACATGTATACAATGTATTTTGTTCTTTTCTGTCACTCCCTACTGTCTACCTCTGACCCCCCTAGGGCCCACTGACACACTCCCTCTAAATTTCACATTCCTCTTGTCATCGTCATCGTCGTCATCATCATCAGATTATCATTATTAAGAGCAGCCTGAGTCCAATTAGTACTGAATGTACTAATGGGTGTGACACCATCTACAGGCATATGGGCAACCTATCCCACAGCTCCAGCCCAGAAGAAGACTGACTTACCTGCTCTCAGCAGCCGCCAACTGCCAATCAAACCCTAGCTAAGAATGGGGCTTCAGAAGCCCCTCCCCATCTCTGCTGGGATTTTGAATGGCTTGATCTTGAACCTGTCTTCTGCAGGCAACCCGAGCTGCTATGAATTAATGTGTACATCAGCCTTATTATAAATAGAAAATATCATGTCATAGCTCTCTTCCCCATCGCTAGCTTTTGTTTTATTGTATTTTCTCCATATAATCTTCTGCTATGTTCCCCGAGCCTTGGATTGGACTAGGGAGAAGTCAAGATAGATGACCCACCCATGATTTGAGAGCGTAATATCTTAGCTCTTTATTGTGGGGTGGGGTAGGATCTCTTACGTAGCCTACAACTCACAAGGAAGAACAGACGGACCCCAGACTTGGAGAGATGTGCCTGGCTTTGCTGTCTGTTGGAGTCAAAGGTGGGTGTCATTATGCCCGGCTTTATCTTTATTATTATTATTTGGATAAAAGAATAGTATCATGAAGAAAACAGAGAGGCTGGGAAGATGGTTCAGAAGTTAGGAACGCTTGTTCTTGCAGAGGATAGGAGTTAGTAGTACTCAGGTCAAGCGGCTCATAACTGCCTGTAACTCCAGCTCCAGGGGATCTGATGCTTTCTCTCTCTCTCTCTCTCTCTCTCTCTCTCTCTCTTTCTCTCCCTCCCTCCCTTCCTCCCTCCCTCCCTCCCTCTCTCTCCAATCTCTGCTGAGCGTCATCATAGTGTTACAGATGCTCAGAAAACTCACATTAGCCTACACTTGGGCAAAGTTTTCTAAGAATGTAATATCATGAGGAAAATATGATTCATGTCAGTCTTGTTAAATTATCTTCTTTTTTTTTTTTTTTTTTTTTTTTCGGAGCTGGGGACCGAACCCAGGGCCTTGCGGTTGCTAGGCAAGCGCTCTACCACTGAACCAAATCCCCAACTCCTCTTCTTTATCTTCTTAATATTTATGTTTAAACACATAGATTTGTGATGCTCTTAACCTTGCTCAGAGAAGCTTTTTATTGTAATTTATGTATATGAGTACACTATCGCTGTCTTCAGACACACCAGAAGAGGGCATCAGATCCCATTATAGATGGTTGTGAGCCACCATGTGGTTGCTGGGAATTGAAATCAGGACCTCTGGAAGAGCAGTCAGCACCCTTAACCACTGAGCCATCTCTCCAGCACCAAGAGGAGCTTCTTTTTGCAGGGTGTAGTGGTCAGTGCCGAGACTCACAGACTGGAGAATGAATGGCTGTGACCGTAGACTGCTAGCTTCGACCCACAATCTGACTTCAAGTCCTTTGTTTTTGCCACTTCAGACACCATCTTCCTCAGAACCCCTCTCCAAACGGAGGTTGGTCCTTGGCACCCACCCCCAACAGCCAGGAAACTAGGAGAAGGGAACATGTCACTTCAATGTCTAAGGGCCAGTGCAATGGCTCAGCAGGTAAAGGTGCTAGGGATCTGAGTTTGATCCCTGGAACCTACATGGCAGGAGAAAGCTGAGTCCCTCAACTTCCATATGTATACCACGTGTCCCTACACACACACACACACACACACACACACACACACACACACACGTATAAATAAACATTTCTGTTGTTTTATTTTTACTTTGTTTATTTTATGTGCATATGTCTTTTGTCTGCACACAAGAAGAAGGCATGAATCTCATAGGACTCTAGTTATAGAGGGTTGTAAGCCACAGTGTAAATGCTGGGAATCAAACTCAGGACCTCTGGAAGAGCAGAATCATCTCTCCAGAGCCTTTTGTTGGTTTTCTTTGAGACAATGGATCTCCAGGAAAGTCTGCCTGGCCTGGAACACACTATGTAGACCAGGCTGGCCTCAAACTCAAAGAGATCCTCCTGCCTTTGTCTCCCCAGTGCTGGATCTAAAGTTGGGCACTACCACACCTAGCCTAGATTTAAAAAAAATTTTTTTTAAAATAGGAAGAAAAGTTCTCCCACAATGCACTTCACCAAAGCCCTGATATCTCCAGCTTTTCATATAACATTTAAACTTTAAGGGAAGGAAAAGCTGGTGTTTACCTTTCTAGTGTGGATCAGGTAAACAGGAAACAGGGGCCACAAGAAAGCGGTTCATTCTCAATGGCCTCCAAAGTTACTAACTCCCATCTAGATTCCTAATAACAACTTCTTGTGAAAGCGATCAGAACAGTTAGCTCCATGATACCGACTACATCCCATCAGTTAAGACCATGCTTTAGCTACCAGAGACAAAAGCTCCCGACTGCAGTGGCTTCTACCTAGCAGTTTATTTTTGCTACACAGTAAGAACATGGGGAAAGCAGCTGCAGGATTTGGTTCGGTGTTCTAATTACGGCAGCGCAGCAGTCGCTGTGTGCTTCTCACCCTCCCCCTCATGGTGCCAGATGACTCCTGCATTTTCAGGAGTCACATCCTGTTGGATATGACAGAGGGAAAGACGAAGCCAGATTGAATGCCAGCTATATATGTCCCCACAGTGTCACCTTAGAGCCGGATGGATGCTATGCGGTCTGCCGTTTGTCTGGGAATCCATGCCAAGCAAAGCTGTTCTTATAGTCCTAAGGACAGATGCTCAGGGACATAGTCAAGATGGTGGCCCAGGGATTGAAACTGCACAGCTCTGGGGCAGTAGGAAAAAGGAGCCTCGGATTCAGGTGGTGTTCAAGATTCTTGGCTGGAATTGTCTGAGAATGATGCACCCTAAGTAAAAATGTTCCCTCCTCCAAGGCTTTTTGGGGGCATAGTACCAAAATAAACTCTTCCCTTTCTCTAAGTTGCCTTGGCCATAGTGATGGAGGTGATAGCTTTGTCCGTTCACTTTTAGTCACGGGGTTTCTGTACACAATGCTATGTCCCAGTGTAAGTGCCTGACTGCCCTTTCAAAATTACTCTCAAGCCTATGTTGACAGAGCTTCCCTGAGTCCTGCCTGTTACTCTGATATTCTGACTATGGCCTCCATGAGACCCCTTAATCTCTGAACATTCACCATGCTAAGTTAGAGACTTTACATGTGTTTACCCATGTAGTTCTTATGGCAACAGTTACGTTTTGTTTTGTTTTGTTTTGTTTTGTTTTGTTTCTCAAGGCAGAGTTTTTCTGTGCAGCCCTGGCTTCCCAGAACTCTCTCTGTAGACCAGTCTGGCCTCGAACTCAGAGATCTGCCAGCCTCTGCCTCCTCAGTGCTGGCACTAAAGGTGTGAGCTACCCTCACAGGGCCGTATCAGTTACTTTTTTATTGCTGTTACTCTGACTATGGTCAAGGCAACTGATAGAAGGAAGAGCAAGTTCTAGAGAGCTAGCATCTGCCATAGCAGAGCAGAGTTCTAGAGAGCTAGCATCCGCCATAGCAGAGCAGAAGCAGCAGGCTTCAGGCAGAAGCAGCAGGAAGAGAGCACCCATCTCAAACCCTGAGCAGGAAACAGAGAGCATGCTTGGAATGACACAAGCCTTTTGAAACCTCCTAGTGACACACCTCCTCCAACCAAGCCACTCCTCCCAATCCTTCCCAAACCGTTCCACCAACCTGAGCACCAACTACTCAAATACGTGGGCCTTATGGGGGCCAATCTCATTCAACCCACCAACCACAGCAACCCTAGCAAGTAGATAGCAAACGAAAGCAAGGACTCCTCAAAGACATTTTCCCCTGTCCTCTAGGTAGAGCTGAGAGTCTGGGACAGCCAGAAGTAAACAAACACTCTAACAACTTGTAGAGAGAGCCTCCTTCTCATACAAGACAGTCCCTGGCCAAGCTAGGGAGAAGCTACAGAGCTAGCAGCCCTGCTCACTCTCAGTCGGTTCCCCAGCAGCCCTTTTGATTGGCTTCATTTACTTTGTTTTTAACAAGTATTCATCATTAATTATCCCTAACCTATAAGCTATATAAAAGTTGTTTCAAGGAATACAATAGTGAGTAACTGTGTGTGTGCATGTGTGTGTGCATATGTGTGTGCATGTATGTGTGCATGCATGCATGGGTATCTAGAAGAGCAATACATGCATAATCACTGAGCTATCTCTCCTCCCCCTCAAAGAATTATTATTATTATTATTATTATTATTATTATTATTGTTATTGTTATTGTTATTGTTATTATTATTATTTGGTACAAGATTTCACTGTGTAGCTCCTGGCTATCCTGGAACTCATTCAGTCAGTAGACCAAGCTGGCCTCAAACTCCTAAGCTCTACCTGCCTCTGCCTCCCAAATGCTGGGACTAAAGCCGTGTGCCACTAACATCTGACTTCTCTCAAAGAACTTTTTTTTTTTTTTTTTGGTTCTTTTTTTCGGAGCTGGGGACCGAACCCAGGGCCTTGCGCTTCCTGGGTAAGCGCTCTACCACTGAGCTAAATCCCCAGCCCCCTCAAAGAACTTTTAAAGATGACTAATAAGCCACTTACATGGCCCTGCCCCCCCCCCGAAACTTATGTAAATCTCTTTCAAAGGCTCAAGAACAACTTGCATTTGGATTGACAGCTTGTCACTTAAAAGAATGTCAGTCACGACAACCAAGAATACAGAATATGAAGAAAATGAGGAGAGTTCATTTGTTAGAGTGATAGAATTATAGGTAACCCCCTCCCAGTGATTTTGATTTATACTGCCATTATATAGCAGTATGTTTTTGTTGTTGTTGTTGTTGTTTGTTTGTTTGTTTGTTTCCTTGCCTAAGAAAAAGGTTACAGCCAGATATGGTAGTGTATAGCTTTAATCCTGGCACTCAGGAGGGTAGAGACAGGCAGATCTCTGTGAGTTTGAGGTCAGTCTAGACTACATAGAGAGTTCCAGGCCTGCCTGGGGGGCGGGGAGGGGGAACACTGTGATTATTAGAACCAGATATTCTTACAATACAAGCAATAAGGAATCTATTTGAGCCAATTCAAGTTCCGCCTCCATGCAAAAAAGGAATTTCAGAGCACAATGAGATAAAAACACAAGAATGTTACGGGGGACAAAAAGAAAAGATTTAACTCCAGGCACTGAGAGGAACTGGAATCTCCAGGTATGATGGCATATGCCTTTAATCTCAACACTCAGGAGACAAAACCAGACAGAACTGTGAGTTTCAGGCCAGCCAGGTCTACAGTGACTTCCGGCAGAGCCGGGATTCCACAGGAACTGGACATCCACGAGAAGCTGGTGCTGGAGCCCAGAATTCACATGGTGTAGGACTTTTGTAAATAAGGGCTCGCTCTCAGTCTTGGTCTCCCTCTCCGTTCTTCTTTCCCTCGATCTCTGCTCTCTGTCTCTTCTTCAAGGTCTCGCACCACGATCTCTACATAGCCTCCCCTTCTGTTTTACTCTCCACTGTGTCAAAGTTATGTTCTGATTCTCCGTGTACAGAGGGCCAGACAGTTGGCTCCACACTCGCACATGTATTTGTTCTAAGTGGTTCTAATTCCTACTGTTAGGAGACAGAACCCATTAAACCTTGCTGCTTCATCTAATCTAACCCAAATATGGAGTCAGGCAGTCACGAAGCATAAACAGGATTGCAGGAGTCACTCCCGGAGACAGTTTAAAGATGACAAATCCTGCTGTCCGGGCAGAGTCCTAAAAGATGTGTACATAATGCTTTAGACTAGATAAGAATCTAGATCTTTCTCCCTAAAAGCCAATGTTCTGAACTTCCCGTTATTTTGAAAAAAGAAAAATTCTGATTTCTTTATTCAAACATCATAGCTACCAGTCTGATTCAAGCATTATAAGCTATGGATGTGTTTGTGACACTTCATTCATTAAGCTGGATAAGAAGGAGTCATAACAGTCTGTAGTTTGTTCTCTCCCCACCCCAACCCCCTGTCCTGGGAATGGAACCTCAGGCCTTGTAACCAGCTGGGTAAACACTCTATCACTCAACTGCATCTCTAGCTCAGTGTATCTTAAATATTTCATAATTTAGAATAGGAAAGCATCAGGGCTAGAGAGATAGCTCAGCAGTTAAGAGCACTGGTTGCTCTTCCCAAGGCCTCAGGTTTAATTCCCAGCACCCACATCAGGCAGACCACAGGAAATCTGACACTTCTGGTCTCCTCAGACACCTGCACTGACATGCACATATCTGCACACATCTATGTGTAATTACAAAATAAAAAAAATCTTTTTTAAAAAGGAAAGTATCACAAATCTTTGACATTTTAGAAGAAAACTTAAATAATGATGAAAACATTGAATCTCTAGCAACCTGGGACCCAATCCATTCAGAGTAATTCTCAGAAAACAGCAATTGAAATTTTTCCATGACTGACGCGGGGTTTTGGACACATTTCCTGGTTTACCTGGGACAGACGGAAAGAAAACTCAGATGGGGATAGAGGCACAAACAGCTAGGTAAATATGGGGAAAGTGTTTAGCAGAGAGCATCTGCTGGTCCCTGGCTATCCAGCACTTGAACTTTAATACCCTGGATCACGAAAGCAGCAGGGAAAAAGCTAGAATGTTTCCAAGTCGGGCAGTCAAGGCCCGGATGGTTCCCAGGACTGTGGTCTGGCTCAGGGGTAGGGTCACGTGCAGCAAGACTGAAGCCCTTAGTTAAATCTCCAGCAGAGAAAGGAGCAAGCACAATAAGGACCACAAAAACAAAAGAAAACAAAACACAAATAAACAAACAAAACAAACAAACAAAAAATGATAAAAGCAGAGCTCTCGGCGCTGTAGAGATGACTCGTGGGAACCTAGTTCATGTACCTCACGAGAGTAACACTGCTTTCCTTGACTACACAGGAGGCGCTGGGTTCTACCCCTAGCACCACAAAACAAGGCACCACTAAATGGACTATTACGGCTTGAATTTGGGATGTCCCTCGAGGGTGGGTGGAGTCGTTGAAGGTTTGGTGCCAAGGTCAACGAATACTCTGAGAAGACATGCCCTGTCCGTATCCTTAACTCTTCATGTTCTCCTCCTCCCTTCCTCCCCCACTCTCTCTGTCCTGGGTACCATCCGGTGATCAAGTCTGTCCCCACCACGTGACCACCTGCTCCCACCTTGGTGTTTAGCCTAAGCAGGCGCCAAGAACCAACCACGAACAGGAAACCTGTGAAACCTGCTGCAAAGTAAATCTTACCTCTCTTAAGGCAATTTCTTTACCCCTGAGGTGTTTATCACAGTAACTAAAAACAGGTGCACAAAAAGAAAAAAGAGTCACCTAGCGGAGCAGAATGGAGAGATCCACATGTTTCTCAGCTCTGAGAAGCCCCAAAGAAACGAAGCACAGGCCTGTGAGTTCAGTATATTCATGCTGCTTACAGCGCCTGAAACCTCAGTGTAGAAACTTAGCCGAAACGGTCGAGATTAGCCACTTTCAAACACGCCGTAAAGACAAATCCTTTTTTTATGGCTATACTTTAAATCCAAGCTTCAAAAATTCCCAGGATGGGCCAGGAGGTAACAGCCCAGACTTTTCATCAGCTCCTTGTGGGGCTGCAAGTAGGAGGATAGCAAGTTCAAGGCCAGTCTGTGCGACAGAGTGAGTTCATGGCCAGCCTAGGCAACTTTGTGAGACCTTCTCTCAAAATAAAAGTAACAAAGAAGGAGGTGTGGGAGGGGAGGGGAGGAAGAGAAAGAGGGGGAAGGGGAGAAGAAGGAGGAGGAGGAGGGGAGGAGGAGAAGGGGGAGGAGAGGAAAAGGAGGAAGGGGGAGGGGAGGAGGAGCGGGGAGGGGAGAAATTAGAAGGAGAAGCAGAAGCAGAAGGAGCAGCAGCAGAAGGAGACGACTGGGGGTATAGCTCAAAGGTAGAGCCCACACCTCCTTTGCACAAGCCCTAGGCAGGTTCGTCAGCATCAAAAGAAACCGAAATGAAGAGTGAAAAAGAGAATGGCTGCGGCTTTCCAGGGAGCACAGCCTCACAATGAGAACGCACAGGAAGAAATTTCCATGTGACCGTTGTCGCAAACAACTAACAGTAAAACCAAAAATGAGTAAAATTAGAAGTAGAAAGTCTGTGACCTGAGTCACAGGGCAGGTAGTGGTGCCTGCCTTTGATCCCAGCACTTGGGAGGCAGACGCAGGCGCTCTGTGAGTTCAAAGCCAGCTTAGGCCACATAGGAAACCCTGTCTTGACAACAAAGTCCGTAACTTATAGACTGATAAGTACATAAAATGTGCTTAGCATTGGCAATATGAGCAAAAGAACATAAAAGCTGACAGTGCAAGTCGGAACACATTCAGTGAAAACGTGAATTCTATTAAATACTTTAGCAAATTAAAGTTAAGAGTCTAAGGGGCCTGTGAACGAGTTAAAGGACAGATAAGAAGAGGAAACCCTGACCTAGAAGAACTGGAGCTTCTTGCTCTAAGCACAGGACACAGAGGAAAGGAATAGTTCAAAACCCCTCAAACAAGGGGCAGGTTAAAATCATCTCCCACAAAATCATGAATGAAAACAGCAAAGCCAGCACTGAGGGCATCCCAGCTACGGAACATCACCACAGCAGGCAGGCCGAGCCCAGTCACAAGAAGAAAGGACCCAACAGCTAGAATAAAAGTGTTATCGTTTGCAAACAGTAGATGAAACACTGATCTATGGGTCAGTTATTAGGATCAGAATTCAGTTAGGCTGCTGCATATCAAAATCAGTTCACAAATAGCGATGTTTCTGTAAAGTATAAGAAATAAAATTGGGGGGCTGGGGATTTAGCTCAGTGATAGAGCGCTTGCCTAGGAAGCGCAAGGCCCTGGGTTTGGTCCCCAGCTCTGAAAAAAAAGAACCAAAAAAAAAAAAAAAAAAAAAAAAGAAATAAAATTGGGCTGGAGAGATGGCTCAGCCGTTAAAGGCTAGGCTCACAACCAAAAATATAAGAAATAAAATTGATTGTTAAAATAGCACTTGGGACAATGTGTCTACACAAGACACAAGAGTGTCTAGAAACCAATCCAGGGAACGTTTTGTACCAGCTAGAAACAGAACAGATAAAGAATAATATCGTACTACAGTGATCACAAACTTGGCATTTTACAACAGCACAAGCATATAACCTTGCTGTTGTGAAGGTCAGAGTCTGAAGGGCTTTATGGACTAAAATCCAGTTGGAACAGATGTAGTCCTTCTCGTGAGTCAAGGAAAATGTCCTCCCTCCCTAGCCGCCTCCTTTTCTTTCTTCCTTCTTCCCTTCCTTCCTTCTTATGTTTTTGTTGTTTGCTTGTTTGTTTTGGAGTCCTTCCCTTCCTTCCTTCTTGTTTTTTTGTTGTTGTTTGCTCATTTGTTTTGGAGACAAGGTCTTGATATAGAGCCCTGGTTGGTCTGGAACTCACTGTATAACAGAGTTTACCTCTGTGTGTGGTGAACTCCTGCCTCTACCTCTATACAGGGATGAATTAGTACCAATCATGATGGATCCTCAAAGACAAAATTTTGGGCTCTTTGATTAAGGTTTTCTGAGTCTATAGTTTAGAGAAATAGCAAATATGTAGCTAACTGCTTTAAGGCATTCCTCATTTTATAAAAACGGTAGTAAATAGGAAGTAATGATTAAGGAAAACCATGTATGTATATTGTCTGAGTCACGGTTCCTATTCCTGCACGAACGTCATGACCAAGAAGCAAGCTGGGGAGGAAAGGGTTCATGCAGCTTACACTTCCACATTGCTGTTCATCACCAAAGGAAGTCAGGACTGGATCTCAAGCAGGTCAGGAAGCAGGAGCTGATGCAGAGGCCATGGAGGGATCTTACTCACTGGCTTGCTTCCCCTGGCTTGCTCAGCTTGCTTTCTTATAGAACCCAGAACCACCAACCCAGGGACGGTACCACCCACAATGGGCTGGGTCCTCCCACCTTGATCACTAGTTGAGAAAATGTCTTACAGCTGGGTCTCATGGAGGCGTTTCCACAACTGAGGCTCCTTCCTCTGTGATAACTCCAGCTTGTGTCAAGTTGACAGACAAAACCATAATAATACATAAACACATAAATACAACCTAAATACATAAATACAACCTAAATACATAAATACAACCAGCTCGGTCCCGTTTTAGATAACCAGTTGGTGTGCTCTTCCCTGGGTAAGACTGTTTCTCCTGCTCTCCTCAGTCCTTACTTTCTGTACTTTGCATACGACTGAGACCTCATGGGCGTTCCCTGTTCCACTACAGCATGACTATTGTGGCTGTCCTATGTCGGCTCCTGTTCAGACAGCCATGTTGGTGAACCTTAATGAGTGTAGCTGCCAACACTGCTAGGAGACACAGTCTCACAGCAAACTCCCCGATCCTCTCTGGCTCTTGCCATCTTTCTACCCACTCTTCCGAAACGATCCCTGAGCCTCGGGTGTAGGGGTGTGTTGTAGATGTATCTTGTGAGTTGGTCTTTATTCTAAATCAGGTGGTGAGCTCTGTCTTCCCACCACTGACTGGGGTCTGACCTCACAGTTTTAGTCAGTCAGGTAGTCTTAAAAGAGTTAGTGCATTGGATATGAAGGAAGAAAGGGGAAAGGGTCGCTGCCCTAACGGGAAAAGGTCAGTAATCCAGACCATCAAATTCCTGGAATACAACAGGTGGCCTTTATGAGAACAAAGGGTTGCTGGTTCAGGGTGAGTACAACATTTGCCTGAAAGTATTACAGGCTGGGGATGATAAAAAGATATGAATTCCTAGACATAAACACATGCTTTGTAGCGTTTGACAGAAAAGACGGATATTTAATAGTTCTTGCAAGGCTCTGGTTCTCTCTCCTAATGAAGCTAAGTTTCCCAGGGATTGCCAGTCTCGCCTTCCCTTCGCTGAACCTGCCAGTCCCTCTGCATCATTTTGCTACAATTATTATTCAGCATTTTCAAGATTGATTTCCTACTGAGCTTTGAGTAACTTTTAAAACGAGGCCACCTCTTCCCGATGATTGTCTCTAGCAAAGCCAGAACAATGCCAGCCCTTTCCTAATGTGAACACAGTTGGAACTGCCTGGTCCCTAAATCTCCCTTGCTCTCACCACCCATCTTCAGAACTAATGTCTAATGTGTACAAGGAAAACACCCTGTCCTTAGGGCTTTGTCTTGACAAATGGTTCCAATCACGTAACTGACAATGTCACACAACTTGTACAACAGAAGTTGTCCAAGATAGGAAAGGCTGGTGCCCACCGGAAACAGAAAGCAAGGTGATGTGAGGAAGGGCGTGCAGGCTTCTAGAAGCCTATCAAGAAGCACACGTCCGGGGTTGGGGATTTAGCTCAGTGGTAGAGCGCTTGCCTAGGAAGCGCAAGGCCCTGGGTTCGGTCCCCAGCTCTGGAAAAAAAAAAAAGAAAGAAGCACACGTCTGCAAATTACACCAAGAAAAATGTTAACTTCAGAATAATCAATATCCATCCGTTCAAAGTAGTAAGATTTAGCACAACTTGTCACTAATAAAGCAACATAAATATAGGAAAGATTGGCAGAGGATTGGACACTTTGAGATAAATTGCAAAGAGTTCAGAGATCACGAATGACCCCATTGATTTCCATCCTGAGTCACAGGACGACCTCGGGGAAGACACCGGAGAGCTGTGCTCCTGCTTTGAGTTTGACCTTTCTCAAAGCAGAATGTGGTTTGGCTAAAATAGGAAAAGGACCTACCAAGGTCATGCTGTAGCCGTAAGCTTTTGAATCTGGAAGAGGCTTTACCCTGAGCCTCTCAGGAAAGCTGACAAGTCGTGGAAGAATTAATTTAAAGTGTACCACTGCTGTGAGGAACGATCCCATTTTAACAGACACCGTGTTTAGGGGTGGAAATGCAGTTTAGAGACATGTAATTTAGTTTTAATAACACAATTTATTTCTAAGGGGGGAAAAATCCAATACAGTGATCCACTAAATGAAATTTTTATTGAAAAAAAAATCCCGTTAGAGGAAATTTCTTATTTTTTTTTTATTTGTAGATTGTTTTGTGCGTTGGTGTTCTGCCTGCAGGTGTGTCTGTGTGAAGGTGTCAGACCCTCTGGAAATAGAGTTGCAGACATTGTGAGCTGCCACGTGGGTGCTGGGAATTAAACCTGGGCCCTCTGGAACAGCAGCCAGTGCTCTTAACTGCCGAGCCATCTCTCAAGCCTCGTTAGGGGAAATTTCTTTTACAGCATTAATGACTTCTCTTATTAGCCAATCATTTTTCTCTTTTTAGGACAGGGTCTTACTACATAGTCCCGACTGGCCTGGAACTCATGTGTTCTACAGTGCCTCCACTATCTAAGGACTGGCATTAAAGCCCTGTGTCACCCTACCTGGCCTTACTAAGTTCTTATAATAATTCTTTACCATGGACCAAAAACATTTTGAGGTTCTCATTTTGGGAAGAGCGAAATGGAAACTTAAGGGTTCTTGGGAAAGTCCATTATATTGGATGGTGTTTTGCTGAAGCACACACATGAAGGAATGTTTCATTAAAGTGGGCACAGGTAAAAGACTGGGACAGACTTGTAAAAGAACATTTCACTGAAACATACACAGGAGAGCAGATTGTGGAGCAGTGGACTATGACAGGAAGTCCGGTAAGGTCAAGCTAGGGCTTGAAGCTCTAGAGACCCAGAAGGGAGGGTAGACTCCAGGTCACAGCCCTATAGAGAGAATTATGGCCATCAGTCACAGAGGAGCAGTACCCCCAAGACCCTCCACATGCAGATGAGGCATCCCTAACATCTCAGGACAAGCCAATAGGAAGCATCTTCTGTCAGACCCCAACCCACCCCAAAACTATATATAAGATCCTATGCAGAAGGAATAAAGGTGTGTGAGAATTACTCCATCGCCTGAGAGCATCTGTCACAAGAGCTGTAACACCGCCTGAGAAGAGAATGCTCTCCTGAAACTTTCTCCACCAGAAGCTCCCCTGCACTCGGCTTGATAACCAACCCCTAGTCAGCTCAGTTCACTTCAGTGTGGAGCAACAGTAGCTGCTAGGACAGCAGCACCTCCCCTCCTTACTTGGTCCCTTTCTCCTTACTGGAACCCTCCCTGGCCAGAGGTCTCCTCGGATAGTTTCCAGTACACAGATCCACAAAGGATGTTCTGCTAAAGCAAGCACATGAAAGGACACACGATGAAGGATTCTTCGCTCATGATGCATGAATTTGTCCACCTTATATACATAGCTGAGCTCCATTTGTCCAGACTCCACAGAAAGAAACTTCTGGTGGTATGCCGCAATGCTGTTTCCTCAGACTCAGGCTGATTGGCAGAGTGATGTCAGCTAAGACAGACTCACATGCTGAGGCAAGACCTGTGGAGGACATGTGATGTTTGGAGGGAGTATAAAGGCCGCCGCGGACAGTGACAGAGGCTGAGCTTGGCTTGCTGGTAGAGCTGTGACACACTTGCTGGTCTCTGGTCTTCGCTGATCGTACAACCCAGAACTCTTGGCATTCCTGCTGGTCCAATCCCGCCTGCTGCTATCCCGACACTACTGAACTGGACAGCTGGTGTATCCGTGTAGTGTTTGTGAGCAGATGGAGCAGCCGCTGTTGACTCCTATGAACTGAGCTGTTAATTTCCAGACAACACAGATGGGAGTTGCTCCGAAGAACCCTTTCTAAACAGGTCCACTTCCCCTGTATCCTCTCTTTTTCCACTACCTCTGATGGACGATAGGCTAAAAGAGAGGTTAAAGCATTTAAGAACCATCATTAAAAACAGACTTTAAAATTATTAAAGTTATAGAAGAGAGAAATAAAATTCTTAAAATTCGGGAGTGCATCACCAGCAAAATTGCAAGATTGGTTTTTCTTCTGTGATGTCTCCTATTATCCTTTCTATCTGTTCTGTTCCATATTTTTTAAAACTCTTATTCCTGGGTTGGGGATTTAGCTCAGCGGTAGAGCGCTTGCCTAGCGAGCGCAAGGCCCTGGGTTCAGTCCCCAGCCCTGGAAAAAAAAAGAAAAAAGAAAAAAACTCTTATTCCTAGCCAGATGTTAATCATGACATTTTACGTAATAAATGAGTCATCACTAAATCGATTACTTTCTCAGGCTCCTACTCGCTAAGATGAATATGACCAGGTTATAGAGACTATAAAAGGCTGGTAGGGCTTTTCTGAGCAACGTTGCCTCACAACATCCAGGATGGCTGCATGTGCCACCTGCTTCGAATTAGTTCCAGGTCCTCACACAACCCTGGGAAAAGGAACTTGGACCATTTCTGCCTCCAGTGATTTCCTTGGAAAGATGTAAATAGGATTAAGAGGAGGAAAAGAGGAAGTGAGGACAAGATGGCTCAGCCGGTAGAAAACATTGCTTGCCACCATGCCAGGTGGCCTGAGTCAGTCTCTTGAACCCACCGATTGCTGAGATGAAACACCAGGACCAAAAGCAAGTTGGGGAGGAAAGAGTGTATTCAACTTACACTTCCACGTCACCGTTCCTCATCAAAGAAAGTGAGGACAAGAAATCAGGCAGGGCAGGAAGCTGGGGGCAGGAACTGATGCAGAGGCCATGAAGAGGTGTTGCTTACTGGCCTGCCCTTCATGGCTTACTCAGCCTGCTTCTTATAGAAACCAGGACCACCAGCTCAAATCAGTTACAAATTAAGAAGATGCCCTACAGGCTTGCCTACAGCCCAACCTTATGAACACACTTTCTCATTCGTGGCTCCCTCCCCCAAGATGACTACAGCTTGTGTCAAGTTGACATAAAACTAGCCAGCACCCCACACAAGATGGGAAGAATAAATCAAGACCACAAAGTGGTTGTCTGACCTCTACAAATGCATACATTGCACTTATACAACGCACGCACACACACACACACACACACACACACACACACACACACATGATAATGAAAAATAAAATGAATTTTAAAAAGAAGAAAATAAGGAAGGTTCTAGAAGGAGAAAAAATGGGAAGGAGGGCTGGAGAGATGATTCGGTGGTTAACAGCACTGGCTGTTCTTGCAGATGTCCTGAGTTCAATTCCTAGTACCCATAGGTCAGCTCAAAACTGTCTGAAACTGTAGTCCCATGGAATCCAATACCTTATTCTGGTTGTGCAAAATCTAGTTGTGCAAATGTACATGCATACAAAACACATACCCACCCACATGTGCGTGGGTGTGCGTGTGTGCCTGTGTGTGCGTGCATGAGTGTATGTATATACACACACGTGTATATACCTTTGAGAAAAAAAGAGTGGGAAAGATGCATATAAAGGGAATGGGGGAGACTTCAATAATAGGTACAATCATTCCTCATAGAAAAGACAGGAAAAACAAAAAACAGCAAACTCCCACCAATCCACAATCACCTTAGAGAACAAAAGCATTCTGCTTTTGAAGAATAGAAGTAGTAAAGGTCGCCCTGGAGGACCATGTGGCCAGCCTCTGGCTGCAAGCACACGTGGCCCAGTCTGGGTTCGCTGGTTTTTGAGGAAGTGGCTGGCGCACACGCAAGCTTCTCGATGCAGATTGCATGCAGTTACTTCTCAGCGTCAGCTTTGTGTCAGAGTCTCTTTTGTCTTTAATGGTATTTAACTGTCTTGGGAACTTTGGGTACCACAAGCCCATGAACAACAAAGTCGTAGGATGCAGGACCCTACGTGCTTTTGCCACAGCTGCAGAACTCATGTCTGCTATGAAAACACATTTAAAGTTTGCCGGTTTTTCCAAGAAAGACGGTGTTCACCTGGAATCCCAGCCCTGTGAGATGGAGGGAGGGGGATCAAAACCTTCAGACTGGAGTGACGACGGTGAATGAATTCTAGGCATGAGTGAAAAACAGAAGTAGAAAGAACAGAAGATGGCATGACTGCACCTAGGTATGGCGGAGGAGAAAGCTTATCACAGATGTGTTGGGGGAGAGCATGGGCAGAGGCAGGGACATCTGGGAGCATCCAGAGAGGTCACAACCCTGAACCCTGAAGGGAAAGGAGGAGAGGAAGGAGAGAGGGGAACCAAGCACAGCAGCCAGGAGGCCAAACATACGACAAAGAAGCAGGTAACCAAAATGTCAAAATGTCTGGATTATATATGGTAGAGCCTGGGGGGTGGGGGAGGTGAATGGCAGCCCAGCCTCTGGACTGGAGAGTTCAGGATAGAGGACTGGTTATACCAGCCATATCCTGTAACAGGTAGGGACTGAGGGATGCTGGGAGAACCCAGAGGCCAGGTCTGCTTTGATATGTAAAGTATCAGCTGCTTGTCTGGTTTGAAACCTGTTTTATCGTTAGCATGATAGATGATTTGAATAGCATGGTACTGGCTAGAGATGTGACGTGACCATTCACAAACCCTCCACTGCCATTTTCACCTGAACTCCAGGGTCTGAGGCCTGTCACCTGGTTTAAACAGGCTTCCAGGTAACATCGAGGTTGGGTGTGTTTAGGATGTGCAGCCCCAAATATAAAATTAAAGTAACTATCCTCTTTGGGAAGAAAAACCCACACAATTTCACCATCACCGCTGAATCCCATTTTGCAAATGACGCACATCTTCCCCCCCCCCCAAGAAGAGATTAAAAAGCTAAAAAGGGAAATTCTGAAGCAGATACAATGTTTAAACGGGAGTAGGACGCAGAAGTGTTCATGCCGCTCTGAAATGAAATCATAATAGTAAATTATTATAACAGCTCTCAATAGTTACTTAGTTCTTAGGAAAAGGACTTACCATGGCAACCGCTGCATCAGATTGTTCTGAAACGGCTTCCAAGCTCTGCAAACACACAGACGAGGGTCAGGCGAGAGAAGATGTGTCTCTTAGACCTACATTCCTTCAGTGTGGACTCAAAAGGCTGGAGCAGCGCAGTGACGACACAAAGGCAGAGGCACCACACATATCAACTTTGTGTTTCTTTTATGTGTCTGCGGGTTTGGCATTCATGTAAATCCATGCACCACAAGTGCACAATGCCTGCAGAGCCCAGACTGGAGTTACAGACAGCTGTGAGCCGATGTGGGTGCTGGGAATTGAACCCTGGTCCTCTGAAAACCAGCCAGTGCTCTCTTAATTGCTGAACCATCTCTCAGCTCCTTTACGTTCTTTTGTTTAAAAAAATTATGTCAAATCCATATATATACATATATATATACATATATATATATATGTGTGTGTGTGTGTGTGTGTATACATATATGTCTGTATATATGAGTGCAAATACCCTCAGAGGTCATGGCTGCAGGATGTTTGATCACACTGTGAACCCTGAAATTGTGTTATTTACTAAAAAAAAAAAGTTGTGGTGTGGCTTAGCCTTAAAACACGCTTTCAATCCCTCTGGCTGGAAATACAAACACACCCTTAGGACACACCTTTAATCTCAAACAATGAAGGCAAATTTAGTTTGTAGAAGGAAGCACCCATGTTTGCAAGTGATGTCTAATCGAGTGGCAAAGTGATGAATCAGAGAAAGATTTGACAGAATAGGATGTGCCCAACTCTCACAAGAACAGAAAGGAAAGGGAAGCTATTTAAGAGAGTAGAGAGAGAGAGAGAGAGAGAGAGAGAGAGAGAGAGAGAGAGAGAAAAGGAGTGAGGAAGAAGGGAGTTTTACTGGGTCAGCTGTACAGAGGCAGGGAGCCAGAAGATTAGAACACATTGCCAAAGTTAGTGTGAGGCCAAGCAGAGCAATTCATTCGGGAGAAGCCTAGAGAAGCCAGATTGAATCAGTCAGCTTGAAGAGGAGTTTGAACCAGAACGGCTGAGTTGAACCAGCCTGACAGAGTTCCGAAAGAACTAGGAAGTTAAGCTTATTCAGCCTGGAGTCTAAGAGGCTGAAAACATTCTAGGTCTAGATAAGATTGTACGCAGGTGAGAAGCTTCTGGGACTAGGTCTAGGTTAGTAGATGGTGGCAGTAAGCCTCAGAGACAATTACTACAGGAGAATAAAAGTTACATTTACAGGTCATATCCTCTGGAACTGGAGTTACAGGCATTGGTGAGCCACTCTGTGTCAGCACTGAGGACTGAATTTAGGTTGTTCACAGGAGTAGTATATCTCTTAACCACTGAACCATCTCTGCAGCCCCAATGCCTTGCTTTCTATACAACACCGTCCATGACATTGTGTAGTTATGTTCTTAATGGAAGAATCAATTTAAGTATCTTGATATCCTTCCTAACAGCTCAGGACTTCTGGTTATTTAAGTGTGAAATAGAATCTTCATTGAATAGTGTAGGGTTTCTCCTTTTATGGGATTACTGAACTAGTGTTACATTTTTTCAAAAACCAATTTATGCTGGGAGGCAGTGGTGGTGCACACCTTTATTCTCAGCACTTGGGAGGCAGGGGCAGGCAAATCTCTGAGTTCAAAGCCAGCCTGGTCTACAGAGTGAGTTCCAGGACAGCCAGGGCTACACAGAGAAACCCTGTCTCAAAACAAAACAAAAGAAAACAATTTTTATTATATGAGTTCATTGTACAAGTTAACTGGGTTCAGCGTGTCATTTCTTTTTCTTTGTCGTTCTTTTTGCTTGTTGGTTTTGAGACAGGCTTTCTGTGTGTAGCTCTTGCTATCCGGAAACTCACTCTGTAGACCAGGCTAACCTCAAACTCACAGAGATCTGCCTCCCTTGGTCTCCCAAGTGCTGGGTGAGGTTGAAGGATGTGCCACCACACCCAGTTTTCAGTATTGTATTTCTGTACCTGCATACAGCATGCACTATCGATGAAATCCAACCACCTAGGGATGGGATGAAAACTCCTCTAATTTCTGAACCTCCTCCCTCTGCTTCTGGAGTGGGGGAATTACAGGTGTGCGTCACCATGCTGCATTCTGATGATGCTGAGAATTGAACCCAGGGCTTCACGCAAGCTAGGCAAGCAGTCTACCGCCTGGGCTGCACGCACCCTCAGCCTGCAGACCTCTGTGTATAGTGGTATCTAACTCAAAATGCAGTAACGTCCTCAAAGTCTCTCACGTCTGTCTCTGTACACTTTTTTTTTTAATCTGCACATATGTTCTATTTTTCCCTATGGTTTTCAAGCCTCTCTGGACAGAAAGCTTTGGCAGGGTCACGGTTGTTTAACGGTAGCAAATGACTGCGTCATTTCCTGGTTTCTACCTTCTCTAGTTACAAGTACCAAGCAGAACAGGATATGTGACTGCTGGAGAGATTGTTGCTACGGTGAAAACAGTTACTGCAGTGGTTCTCATGAAGGCTGAGAAACACCGAGTTACCAAGTGGAAGGCTGTTTGTTCCTTTCTGTTTCAGATTATCACACAGGTGTGTGTGTGTGTGTGTGTGTGTGTGTGTGTGTGTGTGTGTGCTCTCCTAACTCCCACCGCATCTTTCTGTATAGCAACACCTTCCTGGCTCTGAGTTTACAACAAACTCTGCCTGCATTCCCCTCAGCTCACGTCTAAAACCTCCTGAGCTCTGCTGTAATCTGTTTAACCTGTGTTCATCCTGGAAACTACATGTATGTGAAATGTATCTACTCTGTGTTATGAGAGTTAATAGCACTAATTGAGATTAGAGTGAAAGAACTTTCATTACCCTTGGCCAGATTACCAAAGTGAGTCTGGTTGTCTGACACACTGAGTCCATTAAACCTGCTGCACTTTGTGAGTTTATAATATTCTGGAAAGACACACACTTTCATTTGTTTACAGCATAGAGAACTCGTGACATCCTTCATATTTTTCTTTCCTATAGAAGTCAGTTAAGGGGCTGGAGAGATGGCTCAGTAGTTAAGAGCACTGACTGCTCTTCCAGAGGTCCTGAGTTCAATTCCCAGCAACCACGTGGTGGCTCACAACCATCTGTAACGGGATCTGATGCCCTCTTCTGGTGTGTCTAAGACAGCAACAATGTACTTATATATAAAATAAATAAATCTTTTAAAATATAAATAAATCTTTTAAAGTATTTATTAAAAGTCAGTTTAAAGTGTATCCGATAGAAAACAGGAAGCCCTTAAAGGGTATTTATGTGTGGGAAGCAGGGTGTTATTATTTTGTATTGGACACAGGGTCTCATGTGGTCCAGCACAGCCTCAAACTCATATGTAGCAGAAGACAGCATTGAACTTCTGATCCTCCGCCTGTACTTCTTCAGGGCTGAACATCCTAGTTTGCTTCATTACTCTTGGTTTATACAGTGCTGGGGACCAAACCCAGGTCTTCAAACACTTTAGACAAGCACTGTGCCGTCTGAACTACATCCCTGGTCTTAAGGGGCTTTATTGAGGCAGGTCATATGATTATACTAGTGTTTTAGGGAAGACATTCTGTGGCTGTGAGGAGAGGGGTTATCAGAGGCCAGGATGCGGTTGGGAGGCCACCGTGGTATACACAGCTCACGACGTCTCAACAGAAGGGTTCACTGCTATGGTGGACCAGTAGGGAGAACCAGTGGAGGACAAAGCTTTGGCTCAGGGTCCACAGTCAGAGATGAGGACAGAGAAACTCTGTAAGTGACAGGGGTCAGTGTACCAGTGAAGTGTGAGTCCTGCTGGGGCTGTGTATTAACTGCCGCGGCTGCTACACTCTGAGCTAGCACAGAGCGCAGAGACTACGCGGTCATATGAGTCAGGGTTCTTGAGAGAAACGGAACTGATAGAATGAATCTATCCATCTACATCTGCGTCTGCATCTATACCTGTATGTATGTATGTATGTATGTATGTATGTATGTATGTATGTATGTGTGCATGCATATGTATATGAATGGGGTTTATGTAGCCTGGCGTGGTGGTGCGTGCCTTTAATCCCAGCGTCTGGAGGCAAAGGCAGACAGATCTCTGTGTGTTCAAGGCCAGCCTGGTCTACGGAGTGAGTTACACAAAGCCAGGGTTACACAGAGAACTCTGCCTCAAAAACAAACAAACAAAGAAATGGGATTTACTAGAGTGGATTACAAGTTATGGTCCCACTATTCCAACGATGGCTGTCCCCTATTGGGAAGTTCAAGAACCCAGTAGTCTTCAGTGTTTGTCAGAATCCTGAATAACTAGACTCCAACGTCAGTGAAGGGATGCACTTGCCAGCAAGGGGGAAAGCAAGCAGGCAAACGGTGATCCTTTCCTTCTTCCGCATCCTTTTCGTAGGCTGCCACCGAAAGGTGTGGCCCAGATTAAAGATGGATCTTCCCTTTCAAAAGATCTGGATTTAGGGTAGATTTTCATGTTTCAAATAATTTAATTAAGAAAATAATCCCTTCTAGGTGCATCCAGCCACTTGGCTCTCAGTTAATTCCAGATGTGGTCAAGTTGACAACCAAGAACAGCCAGAGGGAAGGGAGCCTTTTCTAGCGTTGATTTCCCCCTTGGTTCATATTTGGATTCAATAAAATTTAGGTGCTCACTTCTGCAGCACATATGTTAAAGTCGGAGCAATACAGAGATTAGCATGGGCCCTGCGTGAGGATGACGTGAAAATATGTGAAATGTTCTGTATTTAAAACAAAAAAACAAAACCAAAACAAAAAACAAAAACAAAAAAAAAAACAAAAAACAAAAAACAAAACCGGCTGTGCCTCTTTTCTCCCTTCCTTTTGTACTTTTGTTTTTAGAGACCAGGTTTCTCTCTGTAGCCCAGGCTATAGCTCAGATCTGCCTGACTCTGCCTCCAGAGTGTTGGAACTAAAGTCATAAGTCGTCACTGCCCAGCTCTTAATTTTTTAATTTTTACTCTTTATTTTATTTTTACTTAGAAATAAAAATAATTTATTTAATGATAAAAATAATTCTTTTTATTCTGTGTGTGTCTAGCGTGCATGTGTATGTTGTCATGCAGTTCCCAAAGAGGCCAGAAGAGGGCATCATATCACGTGCAACTGAAGTTACAGATGATTGCGAGCCTCCAAATGGATGCTGGGAACTGAACTCAGGGCCTTTGCAAAGGAAGCAGGTGTTCTTAATTAACACCATGGAGCCACCTCTCCAGTGCCTAGTGATGTGTTTCTTATGACAATCTGTCTGGCTACTCCAGCAAGAGAAGCTGTTGTCTGACCAGGTCTTCTCCGCCTGGCCTTGCAAGTAGGTTCTGAGGAACACAGAACTGTTTGCAGGCACACGCAGGAAGTGAAAACAAGGTCATATCGGTATCAACCAGCCAGATTCCCTGTGAGATGTAATGATGATTTTGCCGAGCTCTCTCTCAGGAATCTGAGATCAGCACACCGTGCCAGTACACTGAGCAGGATTGTTGATTTCCTGGGGAGGTTCGGAGAAAGTGGCTGCTTGGGGAACTGGATTCTGGGAGCAGAGCCTTCCCCCATTTGGTAGCAGCATACAGTGGCCTTGTCAGCACCATTACTTCAGCTCTGGGGATTCTGGAAGGATTCACACTGTACAGGGGGCTGCAGAGAGTCAACTTACGACCAAGTCGTCCTAGCCTGACACCTTCCCTTGTCAGTCAGTTTAGAGGAAGGCACTGGAGCAGGGCAGCCTTGAGTTTTGACACCAGCCATACCTCTTTGACCCCAGTCTTTCCCTCAGTTTTCTCAGCTATGAAATAAAAACCTTGCCTTCACTGAAAAGCCACATACAGATGTAACTTCTGATTATTTTTCTGAATGTCAGAGTTCCACCATAGAATCTCCAGGGTCTAAAGGTGTTTTTTTTTTTTCCTCCTGACCAGCTTCAGCTCTCTGTCATGATTCTCCCTATCTCTTAAAAAGGAAAATATTGGAACCTGCAGAAGGCTTAGGGCTCTCTCTGCAGACCATGATGTGGAAGTTTCTGAAAGCAGTGATGCTTTGGGGTCAGGAGCGAGCAGGGGACTCAAAACTGTGCTTACCTCTCTGTCCTAAGACTTCCATGACATGGGACATCCACTGTGAATTATTGAGGTTATTAAAGATAGATGTTGGGGTTGGGGATTTAGCTCAGTGGTAGAGCACTTGCCTAGCAAGCGCAAGGCCCTGGGTTCAGTTCCCATCTCCAGAGGAAAAAGAAAAAAGAAAAAAAAGAAAAGGAAAAAAAATAAAGATAAATGTTCCAGCCCATCCCATCTTATTAAAGATAAATGCCCTGGCCCGTCTCTGCCGTACTGCTCAGACTACTGAGTCAGATCCAATAATCTATATTTTAATACACTTCCCAGAAGATTCTAAATGCACCAAAGTTTGAGAACCACTGCCTTTCCTATAAGTTGCATCCTCCTCCTCTGTGACCTGGTTTCTGCTGCAGGAGAGTGCCTGCTCTCAGTTTAGCTGGGGCCTGCAGTACAGTCTATCTCCCTGGTTCCTGGCACAGAACCTAAAGCCTTTGGCATCTCCTGCGTGATGAGCTTTTTATTTGACAATAATGGTGGGGAGAATGATCAAAAGGTTCAGGATTGGAGCTGATTATCAGAAAAATCAGCTAGGAATTAGGGGACTAGAACTCTCAGCCCCTGACACGCAGTGGTGGTCCACATCTTTGATCCTAGTACTAGGGAGGCAGAAGCAGTGATCTCTTGTGTGTTCCAGGCCAACCTGACCTGCAGTTCTGGGACAGCCGGAGCTACACAGAGAAACCCTGTCTGAAAAAACACATCAAAAAAACATTTTTTTAAAGCCCTTGTTTTAGTCAATGTTCTTTTGCTGCGAAGAGACACCATGACCACAGCAACTTTTATAGAGAAAAACATTAAGTTGGGGCTGGCTAGGGGTTGGGGATTTGGCTCAGTGGCAGAGCGCTTGCCTAGGAAGCGCAAGGCCCTGGGTTCGGTCCCCAGCTCCGAAAAAAAGAACCAAAAAAAAAAGTTGGGGCTGGCTTACAGTTCAGAGCTTTGGTTCATTATTGTAATAGCGGGAAGCACGGCAGCACACAAGCAGACACGGGGCTGCAGGGGGAGCCAAGATTTCTGAATCCGAAGGCAGGAGAAGAGAGTGACACTGGGCCTGGCTTGAGCATTTGAAAGCCCCAAAGCCCACCCTCAGTGACACACTTCCTCCAACAAGGACACATCTGCCATAGCAAGGCCACACCTCCTAATCTTTCTCTAGGAATACCACAACTTCATGATCAAGCATTCAAATATGGGGGTCATTTTTATTCCAAGTACCACAGCCCCATTCCTCAACCTCTGGGGAAAGGAAAGGGCCTGGAAGTTGGGTCCAGTCCTCAATGGCCAATAACTTAATGAATGATACTTAAAGATACGTTGCCAAAACCCTGAAGAAGTGGAGCGTTGGTGTGTTTCAACTGATTGGCGTGCACACTGATGTTCTCAGAAAGTGACTGAGATGGCTGAACTTCGTCGTCAACCCGGCAGGACTAACGATCAGCCAGGAGACACACCTCCGGCCATTTCTGTTGAGGGCGTGGTTCCAGGAGACACACCTCCGGTCATTTCTGTTGAGGGCGTGGTTCCAGGAGACACACCTCCGGCCATTTCTGTTGAGGGCGTGGTTCCAGGAGACACACCTCCGGCCATTTCTGTTGAGGGCGTGGTTCCAGGAGACACACCTCCGGCCATTTCTGTTGAGGGCGTGGTTCCAGGAGACACACCTCCGGCCATTTCTGTTGAGGGCGTGGTTCCAGGAGACACACCTCCGGCCATTTCTGTTGAGGGCGTGGTTCCAGGAGACACACCTCCGGCCATTTCTGTTGAGGGCGTGGTTCCAGAGAGGTTCAATCTAGAAAGGAAAATCCATTCTGAATGTGGGCCGTGCCGTCTCACAGGGCGGGACCCCGGGACAGGTGAAAAGGACAAGGGAGAAAGGGAGCTCATATCCCCTGCCGCTTCTTGACCGCCATCTCAGTCAGGGCTTCTATTGCTGAAAGAAAGAAACACTGCGACCAAAAAGCAGGGTGGGGAGAAAGGGTTTATTTGGCTTTCACTTCCATATCACTATTCATCACTGAAGGAAGCCAGGACAGGAACTGAAACAGGACAAGATCCTGGAGGCAGGAGCTGATGCAGGGGCCATGGACGGTGCCGTTTACTGGCTCCCTCTCTGCTTTCTTATAGAACCCAGGACCACCAGGCCAGGGATGGTCCCACCCACAATGGACTGGGCTCTCTGCAATTAATCACTGATTAAATGTCCCATAGGCTTGCCCTACAACCTAACCTTTTTTTAAAAAAAGATGTATTTATTTATTATATATATATAGCTGTCTTCAGACACACCAGCAGAGGGCATCAGATCTCATTACAGATGGTTGTGAGCCACCATGTGGCTGCTGGGATTTGAACTTAAGACCTTTGGAAGAGCAGTCAGTGCTGTTTTTTTTTTTTTTTTTTTTTCGGAGCTGGGGACCGAACCCAGGGCCTTGCGGTTGTTGGCAAGCGCTCTACCACTGAGCTAAATCCCCAACCCTGCAGTCAGTGCTCTTAACCGCTGAGCCATCTCTCTAGCACCCCTACAACCTAATCTTATGGAGGCATCTTCTCAATTGCCGTTCCTTCCTCTCTGATGACCTAACTTCTGTCAAGTTGACATAAAACTAGACAGGACAACAGTGTAGCTCAACCATTGCTCCCCCGCTGTGACTAATGGCAGTCCTCTGAACTGTAAGCCAAAATCCTTCTTCCCTCAGTTCTTGTGCCATGTATTCTGTAACAGCTATGAGAAGAGTAACCAATGAGTTGGCATTCCCAGAAAGGACATGGAAGCCTTAGGCCCCTACAGCTTGCCTCATGCATCCCTTCTATTTGACTTTTCCTTAAGAATACAGCAGCGAACATAAAGTATATTTCTTTCTAATTTCTGTGAGCCATTTTAATGAATTATCAAATATAAGGGAAGCCCATGGAAACCCCCAGATTTGCAGTCCGCTGGGAAGAAGAATTTGTGGCTAACTCTCAGATGAGGGTAGTCTTGTGAGACTGAATCCTTTAGCTTTATAGAATCTAACCCTAACTCTGGGTAAACAGGACCAGAAATTAATCAATCAGTCATCAATTATTCAATTTCTTTTCAAGTCAGGGTTTCTCAGTATAGTCCTGGCTGTCCTGGAACTTGCTCTGTACTTCAGACTGGCCTTGAACTCACAGAGTTCACAGACCTGCCTCTGCCTCCAGAGAGCTGGAATTAAAGACGTGTGCTACTGCCATTGCTGTCACCATCACCTGGCTAGAATTTAATTTAATTTATAAGGGAAGATAAGAGTGGTATCCATTTAAGCTGGTGAGATGTCTCATTGGTTAAGAGCACTTGCTCTTGTGAAGGTGGGGGCAGATGGTTTCTTAAACCCACATGGTAGACATTAGCCATCTGTGACTCTAGTTCCAGGAGAGCTGATGTCCTTTTTGATGACCTCCATAGGCAGACATACATGTAAGCAAGACACTCATACATAAAATAAAATCAATAAATCTATAATAGAGTGGATCAGTACTTACTGGCCATAGGGTGATAGCCTGTGGTGGTCTGAAATGAGAATGTCCCCCACAGACTCATCTATTTGAACACTTGGTCTCCAGTCAGTGGCGTCTTTGAGGAGGTTTGGAAGGTGTGGCCTTCCTAGAGGAGCTATGCCACTGGGGCAGGCTTTTGACTTTAGGTTTAGACCCCGCCTCTAGTTTGTTCTCTCTGGTTGTTGATGCTGGTGGTTGAAATACGTGCTCTCAGCTTCATGCTCTGTTTATGGAAATGCTTGCAGCCATAATTTCCTGACAGAATGGACTCTTACCTCTCTGAAACCACAGGCCCAAATAAACCCTTTCTTCTGTAAGTTGCCTTGGTCGTGGTGTTTTATCAAAGTAAAAGAAGTTGTTAAGACATGGCCATCTCTAACAAAAGACAAGCTAGCAAGAGAAAAGCCTAACGAATTATTTAATCAAAGTTTGTGTGCAGTCAGATATGGTGGCACACATTGGTAATCCCAGCCCTCAGAAGATAGAAGCAGGAGGATCAGGAGCTCAAGGTCAACCTTGACTACATACGAAGTTGTAGGCCAGGCTGGGTCGTGTCAGACCTTAAGAATGAAGTTCCATTGCATGGAGAAGGTGTGATTCAGTGGAACCTGGTAAGATGTGTCTTCCTTAGATCCCTCCTGACTTCTCGGAATAGCATTCTCTCTTCCCAGACGTAAGGCAGAACCCATTATGAAATAGGTGTCTATAGTAGTCATAACTGCTGGGGTCCAGGAGTAGCCTCACAAACCCCACAAACGCCAATCTCAGTTAAACAAGAATGGCTTATTAAATGCTTAGCCCAAGTCTGATCAAGCAGGGCAACGGCTCAAAGCTGTGTGCTGGTCATTTCCCAGGACCAGCTTATGAAGGCTAAAACTGCAAAAACCACAGTGAGCTCATATGCAGGTGCTGGAAGTGCTGCCCAGTGGTCAGCTCTGACTCAAGCTTTTTAGACATAACGGTTAATATTGACCTTTAATTTGATGGGTCCTTTGTGAAGCTTAGAGTTGTGGGATTTCTTAAGATTAACATATCCCATAACATACAGAACATAAGAGTACCTTATCAGCATGTGGTCAACATGGCCCTGCTCTGAGTCAAGTTATTCCTCTGTGTCAGTGACTGGCAGGCATGTTACAGCAACAATATGTAATAGCTGGCAGGCGTGGAACAAAATGGCTACAGCTATGCTAGGGAGACAGGCCTCAACAATGACCTGGCATGACAGGGAGATGAAAGGTTTTCTTTCTGGTCAGTTTGAAGACAGAAAAGCCAAGGGAAATTCAGGCAACATTCTAGATGTTATGGCTTACTTTGGGAAAAGCAGATTCTGGTTTCTATGAACCTCCTTTAAAAGAGTAGCTCAGGGGGCTGGAGAGAGGGCTCAGAGTTGAAGAGCAATGACTGCTCTTCCAGAGGTCCTGAGTTCAATTCCCAGCAACCACATGGTGGCTCACAACCATCGGTAATGGGATCTGATGACCTCTTCTGGTGTGTCTGAGGACAAGCAACAATGTACTCACGTCTAAAATAAATCTTTAAAAAAAAAGTAGTCAGAAGCTGGGTGGTGGTGGTGTTAGCACTTGTTGGGCAAAGGCAGTCAGATCTCTGAGTTTGTACAGAGTGAGTTCAGGACAGTTAGAGCTAAACAGAGAAACCCTGTCTTGACAAGCCAAGATATATGGATAGATAGATAGATAAATAGATAGATAGATAGATAGATAGATAGATAGATAGATAGATAGATAGATAGATAGATAGGCAGGCAGACAGACAGCTTGACAGACAGTGTCTCTGCTATTTTGTATATATATTTGTTTTGTGTATTCCACATGTGTCCCAGTGCCCCAAGGGGGAGAGAAGAGGGCATCGCATCCCCTGGAGCTGGACTTACAGGAAGTTGCAAGCAGACTGACCTCTGACCTCAGTGCTGGGAACTCGAGGTCCTCTAGCAGAGCAGTGAGTGCCTTTAACTACTGAAGAGCATGTTCCCAGCCCCATCTACAATCCTTCTTAGTAAAATAGATTCAGAAGCAAAATGGAGAATAAGACCCAAGAGGGCAGGGGGAAGTGAGAAAGAAACTCTGCTTTTCTTTTCTTTTCTTTTCTTTTTTTTGAGATGGGATTTCCTGGAACTTGCTCAGTAGACTGGGTCGGCCTTGAACTCACAGAGATCGAAGGCCTCTTCCTCCTGAGTGCTAGGGCTAACCGCATGCACCACTACTTCCCAGTGAATCTTTTCTAGGATTCAAAGTATCTCACTCTGAGTTATTGTCTTCCAAGACCCAACCGTCACTAGCCACATAGCTGGTATCATAGATCATTGGTATGTGGAGAAATAATATGCAGTTGGTTTCAAAACAAGACCAAGAAAACACTGCCCAGGCTACGGACCGTGTCGTATTTTCTCCTCCTGTGTCCACTTCTTTGCAGAATGTGGTTAAATCTGAAGCGCAGCCACGGTGCTACACCTCTCTGACCTACATTCAGAAGAGAAGTGGGGCTAGCACTGCTGTGGTAAAGCCTGCGCCAGAGAGAACAGGGCTTCCCAGCATTCCCCTGCGCCAGAGAGAGCAGGGCTTCCCTGCAGACCCCTGAGCCAGGCTTCTGATTGCAGTCTACACTACACTCGGTGGGGGTTCAGCAGGCCAGGAGCACTGCAGGTGGGTACAGCCCTGCCCGTTGGTATCAGTTATGGCAGAGACAGAATGTCCTGCCTTTGAACCTGTGGAGATGTTAGGTCTACCAGACTCCTGCTTCTTTAGCTAGACTCTTTACACCAGCTATGCTTGACTGTTTACTCACAGTCAAGCTTTTTCTAGGACCCTAACGTTGCCACAGGAAGCCCACTCACAGGCTCTACTCTGTCTCAGGAGCTCAGGCACAGGCTCTGCAGAAAGCTTCCTGTTCTGACCCTGAGCCCGAAGCCCAGATTGCTGCTGCCAGTGTTTGCTGTTGAATTCAACCTCCTCGCTCTTCTCCTTCCCCCTCTCTCTCCTCATCTAAAGAAGACTCACAGTTTCATCAGCCAATGTCACCTGGTTCTGCCCACCAGTGGTGCCACAACAAAAATACTTGAGACTTCGTTAAAAAACAGCATCAGAGGGGTTGGAGCGCTTCAGCGGTAGAGCGCTTGCCTAGCGAGCGCAAGGCCCTGGGTTCGGTCCCCAGCTCCGGGGGAAAAAAAAAAAAAAAAAACAGCATCAGGAGCAACATCAGTGCATGCCCTTAATCCCAGAACACAGGAGTCAGAGTCAGGCTGATCTCTGTGAGTTTCAGGCTAGCCTGGTCTACACAGCAAGTTCCAGAACAGTCAGGGTAACATAATGAAATTTTGTTTTTAAAGAAACCTTCTGTTTCTTTGTTTTGTTTTGTTGTTTTGTTTTTCAAGACAGGGTTTTCTCTGTGTAGCCCTGGCTGTCCTGGAACTCACTCTGTAGACCAGGCTAGCCTCAAACTCAGAGATTCACTCTGCCTCTGCCTCCCAAGTGCTCTGATTAAAGGGCCTGCACCATCATACCCAGCTCTCAACAAACTTAAAAAAAAAAAAAAAAAAAAAAAAAAAAGAATACCAGACATTAGTTTTTCACAGTTTTAGATGCTTGAGAATCCAAGATCAAAGTATCCATAGGAAATTTCTGGTGAGAACCTGGTCTCTGCTTCCAAGAGGATGTCTTGAGTGTTGTGTCCACATATGTCAGAAAGACAGAAGTGGAAGGTGGCTAAAGTCCTTCTGATTCCACCTTTTTTTTTTCTTTTTTTATACTCTTTCCCCCCCCCCCCCCCCCCCCGGAGCTGGGGACCGAACCCAGGGCCTTGAGCTCGCTAGGCAAGTGCTCTACCACTGAGCTAAATCCCCAACCCCTCCACCTTTTTTTTTTAAAGATTTATTTATTTTATTTATATGTTAGTACACTGTAATTCTCTTCAGACACTTCAGAAGAGAGCATCCCATTACAGATGGTTGTGAGCCACCATGTGGTTGCTGGGAACTGAACTCAGGACCTCTGGACGAGCGGTCAGTGCTCTTAACCACCAAGCCATCTCTCCAACCCTGATTCCACCTTTTTAGAAGGTTCTAATCATTGGTTACTTCCTCAAAGCTCCCATCTATTAACACCACACCCTGGGAGTTAAGTTCCAGTGTGAACTGTGGAGGGGTCCTCCTACAAACATCCCTGAAGCTAGCCAGTCAGGCTTTGCTGAGGACATCACACCATGACAGAGACTGCCACAGCAGGCCGGAATGGAGACATCTCAGAAGCCTGAGCTAGCTCTTTATAAACAAACAAACAAACAAACAAAAATGTTGTTCCCATTTCTCCTAATCTTAGCCCTGGACAATGGCTGTATAGATTTTTATTTGTGTGTGACTGCTTTTCAGTTGGCCTTGGTGTAATTATTCTATTATATCTGACTTTCCTACTCCCTTCTCTTTCTGCTCTGGTGAGTTCTGTGAAACTAGATGTTCCCTGAGGTAATGCTTCTTAAACAATTAAAAATTGAGGCATAAGGGGCACGGCACAGCCCAGTCCTACCTAATGGCCCAGGTGCGTGCTGTGTGTTCTCGTCTTGGAAACAATGTAAGAACCGCACAATGGTATTTTCGGATTAATGTTTGACTTGCAAAGAAAGTTTGAAGAAATATTAGAAAATGAAACAGAGCCACGCACTGCTAGAGTTATTCAGTATCCATTACCAGAAAGTGGAGGAATTTATTGGAACTATGAAAAAGCATTAGTACAAGAGACACAATCATGGGATAAGGGAACAGCAGAGTAAGGGAGCACAAACACGGAATACTTTAATTCAGAAAGGCAGAAACTACTGATGCTCTGAAGTGAGTTTTGCACAACATTTGAGAGTAGTTCCTGATCTCCTTTGAATATGTATGGATAGGAAAGTCTGGAATGCATAAAATTATACACTAGTAAAACTAAGTCAAAACACTGGGACCCTTCAGAGAGTCATTGTGTGCAATGTGCAGAAGCAGAAAGCCAGCAGAACTACTGAGCTAAGGGTTCACTTGATCCTTTCTGGCCACTGCCTGGCAGCTTTGCCCATGTCACTGATCATTAGAGCTTCACAGGAAAACGCAAGTAGCTGACCTTGGAGCTCTGAAGTATAGTAAGTCAAAGGTTAAACTTTATTTTTTTTAAACTTTAAATAATGATAAGTTTGCAATTATTATTATTTTGGCCACAGGCTTGGGAACAGGGGAAGCTTGAAACTTTGGGGAGCAATTGTAGTCTTAATTCTTTGTGGGATGTGGTTATTCTTTTGAATTTGACTTGGTAATTATACAATGTCTTTTTTTTTCCTACCTGCTTTTTGGAGTATCAATAAAGGACTGGGGCAAGAGGAAGGCAAGAGAGTGAGGTGTGCATGAGGTGTGCGTGAGGTGAGTGTAGAGTGTGTGGAGAGTTTGTGGAGAGGGAGTGTGGAGTGAGTGAAGAGAGAATGAGAGGAGAGACTGTGGAGAGTGTGGGGAGAGAGAGGATGTGAGGTGAGTGAGTGAGAGAGTGTGTGAGGAGAAAGTGTGTGTGTAGAGAGAGTGTGTGTGAAAAGAATACACATAGTGAGTGTGGTGTGAGAAAGGGAGTGAATGAGAAAGCATAACCCCTAGCCTGAAGAGACGGCAAAACTACATACAGCAGCGTCAAGCTATGAGAGAGAGAGAGAGAGAGAGAGAGAGAGAGAGAGAGAGAGAGAGAACAACTTTAAGCCTTAAAATATTGCCTGTCAGTTTGTACCCAAAAAGTAGTCTGTGTGAGTTTATGATGAGCCTTCCAGATAACCCTGCTTCCAGTTGAGAACTCACATCCTGTGCAGAGGACCCCAGCAAGGGTCCAGTTTCTTTTTACGTGTGGTATTTCTTGGTAGAGGCTTTCTCTTCCAAGGCCCCATTTGTCAGCTACCCACCACTATCATAAATGCCTGGGAGGCGGTGACAGAGCTTGGTTGGTAGAGCGCTTGCCTACCAGTCGTCCAAAGGCCTGGAACTTAATAGACTAGCGTTGTGGTGGTGTACCAGGAATCGTTGGTGAACTCCAAAAGACCACCAAGGAGCCAAGTCCGATGTAATCGCAGTAGGGTCTCTTTATTATAAAAGAGTTTGGGCTTACACACCGCTGACCCACAGGATGGTTTGACGAAGCAGCCCGGAACACCCATCAGGACAAGGTTTTACTGAAAATAGAAGCAAGTAAGGGGAGGGGGATGTCTGTCATGGTTTAAATATACTTAGCCCAGGGCACTTGGCCAGTGGCACTATTTGGAGGTGTGACCTTGTTGGAGTAGGTGTGTCACTGTAGGCATGGGCTTTAAGATCCTCATCCTGGCTGCCTGGAAGTCATCTCCTCATAGGAGCCTTCAAATGAAGACTTAGAACTCTCAGCTCTCTACCTGCACCATGCCTGCCTGGACACCGCCATGCTCCCCCCTCGATACTGGACAGAATCTCTGAGCCTGAAATCCAGTCCCAACTAAATGTCCATATAAGAGTTGCTTTGGTCATGGTGTCTGTTCACAGCAGTAAAACCCTAACTAAGACAGGGTCCGTCCTGGCAAGCGTCTAATTGAATGACTAGTGTACACCAACAGGTAGGTGATCCGAAGCAAGCAGACCATATACAATCATGAAAGGTCTGAAGGTACATCTGAAACAATCAAGCTAATCTTTGATTAACTGTTGCTAGGAAGTAGTTAGGGAGTGACTCTGGCCAAGGCCAAGCCGTGAGGTTCTTCCTGGTACGTGGATGCAGCTTGGATTCAGCTGTAGGCCAAATTTTCAGGCCTTTTTTCTTTTCTTTTAAGAAGGAGGCCAGATCCAAGATGGTAGGTCTGTCATCTCAGTAGCACACACCTGTAACCCCAGTGCTCTGGAGGCGGAGGCAGAAGGATCAGAAGTTCAAGGCTATCCCTAGTCATACATAAAGTCTGAAGCCAGCCTGTGATACTTGAAAGTCTACGTAAAACAACAACAAAAACAAATATAAAAGCAAAAGGGGCTATAGAGATGATTCAGTGGTTAAGACTCACCCAGGAGTTAGTGGCACACGCCTTTAATCCTACCACTAGGAAGGTAGAGGCAGGAGGATCTCTGAGTTTGTGGGGCCAGACTGGTTTACAAGCTCCAGGACAGCCAGGGCTATACAGAGAAATCCTGTCTCAAAAATAAAATAAAATAAATAAAGTAAACCAAAACACCAGCTTCCCTTCTAGAGGACTTGGGTTCAATCCCCAGACCCACATGGCAGATTCTAACTGTCTGTAACTCCAGTTCCGTGGATCGGATGCCCACGGTCTCCATGGTTACCAGGCAGGAAAGTAATGCACATTCAGGACAAACACTCCTACACATAAAATAAAAATAACAGTATGATAAGATTAAAAATTAAACACCTGAGATAATTATAAGGGGAAAAAAGCTCTCATAGATTTGGGTGTTTTGACTGGTGGTTCATTGGCCCCATCACTTTTGAGCCTCTGATGATTCAACCATTTACCTCAGGGCTGAAAAGTGACAAAAGGAAGAAGAAGAGGAGGGGGCCAAGTCTTTACCACTTCAACATTTGGAGGGTCCTTGAGATACTAATTATAGTAGTGACTGGTTTTTCTCCTCTCCAGAAAGAAATGTGCTCAATTTGGTAGAAGCTGGCACAAAATCAAGGGCTATGTGCCTGAGGCCCCATGCGCTATACTCAGCCAATTGAAATTAGCTGGCCAAATGCTTCTACTCTGAGTAGAAATTCAAGTTCTCCATGGAAAAGCATCCCTGAGAGATGGAGGGCTATCCTACTAAACTCTACTGAGCATTGGGAAGCGCCCTAGGGACTGTAGATAAAGCCCTAGTGCTGCTGTGGAGTTCTGCTCCGTCTGCCCACCTCCCTCTTAATCTTGAAAGACCCCCTCCCAGAAAGGGAATTGTACAAGCCCAAGGCCCTCAACTATAGAAGTAAAAAGTAAGTTTTTAGATATGTGGGACAAGCTGACCCATCATTTAGACGAAACAGACCAGAAAAGAAAACAAAATGCAGAAACCAGACTAAATTATGGGCACTGCTCCATGGGCCACCTGGCAGGAAAAAGAAAAAGTCCCTGACCCCCCCGGAAGCCCTGACCACCATGTACTTTTTGCTAACTCATTGTTATGATTATAGCCAAAATAGGTAACATACACGTATGCCTCATTTACTCCACCAATCACATCCCTGTACTGGGACGCCCACAGATACCTGTGTATCCTGATCAATAAAAATCCTCTTGCAGATTGCAGCCTGTGGACTCGGTCTGGTCATTGGGCTTGAGGATCTCCCTCCTGAGGGAAGATTCTCTCTGAGAGTCTTACATATGGGGGCTCGTCCGGGATCGGAGATCCTCTGCCTAGAGACCACCGACCACCCACCGGGAGGTAAGCTGGCCAGTGTTTGTCTTGTCCTGTCTTGTCTTGCTTTGTGACTTGTTCTGTAAATGCTTAGTTACTTGGCTTGGGTCTAGACCGTTTGTATTTGGGCGGGCCAGAGAAGGAGCTGACGAGCTCGGACTTCTCCCCCGCAGCCCTGGAAGACGTTCCAAGGGTGTTTAGAGCCCGGTTTTTCGGGGCTCAGCCTGTATCGGAACGATACGTGGTTTTGGGTTGGAGGAGAGAGGAGAGAGCCGGATCCACTGAAGGATCCGGACCCTCGTCGCCTCTGTCTGAATTTTTGGTTTCAGTTTGACACCGAAGCCGCGCGGTGCGTCTGTCTGTCTGACTGTTGGAATTGTTTGTCTTCTTTGTGTCCTAATTTTCTTTGAACATCTGTGGAAATTGGTTATAGGATTCTTTGTCTTGGTCTTGTTTGTCTGGTTTGTTTTCTGTGGTATTGTCGAGTGTCTTTTTGACTTTTGTTTCGTTTTTGGACTTTGGATAGACGACTGTGTTTAAAATCTTGGACTGACAACTGTGTTTAAAATCATGAAACTGTTTGCTTTGTTTGTCAAGGAGTTTTACTTGGTCCTCTTGGTGCTTAACTTGGAAATAATTTGCTTGAGAAAAATTGTTTTATCTTTCTCTCTTAGCCTCCTCCCCAAGGAAAGATGCCCCTCCCTTTGCTCCCCTTGTCCAGTCTAGCTGCTGTTAACAGTTGTGTATGAAGAACTCCAGGTTAGTGAGTGACCCTGTCTGAAGCAGGTATTAACAAGAGCCTGAAAGCTTTACCTTAGATCCTGAAGAAAAATTCTCCCTGTTGCTTAAACATTCACAGCTTCTAAGGAAGGGACAGCACAGAGTAGGAAAATATAGGGGCTGAGGGTGACAAGCATGCAGGCCTGCTAGCAAGCTGCAGGCTGCGCGTGGGCAGTGGTGCAGCTCTGGCCAAGTCAGCGTAAGAGGAGTTTCAAGGTGATGAGGCCGGCCAGGGTTGATGCTTTGACAACAAGAAGATAGCGTAGAGTTAGTGGTTGTTTTATGAGACTTTTGGCCCTGAAAAAAAATAATAATTCCAGTTGCTGCTTTCAGTGGCCAGACCTTCAACACTTGCTCACAGAAGGAGAGTGTTCATTAAGAGAAGTTCTTTAAGGGAGCCTGCCATATCTGCTGGCCCTATTCCAAGAGAGGAGTTGATCTCCAACATTAAGTAACCTTCCCTGTTAGTCATCATTGACATGGAGAGTGCCTTTGATCCTATCCCCACAGCAGCCAGTTCCTGCCCCTGTGGTCAAAATGCCCCAGGTTGGGGGACAGAGAAGCCCCTAAAATAGTTTCAAAAAGAATCTGCAACAAACTGTGAAGAACTTTGTTTTGCCAGTCAAAATTTAGAATTCAGTCTTTGACTGTGGCCAAGGTCAGGATTAATGTTTTCTTTTCCATGGGCCTTTAGCCCACTGAGACAGTTTGGTAAAGGGCTGCTACTGAGGTCCTGAAAGTCCCAGGTGAACTGGTTACAATTCTTTTGTCAGCCACTTGGCATCTAGCACCCAGGTCCTAACCATCTCTCCATCCTTTTGTTATTAGTTCTTAAGTCCAGAGAGATAGTCGGTAACAGATCAGCTCCCTCTCTGCTTGCCGTTCTGTTTCACAGACACAAAGCTTGTGCTTATTTTTACAACAGCCTTTTTGTCCCAAAAAGTCCTCCTGGTTTAGCTGTGTGACTAAATGCTATTTGTCCTCTTCAGTGGACCTCTATTCTCTAGATTCTCTTCTTGTTTTCTCACCATCCCACTTGAGATGCTTGTTAGTAACTGTTACAGGTCTTCTTTACCACCGAGAAAAGACAGAATCCTACTGGAGGCCAGAAAGATAAATCCAGACATGGATGGAAGACCCTCACTCCTGACTGTTGACTTGAATACCCCTGAAGGTAGGGAGTGCTCCGGGTCTGCCACCAGGCTCCAAGGGTGGGTCTCCGAGGGGCTGGAAAATGCCCCACCAATCTGGCTAAAATAAGTAAAAGATATAAAGAGAGAAAGTTACAGAAATTTAAAGGGTTAAGCTAAGTTGCTGAGAGTTAGTGTAAGTTGCAGAGAAAGTAAAGTTGAAGTGTAGTTACATAAGTGGACAGCATCTAATAGCTGTAGAGGAAGATGCAGAAGATATGAGAGAGAGACTGAGGAAGAGAAAGAGAAAAGAAGGTAAAAAGAGCAGGAAGCTAAGGAAGAAAAGAGATAAAAGGAAAAAGAAGCTAGAGAGTTAAAGAGGGATAAAAGACAGGAGAGGAATATATACTGGCCACAGTAGTTAGGGAACCTAGGAAGACAGTACCTGGCAACAGAAGAGAATTCCTAGCTAAAGATCAGTGTGCCTATCGCAAGGAAAAAGGACACTGGGTCAGGGACTGCCCCATGAAGAACAAGAGGGGCCTCTCCAGCAGCCCGGAAGGCAAGCCTCTTGGTTCTAGAGTGCTGGCTATGCGCAAAGATAGAAGGGAAGCCTGCCCAGTTGTTTTGTGAATACGGGGGCCCAACACTCTGTGCTCCTACGCCCAAATGGGCTAGTGTCCAGCAAAAGACCTTGAGTACAGGGGACTACCGGCAACAAATGATACTCATGGACTACCCGAAGAACGGTGGACCTTGGCGTGGGCCGGGTATCCCACTTGTTCCTTGTGATCCCAGACTGCCCCTACGAGTCTAAACCCTGCAACCCTGCTCCCGGACCCCGACCTAGACACCCCCCTTCATGACTGTCAGCAGGTGCTCACTAAAGCACAGGGGTGGCATAAAGATCTGACTGACCAGCCACCAAAGGGGGTAGATGCCATCTGGTTCATAGATGGGAGCAGCTTCTTAGAGAAGGAAAAAGATGGGCTGGGGCAGCAGTGGTTGATGGAAACAGAGTCATTTGGGCTCAGGCCCTACCAGAAGACACCACTACTCAGGGGGTAGAGCTCGCTCCCCTCACCAAAGCCCTTGAGCCGAGAAGGAGACTTAACATCTATGTGGACAGCACGTATGCCTTTGCTACAGCCCATCAGCAGAGGGGCCTGCTGACATCTGAGGGCAAGAAAAAAAAAGAGATTCTGGCTCTGTTAAGGGCCCTACATGACCCAGCCAGGCCGAGGAAGAGACTCTGGTACACCTCAACGAGAAAGAAGATCCTGCTACAATTTTTACAGGCAGAGGCCATGGTAAAACAAATGCATCAATAGACTCACTTAGGGGTAAGCAAACTCATCCAGACGTTTTCAAAAACTAAATATTATGTCACAGGTCTCAAGTATCTCGTGGAACAGATAGTGCACTGATGTATACCATGCCAAAAGGTAACTGTTTTCAGGAAAGTTGACTGTGGTAGGAGGCTCCGTGGGGAACGGCCTGGATACTACTGAGAAGTGGACTTCACAGAGATAAAACCAGGAAAATATGGTTATAAATGTCTCCTAGTGTTTATAGATATCTTTTCAGGAATAGGTAGAAGCTTTCCCCACCAAGCAAGAGACGGCCTCAATAGTCATCAAGAAGATACTAGAAGAAATCTTCCCCCAATTTGGAATGCCCAAGGTAATCTGGTCAGACAACAGCCCTACTTTCGTTGCCAAGGTAAGCCAGGGTGTGGCCAAGTATTTAGAGGTTGATTGAAAATTACGTTATATTTACAGACCTCAAAGTTCAGGACAGGTAGAATAAATAAATAAGACTCTAAAAGAGACCCTGACCAAATTGACCATGGAGACTGGCGTAGACTGGGTGACACTCCTTCCCTCTTGCTCTCTTCAGAGCAAGAAATACCCCTTCCAGATTCAGCCTTACCCCCTTTGAGATCTTATATGGGGCCTCAGCTCCCCTGACTGTATTAGATGATGTTACTGAACCAACATGTCATAGTAATAATGATTTGTGTGCCAGGCTAAAAGACCTACAGGTGATACAGAAAGAAATCTGCTCACAGCTGACAGCAGCCTATGCCCCGGGGACCCCTGAGACATGTCATCAGTTCCAGGTTAGAGACTACAGCTACACTGAGCCCAGACACTCGAGCCTCGCTGGAAAGGACCATACCTGGTGCTGCTGACCACCCTGACAGCCATCAAGTCTCAGCCCTCACCAGCAGCGTACTAGCTGTTGGGGCTGAGAGCTGGGACCTAGAGGGACACTCAGATCTTCAAAAAGCTCCCTAGACTTAAGTGATTGGGAGGTTGCTATAATGCTCACTTGAGGAGTGTGTTTTAGAAACAAGAATTTCATATTTGCCTGTTTGCCCTGGGTTCCCTCGGAATAGGTGTAAGGATAGGCTTGATTTTTATTGCAAATGATGTAATATTACATATGTTAGTACTCCTAACACTTCTTGGGACTGTGCCTCAGGGATCACAACCTATATAAGTTTAGAAGTTCTAAAAGACCTTGGTGTATAGGTTCAGATAGTGTCCAGATTAGAATCCTGATGCTAAAGACTTAATAAGACACAAAAGAGAGTTGAGAATTATTTAAGGCTATCTAGGTGCTACAAGGGCAGCACAAGGACATCTGCTATTGCCCTATAATGCAAGGCTTATAGAGAATTCAGAACTGCCATTGACTCAGATATGAAAAGAGTAAAAAAGACTTTTTAGCTGACCTCCAAGAACACCTAACCTCCCTCTCAGAGGTAGTCCTTCAAAATAGAAAAAGATTAGACCTGATATTCCTTAAAGAAGGAGTATGTGTGCTACACTAAAAGAAGAATGTTGTTTCTATGCAGATCAGATAGGAATAATAAGAGATATAGTCTTTCAGTCATTCAAACTTTTGTGCTGAGACAACAGTATCAGATGGTGAAACAACAAAAAACAGAGGTACCTTAACCAAGTTGAGTGGAAGATTCCACTCAAGGACAAAAAGAAAATGGGGGAATGAAAGACCCCCTCCCAGAAAGGGAATTGTACAAGCCCAAGGCCCTCAACTATAGAAGTAAAAAGTAAGTTTTTAGATATGTGGGACAAGCTGACCCATCATTTAGACGAAACAGACCAGAAAAGAAAACAAAATGCAGAAACCAGACTAAATTATGGGCACTGCTCCATGGGCCACCTGGCAGGAAAAAGAAAAAGTCCCTGACCCCCCGGAAGCCCTGACCACCATGTACTTTTTGCTAACTCATTGTTATGATTATAGCCAAAATAGGTAACATACACGTATGCCTCATCTGTACTGGGACGCCCACAGATACCTGTGTATCCTGATCAATAAAAATCCTCTTGCAGATTGCAGCCTGTGGACTCGGTCTGGTCATTGGGCTTGAGGATCTCCCTCCTGAGGGAAGATTCTCTCTGAGAGTCTTACAATCTGAGGATTGTATGAGAACTCTAAGGGAGCTTGCAGCCCCTCAATGGGCCATGTCACTGGTACTCACAATCTTAGTGTTTGATCTCTTTCAGGCATTGCTGCTGGAGCATATTAACCATTCAATCACCACCCCAGGAAAGAACGTAGACTGTCAGCAATGACCGCCACCCTTAGAAAGCATTTGGGAAAATAAAATTGTTGGTGGAACAAAATTGAGATGTTTTTACTACTGGCTCTGGTGTAGAAAGTCTTAGGGAACGATTTGAAGTTCAGAAAGGCACACTCTTAATAGTTAAGCTAGGCACCTTTTAAGGTCAGGGAACAAGAACAATGGCAGTACTAGCTGAAGAGACTCTTCTGCTGGAGCTGGGCGGTGATCAAGGCAAGGGATTCCTCGTGCCCAGTTTTGCCCTCAGCCTACTCTACGGTTTAATAAATTTTGCTGATGAGTAGATGTGCAGTCTGAGAATTTAAAGTAGAAACGGCTGGTTGTCTTTTATCTAAAAGTTTAGATTTGTGATTCTTTTAAGATCTTTATAAGATTACTTTTTAAGATAAATGATAAAATAATCTTTCCTTTCTTTGTAACTGCAAACTGCTGCCTGCCAGTAAGAGAAACTGGTTGAGAAAATTACTTTGCCTGCTCACACTTTTGTAATCTCTGGCAAGTTGCTTAGTTACAAATGTACGTGGGTTTTTGGGAATAATCTGTTTTCTTTTCCTGTACTATGTAATGCTATTTCTTGTAAAGGTATTGGAGAACACGCTGTATTTTCACAGTCATTCACTAGAAGAAAAACAGAATGCAATCACACTGTAATTTTATACTGCTTGAGAGATTTTGCTGTGAGAGAAAAAAATGGTTTTTGGAGCCCACTCGTTGAAGTTTTGCCCCATCCACCAAACGTGTGTAGGTATGTGTACGTAAAACAGTTGGTGCCAGCTCATTGGAGTTTGCTTCTCCACCAAAAATATGTGTGTGTGCATGTATGCAAAGTGTGTGAATGTGCATGAATGTGTGTGTGTGTGTGTGTGTGTGTGTGTGTGTGTGTGAAGTTGCTGGAGCATGCTTGTTGGGGCTTGTTGAAGTTTGCTTCATTCATTCATTCATCGTGCAACTGAGTGTATGCGTCTGTATGTCTGTGTGTCTGTGTCTGTGTGTATGTGTATATGTGTGTGTGTCTGTGTATGTATGTCTGTGTGTGTCTCTGTGTGTGTCTGTGTCTGTGTGTATGTTTGTGTGTGTGTCTGTGTGTGTGTCTGTGTATGTGTGTCTGTGTGTGTCTGTGTCTGTGTGTATGTTTGTGTGTGTGTCTGTGTATGTGTCTGTGTGTGTCTGTGTCTGTGTGTATGTTTGTGTGTGTGTCTGTGTATGTGTGTCTGTGTCTGTGTGTATGTTTGTGTGTGTGTGTCTGTGTGTGTGTCTGTGTATGTGTGTCTGTGTGTGTCTGTGTCTGTGTGTATGTCTGTGTGTATGTTTGTGTGTGTGTGTCTGTGTGTGTGTCTGTGTATGTGTGTCTGTGTGTGTGTCTGTGTATGTGTGTGTGTGTTTGTGTGTGTGTGTGTATGATTCTTCCACCCTTTCACTTTCTTTTTTTCCCAGCCTTTTGTGGCCCACAATGAGTTTATTCAATGACCCTTTGCTGCCCCCAGCCTTTTTGCACATTTTTCACCAGCCTTTTGCAGCCCCTAAAGGAATTCTTGATAAGTTAATGGCGTGCTTACGTGGACAAATTTAGTCATCTTTCCGAATAACTTTCACGTGCCTTCCATCTTGCTTTCCCCAGGAGCAAATCCAAAATGGTTGATGAAATTAGGTTGACTTGAACCACGAAGAATTCTACCTCTTGTGGACTTGGTGAATTCTCCCTAGTATTCTGTATCCCAAATATAATGAACTCAAGGGTTTTTTTAAACGCGCGCGCGCGTGTGTGTGTGTGTGTGTGTGTGTGTGAAAATATTGAGTCTGGTATCGAGTCTGGTATATGCTACCTAAATAAGGCTTTGCTTTGCATAATGACAGCACCAGTTGACATGTTAAAGTGGATGAGGACTATTTCACAAGGCCTCATCCCTAGATGAAGATGGGTGCTAAGAGAAGGAGAACCAGCCTCTGCAGGGTCAGCACCCCTAGTAACTTACCCAGTCCCAGGTGGTCAGCCCTAAATACATGTCCACACAAGCAACATTAAATAGACTCAGTAGGTTAGATACATATAACACGCATGTGTAACAATACTTATTTTCAAGCCATGAATTTGAGAGGGAATGGGGAACATGGGAGGGGTGGGGGGAAGTTGAAGGGGTGGGAATAACACAAATCTAATATGTATGAAATGCTCCAAAAAATTAAGATAACAAAATAGAGTCTTGGAATCAACATTTAAGTGAACCAACAACAAAAGCAAAACAGGGAAGGAATTACCTCAGGTAATGAGTCCTGTGTGCCAGGAGGATAAACAGCATGGGAGTCCAGACAAGGAGAGAGAACAGGGAACAGATCACCCTGGTGGAAGAGAACCACCTCCAGGTGTCTTTCCAGGCAGAATAGGAGCTTCCTCTTGTACGGCAGGCGGTGTGTCAGCAGCTTAAGGCTTCAAAGTCATCTTCATGAGTCCTGCAGCTGAGGTGCTGAGGTGCTGAGAGCAGGACATCCTGAAGGTTTTGTGTGTCATAGGAACACATGAGCTCACATATCCTCAGGCCGCTGCTTGTTTAGAGGGCTGTGCACCCACTGAAAGGAAGCCAGCCTTATTGGTTTTTTTTTTCATCTTTATTAATTGAGTATCTCTTATTTACATTTCGATTGTTATTCCCCTTCCCGGTTTCTGGGCCAACATCCCCCTAATCCCTCCCCCTCCCCTTCCTTATGGGTGTTCCCCTCCCCATCCTCCCCCCATTACCACCCTCCCCCCAACAATCATGTTCACTGGGGGTTCAGTCTTAGCAGGACCCAGGGCTTCCCCTTCCACTGGTGCTCTTACTAGGATATTCATTGCTACCTATGAGGTCAGAGTCCAGGGTCAGTCCATGTATAGTCTTTAGGTAGTGGCTTAGTCCCTGGAAGCTCTGGTTGGTTGGCATTGTTGTTCATATGGGGTCTCGAACCCCTTCAAGCTCTTCCGGTTCTTTCTCTGATTCCTTCAACGGGGGTCCCGTTCTCAGTTCAGTGGTTTAATGATGGCGTTCGCCTATGTATTTGCCATATTCTAGCTGTGTCTCTTGGAGAGATCTACATCCGGTTCCTGTCAGCCTGCACTTCTTTGCTTCATCCATCTTATCTAATTGGGTGGCTGTATATGTATGGGCCACATGTGGGGCAGGCTCTGAATGGGTGTTCCTTCTGTGTCTGTTCTAAACTTTGCCTCCCTATTCCCTGCCAAGGGTATTCTTGTTCCCCTTTTAAAGAAGGAGTGAAGCATTTGCATTTTGGTCATCCTTCTTGAGTTTCATGTGTTCTGTGCATCTAGGGTAATTCAAGAATTTGGGCTAATAGCCACTTATCAATGAGTGCATACCATGTGTGTTTTCCTGTGATTGGGTTACCTCACTCAGGATGATATTTTCTAGTTCATTCCATTTGCCTATGAATTTCATAAAGTCATTGTTTTTGATAGCTGAGTAATATTCCATTGTGTAGATGTACCACATTTTCTGTATCCATTCCTCTGTTGAAGGGCATCTGGGTTCTTTCCAGCTTCTGGCTATTATAAATAAGGCTGCTATGAACATAGTGGAGCATGTGTCTTTGTTATATGTTGGGGAATCTTTTGGGTATATGCCCAAGAGAGGTATAGCTGGGTCCTCAGGTAGTTCAATGTCCAATTTTCTGAGGAACCTCCAGACTGATTTCCAGAATGCTTGTACCAGTCTGCAATCCCACCAACAATGGAGGAGTGTTCCTCTTTCTCCACATCCTCGCCAGCATTTGCTGTCATCTGAGTTTTTGATCGTAGCCATTCTCACTGGTGTGAGGTGAAATCTCAGGGTTGTTTTGATTTGCATTTCCCTTATGACTAAAGATGTTGAACATTTCTTTAGGTGTTTCTCACCCATACGGCATTCCTCAGCTGTGAATTCTTTGTTTAGCTCTGAACTCCATTTTTTTTTCTTTCCTTTTTTTTTTTTTTTTTTTTTTTTTGGAGCTGGGGACTGAACCCAGGGCCTTGCGCTTGCTAGGCAAGCGCTCTACCACTGAGCTAAATCACCAACCCCTGAACTCCATTTTTTAATAAGGCTATTTGTCTCCCTGCGGTCTAACTTCTTGAGTTCTTTGTATATTTTGGATATAAGCCCTCTATCAGTTGTAGGATTGGTAAAGATCTTTTCCCAATCTGTTGGTTGCTGTTTTGTCCTAACAACAGTGTCCTTTGCCTTACAGTAGCTTTGCAGTTTTATGAGATCCCATTTGCCGATTCTTTGTCTTAGAGCATAAGCCATTGGTGTTTTGTTCAGGAAATTTTCTCCAGTGCCTGCCAGTCTTATTCTTTAACTGTCTCACCAGGCACCTTTGCTGAAGTTTGGTCTATTGCTATGTATTGTAATGCTAAATTCTATACGGGAAGATCTAGACCTTATGAGTGACTTCTTAAGTTTACAAGCTTTTGTTGTGCAAACCTTGTTCCTTAATTTAAAATTATTAGTTAAATAAAATTGGCTACAGACAATTATTAAGGGGATTAAAAGTAGGTGGGATTCGTTAGAGTGACCTGGTTGGAGAAGGAGAAAGAACAAGGAAGAGAGAGGAAACCACCATGAGGGGAGATGGAGCATCAACACATGGCCAGGAGAAACAACCTGAGGTACATCGCTGGGGAGGTATCTGGGCCAGCAGTTAGAATAGATAAGGGGTTAAACCCCACTACCCCCAGTTCCATAGCCTGAATTTCATTTTGTAAGGGTTCATGATTTGCTGAAGAATGATACCCCACTCAAATAGAATATAAACACAAAGAGAGTTTTATTCTGCAGAAGTCTCCCATTACTAAGATAGAGTGTTGTAGGTGGTCCTGGTGCTGTTTGTATTCTGACGTTAATTCTGCTTCCTTAAGCGGGGCTGTCCCAAGGAAGAGTGGATCAGTAGTCAGGTGATTTCACATGAACATTCTCCCCATTCTAACTGGTCAATAAAGGCTACAGCCTGTGATCCGGCAGTGGAATGGAAAAGAGGTTTTAGAGAGTAGAGGAAGAGTAGGGATGAGGGAGGAAGAAGACAGAGGAAGAGGAGGTAGGAGGAAGATGGAGCAGAACCTCCCGGCAAGGGACCTCATAGCTGGGGATGGGGTGGTGTAGTGGTGAATCTGCCCAATCTAGGCATGCGGCTTATAAATATTGTAACTGAGTTGTGTGTTTTTGAATGGGCTTATTGGGGTTGGAGACTTACCACAATAGAGAGACTCCGAAGTGAGCTCACAGGCCTGAGGTGAAGCACATTAGGGGAGTAGGTGACCCCTATCTTAATCTGTTGAGTCCATCTCTAGGGACATTGCAGAGCCATTACTGGGGCGTGAGGGCTGGAAACTGTTGCTAGGGAAATCTGGAAACTGTTGCTGAGGAAGTCTGGAAACTGTTGCTAGGGAAATCTGGAAACTGTTGCTAGGGAAATCTGGAAACTATTGCTGAGGAAGTCTGGAAACTGTTGCTAGGGAAATCTGGAAACTGTTGCTAGGGAAATCTGGAAACTATTGCTGAGGAAGTCTGGAAACTGTTGCTGAGGAAGTAGCTGAGGAAGTCTGGAAACTGCTGCTGACCCATTGTCCTTGCCTCCTCAGATCAGGTGGTGGGGCAGCTCCTGATGGCAGGGCAGATTCTGACTAGTTGCCCAAAGCCTGATTTGTTTGTTTGTTTGTTTGTTTGTAGTAACGGACTTGCCTGGGCTTGCCCAGCTTTTAGGCCTAGTCTCCTGAACTGCTGATTTGAAGCCTGTCATGGAATCAGCCTAGCCTTCTCAATTTATTTGTAAGTTAGTTGGGGACAAGCTTGAATTGGTTGGATTACACACCTCTGCCCTGGTTGAGGGAGAAGACAAGTAACTCTTCTTACAAAAATAGCACCACAATTTCTACTATTTAACTTAAACCCCCCCCCCCAAGATTTATCCAAAAATTAAAATTAAATAGCTGGTAGGATTTAACGGTGGTTCGTTCCTACATCACTGCTTTGATGTTGACCTCCCTATGGTCGGTGATCATGAACACTGCTGTCAACTGAGGCTTTGAATGTAGGGTAGCACAGTTAAGAAAATGGGCTGCTTGGGTGAAAAATCGAGGTTTGCAGCTCACACAGGATAGCCTTGTTTACCACAGTGAATACTTCAAAGCCACGGGGAAAGAAAATCAAGACCTGTGCCGTTCACATCTTAGGGAAACACAGTATGTTTCGTACCAAGTTAAGCAATGAGAGCTTTCTCTGGTGACACTTGGTGCTAGCCACCCAAGGTGTCTTTCTCTCTGTGGCAGCATGAGCTTGGCAGAACATTGAGAACTGGAGGCTGAGAAATAAAAAAAAAAAAAATGTGGTCTTCCCACTCACAGAAGAAGGTTCTCACGAATCTCTGCTAACACAGTGTTGCTGAAAGGGTCTGCGTATGAGTCAGACACACAAGGTAAGTGGGCTGAAGAGACTTGCAGGATCTATAAGCACGTATGATGGATGAGCAGGGTACAGGAGTGCCCTTGGTTTACTGTGTGAGGTGGGCACAGCCTATAATTTGACTTGTTTGGGTCCTTTTGATATTATGTGTTGTACTTTACTGAAGCCTGCCACAAGCTCTTTTTTCTTTCCTATCAGATTTCCCCTAATTTCCTGAGGGATAATTGAGGCTTTGTAGCTTGAATGCTTAAGACTCCTTCATATTTCAGTCAGAAACAAGTGAGAGAGTTCTTTGTTGGGGTTTAATTACGGGAACATGAGCTCGGTTCTCCTGATTTCCTAATCACGGATGTGTTTCCATGCTGCGTTTCCAACTCACCGTGGCTAGGGCAAGACCAGAAATACAGATAGATTGAGTTATACACTTCTTGAGGCTCCCAGACCTCTTCTTCCCAGAGCTGGGATCCATCTAGAGCTGCATTAAGCAATGAAGGACAGAGGCGTTTTATCTCATGGTCTTACTGAAGCTCCTAACAGTACCTTCCTAATTCCAGGCCATCAAAGGTGAACCTCAGATTTAGCCACCAAACCTTCAGTTTATTTAAATCTAGTCCCAGATTACCGACATCAGAGTGGCCTGAGAGATGAGGAAAAGCGAAGGAGGGCTGGAGAGATGGCTCAGTCGCCAAGAGCTAACACTGCTCTTAGAGAGGTCAAGGGTGGGAGGATAGCGGCGAGAGAGTGGTGGTGATGGTGGTTTGATCCCCAGCCTGCTGTGCCCGTTCAGCATTCTCAAACCCCAAAGACCACCAAGGAGTCGATTCCGATGCAGTCGCATTAGGGTCTTTATTTACAAGCTCGAGCCCGGGCCACACCATCATCACTGGCACAGTGGGACAGGAGGGACAGGAGGGTGAAGCCCCGAGTCTAATTTTAAGCAGGTATTTATAGAGGCAAGAAGGCGGTGTCTAGCTTGGTACACATCTGATTGGGGGAGGGGACATTATGGCCTTTAACATAATTGGCTGGTGCTAGGACCCAAACCATAAACGTAACTTCCACTTTCTTCCTAATTGGTGGTTGTTGGGGAGTGACGTGCCAGGGGCAGGGTTGTAACCTGGAGGTGCAGATTTGTTAGGGAATAACCTGGAAACTGGTGCTAGGTGCCAGCTTGTTAGTGAACTTGAGTTCCACCTTAGGTCAGGTTCTCTAAGCCGGAGTCTGAACCCAAGATCTGGTCTCTCACAGCACCCTTGTCAAGTGGCTCGCAACGACCTATGATTCCAGTTCCAAGGGATCCGATGCTACTTTTCCAGTCTTCTTGGGCACTGCATGCATGGCACAATTCCACATTCACATACACATACAGACATAGTAAAAATATTAAAATGTGTACAGGTCTAGAGAGATGGCTCCTCAACTAAGGGTATTTCTTACTCTTGCAGAGGACCAGTATTCGGTTCCCAGCACCCATATTTTAGCTCACAACCATCTATAAATCCAGTTCCGGGGCACCCAGTGCCCACCTGTGATCTCTATGGGCACCCAGCACGAATGTGGTGCACATACATACTTGCAGGCAAAACACTATTTTAAAATAGATAAGTCTAAAAAATGAAGATTTCTGATTATCGCCTTAGGCTCCCAGAGTCAGAAATTGCAGGCAAGTAATTATAAGACATACTAAAGCAAGATAATAGTTTAAGGACCTCAGAGCCTTCTCCAAACTATAGACACTTAAACTTGCAAAAGAACAAGAAAGAAACTGTACCTGTTACTTACCTGGTACCTGGTCTGCAATAAATATATGACCCTTTAATTCCTTCTTTCTAATACGTGCATTTATAAAACAACCACCGTTAATCCTTCTCTTTTGCTTTTTCACTAATCCCTTCTTAAAGGAGCGTTGTACTTCAGGAGCAAAGGGGGAGACATCTACACAAGTCTGAGGCTCTCTCTGATTACAGGTAGGAAGGCCTAATCTCCTACGTCTAGTTTGCCTAAACTGCGGACTGACAGTCAGAGAACCCACACTAGAGCTTCACCCTTTGAGAACAAAACAAAAACAAACAAACAAACAAAACAGATAGACAGTCAGCAGAAGAGTCTGCGACGAATTTCTCCCCATTTCTAAACCACCACTGTACCACGCACGTTACACCCTGATCTTAACCAGAATTCCCTCGGGATCTGTCGTATTGTCCCAATATTAATAACCAGCATTAATGGCCAAGCAGCTCCTCTCAATGCATCTTGTGGAGGTGTGCAAAGAAATAGGAAAATTGGAGTTTAGAAAGACCACATGTGGGGCAACATGGCTTAGTAGACACAGGAGCACACCTCCAAGCCTGCTCACCGGAAGTGTTTCCTCAGAGCCCATTTGGGAAAAGAGAGAACCTTTTGAGTAAGGAGGAAAGGAGAGATTGATTTCTTGACCCCTAAGGGTTCCTGCGCAAAATAAAGTTGATTCATTTTAAACTACATGTCCCAAGATGCAATTGCAAGTTTCTTAAAGACTACCATTCCCGACATGCACTGCAGTCGGGGTTAGCAAAGGAAGAGACCTGCAAACTTAACTGGAAAGTTTGCTTCTCAGTTACGCTGGGTAAAGGAAAGTTTTAAAAAGGTCTCGGGGCATTTTTCCCAACCCCGGGAGCGGTCAACTGTTTAGATCCAGGCAATAAAGGGGAGGAGTTAAGTCGAGTCCCTCCCCTTCTCCCCGGGAACTTTTATCCTTCCAAACGTGATCCAGGCTAGAGTTTGAACAGCAAGGAGAAGCTGCGCGCCCCGAACTTTCCCAATGGTTTCGGTGACCAGAACCGTGTTTGGAGAGCTGCCCTCGGGGGGAGGGGCAGTGGAGAAGTTCCAGCTTCGGTCAGACCAGCTGAATGTGGACATCATCTCCTGGGGCTGCACGATCACTGCTCTGCAGGTCAAAGACAGGCAGGGGAAAGCCTCAGACGTGGTGCTTGGCTTTGCCGAGTTGGAAGGTGGGTCGCGTCCTGCCCAGGGATACCAAATGGCCCGCCAAATAGGCCCGCGCACACTCCTGAGCCTGCGTACAATCGGGTCCTTCCTGTCACTCACGGGACCTGGCTGAGGTCCCCAAGCTGGGGGCAGCCTAACTTGGAAGCGAGTGAACCCTCTAATGTACGCCACTTAACAGGATTGTGTAGTTGGAAAAAAACGGATCTAATCGAAATAGCTGTAGGGCTTAGCCTCCCTTAGACAGTCAGACTTTGTCACTGTTCACGAGGAAGTCAGCTGAGAGAGACCAACTCCCTGGAGTGAGCTTAGAACTGTGGGGCACAGGGCGTGTTGCGAGTATTCCTCTCTTGCGGTTTTCTGAGGAAGGAAAATCAAAGACGGACGGGCACCGCTACTGTCTCCCCTCCTCTTGTCTAATTTTCTTTGAGGCCTGGTGCCTGTAATTCAATATGTAGCCAAGGCTGGCCTAGAACTCCCAATCATCCTGCTTCCTCTTCTCAAAAGTTGGGATTACTGTCGAGAGCCAGCAGTTTTATCTTAATTTATACATTTAAAACAATGTTAATGCAGTGGACTCAATCAGCAAAATAGACAAGGGTCACGTTCAACTTGCAGTTTAGCTGGGGAGACAGATTTTAGCCCAACAGTTACATCATTAAATCGTTGGATTGCGGTTTGATTTGCAGCAGGAGAAAAATTTCTATCTTAGCATTCCATGTAGCCAGACAGAAAACAAAATCTGAAGTAAAATGGGCAGATGGAATTCGCTCTACTCAGTAATTGCTGTAAACAAATTTTGTGCCGCAAAAGGAAGCTTGAGGTTTTCCTCGTGGTTCCTCTTTCTACATGCCTGTTTTTCATATGTTTAACTTAGTGATTTATTTTGGGGTCTCAGGGGAACCCTGTGTTGTTTACTTACTTTTTTATTTAAGTGTGCATCGTGTCAAAATGCATTATAAGAGTATTGTCCTCCTCCTGGCCGGCTGTCTTTAGGCCTTTATTGTCCTGGAGCCTCCACAACCCTGAGGATTATTTTTTTCCCCCAGCAGAATTTCTCTGGTAACTTAACTGAGAAGGCTGTGGTAAGAGGCAGGCTGGAGGGATGTCGAGGAGACTTGGAGAAGGTGAGGCCTGGTTCCTCGTTCTGTATTCAGACAGGTGATGGAGGAAGTTTTAGAAACTGCTGTGCCACCCCTCTCTGCTAGGCCAGTAGCCCTTTTGTGGGCTGAAGTAAAATGGCAGAGAGATTATTACAGTGGTGTGAAGGGAGAATCCGCTGGGGCCTAGAATTCCAGAGCCAGGAAGAGAATTAGAGGGGACAGGTGGGGACCTGCCCTTATCCTCTGTCCCTGCCTCACCACCGTGTCGAGGGGCACTGCCACCACCCTACAGGGATATACCAGCCACCTCACTCACTCCGGGCCACTTTCAGTTCAGAGGTGAGAGTCCAGGAAACCTGAAATAAGATCTCAGGATGTCTCTGGAATCATTATGAAATGTGAGCTGAGGTGACATCCCACCCAGGGGCACCAGTTTCTTTAGAGGCACCAGACATAATAGTTGTGAACCCATTCACTGTAGTCTGGGGTGCCAGTTGGAGGCTTAGTGAAAGGATTATTCTCACCTGTTCATTAAAGCTCTAGACAAAAGGCATTGTCTCTCCTCTATTAGCCACCCAGCAGGTCTCTTGTCAAGCTCCCAGGAGCAATGGTGCTCCACCTGTGAGTCACAACCCCTTTGTGGGTCCCATATTAGATAACCTGCATGCCAGATATTTACGTTATGGTTCATTACAGTAGCAGAGTTACATGTATGAGGTAGCAATGAAATAATTTTGTGTTATGGGGGTCACCACAACGTGAGGGGTTATGTTAAAAGGTCCTAGCCTTGGGACGGTTGAGGATTACCACCCTATAGCATTTTCTCATTAAGACGCATCATGGCTTCACCAAATCAGAGCTTTTAGGATCTTCTTGGCGCAGTAGGAAGACGGACATTTTCATTCCTGTGCTGTACTATTTTAAAAGGAGAGAACGCTATTTCCAAAAGAGAAGTTGAAAGGAAAACACCTGTAGAATTAAGCAGTGCTTTCTAAGATGTCAGCTGCCTTCCAGATCGTGGCAGAGGAAACTCAGTTCCCGCTGTAAGGTTCTATTTCTCAGGTTTTCCATACCCCCTCATGTTGTCAAAGACAGAGGTTGTCATGTCCCAACAGGAAGTATAGTGTCTCAACTATGAAAGCAATGGTTCTCTGCCACTACCCTGGTGGACTTTAGTATACTAACGGCCATTTTAGATGCCAGGCTCGAAGGCACACACCTTTAATCCCAGCACTTAGGAGGCAGGGGCAGTCAGATCTCTGTGAGTTTGAGGCCAGTCTGGTCTACTAAGGGAGTTCCAGGACAGCTAGAGCTGTTATACGGAGAAACCCTGTCTCAACAAAAGCCAAACCATTTTAGAGTGGCTCTGGCGGCACCTGACCTGTTTTAGCAAGTTCGGACAGCCAGGACTATATAGTGAGACCCCGATGATACAGCCATGAATATAGCTCATCGGGGAGTGCTTACCGCCAAGCCTGATGATCCACGTGGGTTCCAGGACCCACACGGTGGAAGGAAGAACAGACTCCTGCAAGTTGTCCTCAGACCTCCATATGCCCGCATGTAGCACCTGAACACATACGCAAAAAAAATAGTTAACTTATTTAATTTTTAAAGTCTGAGTGCGAATTTGCAGAAACAGAGTAAATAATCTGAAGCGAAAGAACGTACCGCCTCTCATAAATGCTCTGAGATAGGAGGAAGTGCTAATCACTGATAATCCTGTGAAATATGCACCTTTGGTAACTGCCAGTCTCCCAGATAGATTTTTATGTAAACTACTTGGATGGCAGCCATGACCAGAGGTCAGAATGGTTTGACTTATCTCTGGGAAAATGAGATCTTTCTTCTGTAGAATTCTAAAGGGGAAATTATATATGATCATTTTAGTTATAGCCTAGAAAAAAATTAGTAATGTCTCCTGTGGGTTTTTCCTACCCTTTCTTAATATCATCTGTGTGACCCCACCAACAGTCATTATGACTTCTTTCAAAGTCTTTGATAAGAGTACTTGCTTCTAAGCCACAGGTATAAACAGCCTACCCATACATGCAATCAGCAGACTCCTTCTCTTTCATTTCCGACCCTTTACCACCAAATACCCAGCTATTACAGCCGTGAGAGCCAGTATGCAAAGAATAAAAAAAAAAAAAAAACTTGCTGCTTTGAAGTCTGGCCATGTAGTTCAATGGCAGAGCACATGACTGGCAATAAACAAACAGGGTTGAGGTCCAGGCGCCAGGAACATAGCCCAGTTGGTTGCTTGCCTAACGTGCATGTAATGTAGCCTTCTAAGACTTGAATTCCATCCCTGGTGCTTAAAGCCTAGGAACAATGGTGTTTGCCTGTGATTCCTGCGCTTGGAGAGGATCAGAAGTTCAAGGCCATCTTCATCAAGGTCAGCCAGGGATACCTGAGACTGTCTCAGAACAAAACAGAAGAAAAATCTAGGTTTTGAACAGAGTGGAGACAAAAGAGTTCTAGTTAAAGACCAGATTGATATTGCAAATGCCCTAGGGTGCCGTTGTTGGAACGTGGAGAATGCCCAGTTTAAACCAATGCTTTGCCCGTTAGCGTGTGAGTTATTTAACACCTCCGGACCTGTAGCGTAGGTATCCGCCTGTTGGACCCTGTGAACTAAGCCTCTAACTGGAGAACTATTGCTTGTTTTTATCACTTCTTCTTTTGCCCCCAGATAGCTTCTTTCACTGTGCCGGAAGTTTTACTTATCTCGTGGTGGTTATCCCGCTAACATACCTTGGAGATAATATCTGGCATAATTAAAGTGATTGTCAATTCAAGTCGTTTTCTCACAGCACAGGGACTGTGGTTCAATGGGTGGAGCTTCTGAGGGAAAGGAGGGAGGGATTTTACTTCGGACTTTAGGGCTCTCTGGCAGGGTCCGAGGCTGCCTGATGTGGATGGCACAGGCCCAGAAGGGCTGTGTACCACCGTTAAACACTACTTTCTGCTGGCTTAAGAGCCTGACCAGGGTTAGCGTCTACTCTTTCAGTTCCGCAGTTGAGTTCACCAATTAGCATGCATGGCTTGACTTAGGAACTTTGGCCTTGGGGCGATAAACAAGATTTTCTGCAATTCAAAACCTGTCTGTCCTGCCCGCTTCAGGGTCTAGGCTTGTCCTTTTCACAGTCCTGGTTTGATGGGACAGCTTCATAGTCTGTATGTTTCTTCTGTGAAAGGTTTCTCAGGGACCGCTGAGAATAGTTTCTCCGGTCTTTCTCCTGTTTAATCTTTAGAAACTATTCATCTAAACTAAAGAACTATCAAGTGCTTTTCTTTTCTGGGGGCCGAGTCACCGTTGCCAGAAGAGGTCTCTAATGAAGAGATTCTTGCAAACTCATGAGCTCCCAAGGGGACTCGTCTCTCTCCATCCCCTGACATTGCTTGGGAGACTGGGAGCTCCGTGTGCATCTGTTAGATATTTCAAGGAATCTCTGAAAAAATAGATATAGCCAAAAGTTTTCAGACCAAAAAAAAAATGTTTGTTTGGTTTTGTTGTTGTTGTCATCTCCTGTCACCCCTTCTTTGTCCTCCACAAAAGCAGTGCCATAGAAAACCAGACTTCCTCCTCTCGAGGGTCCGAGAAACCAGAAACCGTTTTTCGAAAAGCCAGCAATTCTTTCTCCTGTCTTTCTGGCTATGTTGGCTAAAAAGAAATTCTCTGACCCTCCTTGACTAACTACAGATCAGAAGACCCCCTCAGTGAGAACCCTAGACCTAGGAGAAGGAAGCCTTCCCAAAGGGGCCAGCAAGAATCTGACCAACAGGTCCTGGCGGTTTCCACTTCAGTCCCTCACCATTTTATCAAGCCCATTTATCAAACTCTATTTTTCTATAGCTTCTTCTATACCTTCTATCTATGAACACAAAAATGGCTACCTCACCTAGGTCTTTCAGTCCTAAATTAGAGTATGACCAAATGCATTTGGTGTATTAGTCTCTGTTGACTCACCTGTCCTTTGTTATAAGGGTCAGTCAGGGACAGAATGCATAGGAAGCAAAACCAAAACGAGGTTGTTTGGTTCTTTGGGGGCTATTTCTGGTTAACCACTCTAAGGGGTTTTAAAGCCACAGCTTCCGAAATGGAGGCAGAGTGGAGCAGACAGAGAGATGCCACTCATCTACAGAGATGGTAAGACCACTTGACCTCAGAGACCCGCGCCTTCCAAATCTAGTCTTCCCTCAGTACCTGTGGATTTCACCAACCGCGTACTGAAAACATCATGTCTATCGGTGCCGTATGTCGGTGATCCCATCTCTTGGGAGCCCAGTGCAGGACGAGTACCATAAGCCTGGGTTACAGCACGAAGCCCTGCTTGAGAAAGAAACAAGAAGGGCTGGAGAGACGGCTCAGTGGTTAGAGCACTGACTGCTCTTGCAGAGGTCATGAGTTCAATTCCCAGCAACCACATGGTGGCTCACAACCATCTGTAATGGGATCCGATGCCCTCTTCTGGTGTGTCAGCAGATGGCCATAGTGTACTCATATAAAAATAAATAATTACGTCTTTTTTAAAAAGGGATAAAAAATAAAGATAGAAACAAGGAACAAAGAAAGGATTAAAAAGAGAAGAACACAGCGCGCGCGCGTGCGCGCGCGCACACACACACACACACACACACACACACACACACACACACACACGCTCACCTGACGGTGTTCTCAGAACTGAATTAGGGTCCTCGGTAGGACAGTGCAGATTCTTAACCAGTGAGACATCTCTCTAGTCCCTAATTGTATGGTTCCAAAGAATAAAAAGTCACAGTTTTCTTCCAAGACTGCATAAAAAGTGTTTGAAGAATGGCCCAGCAGTTAAGAGCATGTGCTGTTCTTGCAGAGGACCCAGGTCCAATTCCCAGTACCTATATAGCAGCTCAGAACTGTGTCTAAGTCTAGTCCCAGGGCATCTGATGCTTTCTTCAGGCCTCTGGGGCACCAGACACATATGAGGAATAGACACACATGCATGCAAAAATGCCCATATATGTAAAATAATTTAGAAATATTTTTAAAAGACTGTGTACAAACTGGGCCTAGTGGTTGGTGCATCCCTTCAATCCCAGCACTCCCGTGCACGGGTGAAGGGCAGAGGGCAGATAGGTTGGGTCAGTTCTCTCCTTCTAGTTTGTGGGCTCTAAAGATTAATTTGGGTGGCCAGGCTTGCATCTCTGGGCAGCGAGCACTTTTACCATCCTACTGACCCTAAACAGAAGAATCCTGTGTAACAATACCATCTTAAACTAGGTGTGGTGGCAGTGTTAATGACTGCCATGCCCCTAATAGCTACACTAGGAGGCAGAGGTAGGAAGATCTCACACTTGAGGTCTCGAAACAAGCGAACAAAGCAACTTGGTTTGAGCTTGAACTAGAACTCTGTATTACTAGTACATCCTTGGAGTGTCCCTCAGAAGAATGTAGGAGGCAGCGGTGACGTGAGCCTGAGCCTCCCTTAACATTGGGAGTTTTTAAAGAAATGCTAATATGTCTGGTCTGTTTGTGCAGGTTACCTCCAGAAGCAGCCCTACTTCGGAGCAGTGGTTGGGAGGGTAGCCAACCGAATTGCCAAAGGAAGGTTCACAGTAGATGGGAAGGAGTACCACCTGCCCATTAACAGAGAGCCCAACAGTCTCCATGGAGGATTCAGAGGATTTGATAAGGTGAGCTGGCCCTCGACAAGAGCCACTTGGCACACTTTACGGGCCCCTCAAGCCGGTATTTGCCAGACCCTAGAGCACCTGTGTGGTGGAGGGATCCAGGGGAGGGGTTTGTTCCAGACTTTGACAGCCTTGGACTCAGGAAGCCGGGCATCAGTATCAGGGAGCCGGGTTAATGATCATTCCTGAGACATGGCTCAGGTACTCACATCCATGTTCTCTAATCATTAACACTTATTAAAACCACACGTGATCACTGAATGAGAAAGCTGAGACCGACTCTCCCCCCCACCCCCCCAAAAGCTAGACATCTCCTGGTGGGATAGCCAGGCCTGCCTGCCTGGTCCCAAACCCTCATTCCTACCTCCACTGTAAGTATTGATGTCCTCCAAGGCCACCAGGAGTGTCCCCAATCCTCCTAGTACCTGTCCTCAGCCCCCTCCCCCATGCATAGCATGTACAACACTTAGATCTACCCTTCCACCCAATTGCTTTGTTCCCCAAAGTTAGCTCAGGTCGTCTCCAGTTTCCCATTCCTAGACAAACACTCCCATCACCCAAGCAACTCTCTGGGAAACAGGTTGGGAAAGTAAGTGGATCAGGCAGATCCTCTGAGAGGGGCAGATCCCCCACCTCCTGCTTCCCACCCCACTGCGATCCCCACCTCCTGCTTCCCAGTTCAGCTGTGCACCCAGACCAGTTTCATTCTGAGCTGTGAGGGAGAAAACTCCTGAGGTATTTGGGCTGTGCAGCTTAGGTTGCCTCCTAGACTCTAGCCAGAGAAGATGATGTGGGCCGCAGCCGAAAGCCACCACTTTTCTGCCTCTGGCCACTACCTCTTCTGTGGAGGGAAGTTGGATGCTCTGTTTCCCCGCTCCTGTTACCGGCTTCCTCTATGGCCTAGAACCAGATCACACTGTGGGGAAGAGCAGGAGGAAGAGGGGCGTGTCAGCCATGCCAGCATTATGGTCGAGGATCTCTAGAATATTTCCAGTCCGTGAACAAACCTCAACCCAGGGGAAGTTGGACCCAACTGTGGTTGGGACAGGAATCTTGAGGGGAGTCTGAAAGCAGCAACCTGGTGTAGCTTGTTCCTCCTTCTGTCCCACTGTGTTTGTCTGTGGTATTCACTAGCATGGCTTTCCTAGCAAACACAGACAAAAAAGGTCTGTCTCTATACACCAGGATCTCTTGTGCCCCATGCTGGCCCTGACCTGGCTGAGAATAATCTTTAGTTTATGATTGTCCTTTCTTCCTTCCTTCCTTTCTTTCTCTTAAATTGCATTTTTATTTACATTTTAAAATGTTATCCCATTTCCTGGTTTTCCTTCCAGAAATCTGCTATCCGCCCCGACCCCTGCTTTCCCCGCCCCTCCCCAATCCCCCACCCCTACTTCTTTGAGGATGTTCCCTCACCCACCCACTCCCTCACACCTCCCTGCCCTGACATTCCCCTACACTGGGACATTGAGCCTTGACAGGACCAAGGGCCTCTCCTCCCATTGATGCCTGACAAGGCCATCCTCTGCTGCATGTGCAGCTGGAGCCATGGGTCCATTCCTGTGCTCTCCTCCCCCGGGATAGTGGTTTCATCCCTGGGAACTCTGAGGGGTCTGGTTGGTTGATACCGTTTTCCTCTTTTTTTTTTTTCCGGAGCTGGGGACCGAACCCAGGGCCTTGTGCTTGCTAGGCAAGCGCTCTACCACTGAGCTAAATCCCCAACCGATACCGTTACAAACCCCTTCAGCTCCTTCAGTCCTTTCTCTAACTCCTCCATTGGGGACCCTGTTCTCAGTTCAATGGTTGGCTGCCAGCATCCGCCTCTGTTCTTGTCAGATGCTGGCAAAGCCTCTCAGGAAACAGCTATATCAGGCTCCAGTCAGCATGCACTTCTTGGCATCCACAATATTGTCTGGGTTTGGTGACTGTATATGGGATGCATCCCCATGTGGGTCAGTCTCTGGATGGCCTTTCAGTATCTGCTCCACACTTTGTCCCCATATTTCCTCCTGTGAGAGTATTTTTGTTCCCCCGTCTAAGAAGGTCTGAAGCATCCACATTTTGGTCTTCCTTCTTCTTGAGCTCCATGCAGTTTGTAAATTGTATCTTGGGTATTCCAAGCTTTTAAGCTAATATCCACTTATCAGTGAGTGCATACCAAGTGTGTTTTTCTGTGATTGGGTTACCTCACTCAGGATGATATTTTCTAGTTCCAGCCATTTGCTTAAGAATTTCATAAAGTCATTGTTTTTAATAGCTGAGTAGTACTCCATTGTGTAGATGTACTACATTTTCTGTATCATTCCTCTGTTGAAGGACATCTGGGTTCTTTCCAGCTTCTGGCTATTATGAATAAGGCTGCTATGAACATAGTGGAGCATGTGTCTTTTTTATATGTTGGGGCATCTTGTGGGTATATGCCCAAGAGAGGTATTGCTGGGTCCTCAAGTAGTGCAATGTCCAATTTTCTGAGGAACCTCCAGACTGATTTCCAGAATGGTTGTACCAGTCTGCAATCCCACCAACAATGGAGGAGTGTTTCTCTTTCTCCACATCCTCACCAGCATCTGCTGTCACCTGAGTTTTTTTTATCTTAGCCATTCTGACTGATGTGAGGTGGAATCTCAGAGTTGTTTTGATTTGCATTTCCCTGATGACTAAGGATGTTGAACATTTCTTTAGGTGCTTCTCGGCCATTTGAATTCCTCAGTTGTGAATTCTTTGTTTAGCTCTGTAGCACATTTTTTAATAGGGTTATTTGATTCTCTGGAGTCTAACTTCTTGACTTCTTTGTATATATTGGATATTAGCCTTCTATCAGATGTAGGATTGGTGAAGATCTTTTCCCAATCCATTGGTTGCCATTTTGTCCTATTGACAGTGTCCTTTGCCTTACAGAAGCTTTGCAGTTTTATGAGGTCCCATTTGTCAATTCTTGGTCTTAGAGCATAAGCCACTGGTGTTCAAGAAAATTTCCCCTGTGCCCATATATTCGAGGCTCTTGCCCACTTTCTCTTCTGTTAGTTTCAGTGTATCTGGTTTTATGTGGCGGTCCAAGATCCACTTGGACTTGAGCTTTGTACAAGGAGATAAGAATGGATCGATTTGCATTCTTCTACATGCTGACCTCCAGTTGAACCAGCACCACTTGTTGAAAATGCTGTCTTTTTTTTCCCACTGGATGGTTTTAGCTCCTTTGTGAAAAATCAAGTGACCATAGGTGTGTGGGTTCATTTCTGGTTCTTCAATTCCATTCCATTGATCTACCTTCCTGTCTCTGTATCATTACAAATGATTGTCCTTTCTCTAGCTGCCCCATGCTGGAATTGCTAGTTTGTTTGTTTAAAGATTTCTTTTATTTATTTGTGTGTTGGTGTGTGTGTGTGTGTGTGTGTGTGTGTGTGTGTTGGTTTGTGTGTTGGTGTGTGTGTTGGTGTATGTGTGTGTGTGTTGGTGTGTATGTATGTGTGTGTATGTGTGTGTGTTGGTGTGTGTGTGTTGGTGTGTGTGTTGTGTGTGTGTTGTGTGTTGGTGTGTGTGTGTGTTGGTGTGTGTGTGTTGGTGTGTGTGTTGTGTGTGTGTATGTGTGTGTATGTGTGTGTATGTGTGTGTTGGTGTATGTGTGTTGTGTGTTGGTGTGTGTGTGTGTTGGTGTGTGTGTGTTGGTGGGTGTGTGTTGTGTGTGTGTTGGTGTGTGTGTGTATGTGTGTGTGTGTTGGTGTGTGTGTATGTGTGTGTTGAGTGTGTGTGAGGACACATGTGCATGGGTGTCTAAGGGAGGCCAGAGAGGGTATCAGGTTCCTGGATCTACAGTGACAGGTAGTTGTGGGTACTAGAAACCCGACTCAGCTTCTTTGCAAGAGCAGCCAGCACCCTTAACTGCTGAGCCAGCTCTCTAGTCCGGGCATCACCAGTTTTATGTGGTTGTGGGGGCTGAACCCAGAGCTTCCTGCCTGCTAGGTATACACTCAGCCATCTGAGGCACATCCCCTAAAACCCTGCCTCAGTACATTTCATATTGGTACAGCTGAGTACACTCAGCAGGTTAAAACAAGGGTCTAAATTAGCCCACATTTCTAGAGGCCGGAAGTTCAAGGGCAGGACCTCTGGTCAGGGCCTCCGGTTTTGTTTCAGATATGCCCTCTGTTTTATCCTAAGGTGGAGAAGGTATCTTAGAATCATTGTGCCAGCTCAGGTCTTTTCTTCCCCTATTACAAAACCACCCTGGAGGCGGGAGCTGCACTAACTATCACAACCTTATCCAATCCTGTCAGATGCTCTGCCTCAAATACTCCTACATGCATTTGAGAACCAAGTTTCCAACAGATGAAACCTTTCAGTGGCACATTCCAGTGTTGGCAATGTCCTTTAGTGGTTCGAGTCCCCGCTGTGCACCTGCAAGGCTTAGGGCCTGGATTACTCCGGCTCCCGATGGCCCCTCACATAACGCAGGAGCCCAGATGTGAGCAGTGTGCTGAAGGAAGTGGGTGGGAGCAACAGGGAGGGGTTGGTGGGATTCGAACTCCTGAAAAGCAGATAAGGTCTGTCCATCTGTGGATGTTCAAGAGATGACTGTGAAGGGGAAGACGTGGCTGCCCTGGAACCGCTGAAGTTTGGGGCAGGATGTTTACTACAGTAGCACAGCAGCAGCGTTGGACGTGATACTTGTTCACTCGACTCGAGTGCAACAATAAATGAATAATTTAGTTCGGAGTTACTGTGCTTTTTCTATTTATAGCAGCACTTTTTTAAAAAAGATGAAAATCAAGTCCTGACAGGACTAGAAATCGTACAAGAAAGACTAAAGATATGAAATTTCTGAACAATTGGAAACTCTGGGTCAGGAAACTTGTTCTGTGGATAGGACTTGCACTTAGGTAAGGATAATTAAAAAAAAAAAAATCTTTCCACTGTGCCCTTTCCGTGAAGGTCAAAAATCTAGGTGGCAAGGCAGTAGCATTTTATTTGAAACATTTAATTGTTAAAATTTTCCATTTGGTGACTTTTTCTTCCTTTTTTTTTCCCTTTGATATTTTTTCTTAAGGTTACCCATATAACAGGCTTCTTTAGTGCTTTAAATTTTTTTTATTTATTAGTGTATTGTGTGTATCTGTATATATCTTTGTGTGTGTGTTCATGTGTTCATGTGCATGTCTGTCTGTGCACATCTCTCTGTATGATTGTGTGTGCTCTCATGTACGCATGTGCACACCTCTGTGTGTGTGTGTGTGTGTGTGTGTGTGTGTGTGTGTGTGTGTGCTGTGCATGTGGAGTTCATAGGTCAACTTTGAGAAATCCATTCTGATTCTGCTGTGGGTTCTAGGAGCGGACCTCAGGTTATGCTGTTGCCCACAGAGCCATCTTATAATGCAAATGCTGTTGCCCACAAAGCTGGCTGGCCACCCCTGTATGTATGTCTGTGCCCTGCGTGCCTGGAAAAGGGCATCAGATCACCCAGGACCGGAATTACAGATGGTTGTGAGCCAAGATGTGGGTGCCGAGAATTGAACCTGGATCCTCTGCATGAGCAACAAGTGCTCTTAACCACTGAGCCAACTCTCCAGCCCCTAGATCTTTCTGTCTTTGGATGCTTTGAAACTTTACCATTTCTGGCAGTTAATTAGGATATCATCCATCTAATCTCAGTGAATTTGTTCTCAATGTGGTGTCTTTCACTGTGGGGAACTCAGAGGCCTTCACCATTGCTGGTCTCCCCTTCCTGTCAAATGCACTTTGCGTGAGAGCAGACCCTGCTGGGAGTTGAGTAGACCACACCTAGCCTCATGGGCTGTTCCTCTGGTCTAACGAGACAGTTTAGCTTCAACTGTTCTGTGACAAAAATGGAGATCTGGCCAGTTAAAGTCATATATGCCAGGAGGAAAGAGGGGGAGGCAGTAAAGAGATTACGAGTTGGAGGCCAGTTTAAATTCAACCCACAGCCTACATCCGTTCCTTTTAGAGAAGGATCTTTAGGCTGCCACGGTGGTTCAGTGGTTAAGAGAACTTGCTGCAGCTGCCAGGATAGTGGTCGCACCTTTGATCCAAACACTCAGGAGGCAGAGGCAGGCAGCTCTTCGTGAGTGTGAGGGCCAGCCTGGTCTACAGAGAGTTCAAGACAGCCAGGGCTAAAAGGAGCAGCCCTGTCTTAAAATAAATAAATAAATAAATAAATAAATAAATAAATAAATAAATAAATAAATAAATAAATAAATACTTGCTCTTTCGATCTCTGTCCCCACCATTACGTAAGGTGGCTCATGGCTGCCTTTAACTCCAGCTCCAGGAACTCTGACTCCCTCTTCTTACCTCTACCGGCATGTGTGTATATCCCACACAGATACATACTTTTTTAAAATTAAAATAAAATGTATACATTTAAACAAACATGTTTACTGAAGACAGAATGTGGAGCAGGGTGGGCAGTGTGTGAGAAACATGTTTGATTTCAAGCGAGTTCTGGCTTCACCTCTGTGTAGACCTCGGAGTATCCTAGGCTTCTCTTCTTCCCGCAGTGTCGGGGCTGGAAGCAGGCAGCCTCACTTTGAACTCAGTACTGAGCGAACAAAGCTAGTTGTCGCTGTAAGAAATGACTGGTGCGCAACTGTTGGCCTCCACCTGGTGGGACCAAATATTTAAGGTGACTTATGTAAACTAGACAAACAGCCTAGGAACACTCAGAAAATTCTCTCTCTCTCTCTCTCTCTCTCTCTCTCTCTCTCTCTCTCTCTCTCCCTCCCTCCCTCCCTCCCTCTCTCTCTCTCTCTCTCTCTCTCTCTCTCTCTCTCTCTCTCTCTCTCTCTCCAGAGACAAAGTCTCTTCATGTGTAGCCCTGGCTGCCCTGGAACTCACTGTGTAGACCAGGCTGTGGGCTGGAGAGATGGGTCAGTGGTTAAGAGCACTGGCTGCTCTTCCAGAGGTCCTGAGTTCAATTCCCAGCAACCACATGGTGGCTCATGACCATCTATACTGGGATCTGATGCTCAGTTGATGCTTGACTGAAGAAAGCAACGGTGTACTCACATTAAAAATAAATCAGGGGGTTGGGGATTTAGCTCAGTGGTAGAGCGCTTGCCTAGCAAGCACAAGGCCCTGGGTCCCCAGCTCCGAAAAAAAAAGAAAAAAGAAAAAAAATCAGTTACTTCTAAAAAAAAAATGACACGGGGCTGGAGAGATGGCTCAGCGGTTAAGAGCATCCGACTACTCTTCCAGAGGTCCTGAGTTCAATTCCCAGCAACCACATGGTGGCTCACAACCATCTGTAAAGAGATCCGATGCCCTCTTCTGGTGTATCTGAAGACAGCTACAGTGTACTTATATATAATAAATGAATAAATCTTTTTTTTTTTTTTTTTTGGTTCTTTTTTTCGGAGCTGGGGACCAAACCCAGGGCCTTGCGCTATGAATAAATCTTTTTAAAAAATGACACTTGTAACAGACTCCCCTTTTATATCTGAGCTTTAGTTCCCTGGTCATTTGGTGCCTCCTGAAAGTCTTCTCTTAGACAGAAAGAGCCCCTGTGAAGTTGCCACCTGGGTGCAGCTAATAATGGGCACTCAGGAAATGTTGCAGTGCCCTTTGCTAGAGGTATGAGCTAGGATCCCTGGCAAAGCCAAGAGGTTCAACTGTGAACCCAGGATTCCCATGTCTGTTTGCAAAAGCCCTTCTAGAGAACGTCACCATAGTTCTTACAGTTCTTTCATGTTTCCTAAAAACAGAAGACCCCTTCAGGATAGCTTTTTCAGTAACTCTACTTTAGGAAAAGGTTGGTGGCCGAAGTGATACTGTGAGCTGGGGACACCCTGGTCCCCAAATCAGAACTCCTGACTTGTGACTTGGAATTCTTCCAAATGGAATAAGTGTGCTGTTTGCTTTAACCCCTGTCCAGGGAGCCTGGTCAACCTCAGAGTACTTAGAATAAATATTTACAGAGGGGTTGGAGTAGAGCTCTGTGGGAGAACATTTGCCTAGCGTGTGCAAGGAACTGGGTTCCAACACCAAAATAATAATAGTAAGAATTAAATGTCTACGTATATTGTTTTTGAAGCTAGTATCTCACGTAGCCCAGGCTGGTCTTGAACTCCTGAAGAGCTGAGCGTGACCTTGGACTCTTGGTCCTCTTGCCTTGGCCTTCCGTGCATTGAGGTTATAGTCACGCATTACCACGCCAGGATTTCTGTGGTTCTAGAACTTGAACGCAGGGTTTTATGCACGCTGGGCAAGCACTCTGCCTACTGAGCTACATTCCTGGCCTCAGGGTTATCTCTAAATATTACAAGTAGGTTTTGATGTCTTATATTTGTCAGAGCGAAACTCCGGGATTAAAATACACATCAAAGCCAGGCAGTGGTGGTTCACACATTTAATCACAGCACTCCCGAGATATGGACAGGTGGATCTCTGAATTCAAGGCCAGCCTGGTCTACGGAGTGAGTTCCAGGGCAGCCAGGGCTACAGAGAGAAACCCTGTATCAAAAAAAAAAAAAAAAAAAAAAAAAGAAAAGAAAAGAAAAAAGAAAAAATGGAAATAAATAAAAAACAAAATCAAAGGAAAAACAAAACAAAGGGAAACAGACACATAAATATAAAGTTAGGAGAAGAAAATACAGGAAGTGCAAGTCGATGAAGAGGAAACAGTTTTCTCTTCATTTATAAAACCGTTTTAGATGGGTTGAAGCCTTTATTTCTTCACCACCAGCCCCCTTTCCAGACATGGCTCTTTAAATATTGAAATGTGTCATTTGATGGGGACCACTGTGACTAAGCTTCTCTAAACATCTCTCCCCAGGTCCTCTGGACTCCTCAGGTGCTGTCCAACGGCGTCCAGTTCTCTCGAGTCAGTCCAGATGGTGAGGAAGGCTACCCTGGAGAGTTGAAAGTCTGGGTGACATATACCCTGGATGGCGGAGAGCTTGTAGTCAACTACAGAGCCCAGGCCAGCCAGACCACTCCAGTTAATCTCACCAACCATTCTTATTTTAACCTAGCAGGCCAGGTAAGTGGACTTCCTCCTTCTCTCCTGCTGTAGCCAGAGTGTGGAGGGGTGACCGAGGGGTGTGACTGGGGGGACCAGCCCATGTCGAAGATGAACTTAATGCCCTTGGTGATCAAAAGGGCCCAGCAGAGCATCTGACCTTAAAGAGATGCTCAGTAAAACCAAAGTCATAGAGGAAGAGGGAGTGGGATGTCACCCTGCCAAGGGAGGCAGCCATCTCCCTGGGAGGCCGACACACGACACGTGTTTTCACAAATTCTCCTCCATCTTGTTGCACATTTGCTCTCCTTGCTCTTCTGCTCCCCCGGAATTACTCCCATGTCGGAAATGAGCTTGTTTGCCTCAACCCCTCTAAAAAATGCTGCAGGTAGTGTGTGCGTCTGGCCGTGTGGCCCCGCAGCCTCTCCCAGGACTTCTGCTGTCAGCCCTGTCCGGTGTGGTAGGTGCATGGACAGGGCCCTGGGCGTGCATTTAGAGCACCTGACGTGGTCTCAGTCTCACAACAGTGGCTAACGTTGTGGGCAGCGCTTTATGAGGTTGTTGGTGAAAACATTGAAACCATCCTGGCAGCAGGGCTCTTAACAACATCTGAGAGTTGTGTAGAGCCATCGATAGTCCCTTCCCTCGGTAGCAGCCCTCTGCAAGCCGAGTCATGCCCTCCTAGTTGTTTAACCTGATAAAGAGGCTGTCCCACGGTTCAGTGGAATGTGGAGCCAAACTGCAGCTTCTGTCTCTGTGACTTCCTCCTCACCTCAAGAACTCAGCTTCTCTAATCACGTCAATCACGCTGGCACGGTTTCCTACAAGCTGGTGGCTATGACCAGCTGGCGTTGGCTTCCATTCTCACCTTTACTGGGTTTTGCTGCTGATTTGCTGCTGGTAGCTTCTGGAAGTAGCAGGTAACTGGTTCTTACGGAATCTCCAAAGTTCAGAATAACAAGCATGACTTTTTCTCACCTTTGTTTTTCATCAACCAATTCTTGGTTGGTTGTTGGTTGGTTGGTTGGTTGGTTAGTTGGTTAGTTGGTTGGTTGGTGGTTGGTTGGTTGGTTGTTGGTTGGTTGGTTGGTTGGTTGATTGGTTGTTGGTTGTTTGGTTGTTTGGTTAGTTAGTTGGTTGCTTGGTTAGTTGGTTGGATGGTTGGTTGGATGATTGGTTGTTGGTTGTTTGGTTGTTTGGTTAGTTAGTTGGTTGCTTGGTTAGTTGGTTGGATGGTTGATTGGTTGTTGGTTGTTTGGTTGTTTGGTTAGTTAGTTGGTTGTTTGGTTAGTTGGTTGGATGGTTGGTTGGTTGGTTGTTGCTTGGTTAGTTGGTTGTTGGTTGGTTGGTTGGTTGATTGGTTGTTGGTTGTTTGGTTGTTTGGTTAGTTAGTTGGTTGCTTGGTTAGTTGGTTGGATGGTTGGTTGGATGATTGGTTGTTGGTTGTTTGGTTGTTTGGTTAGTTAGTTGGTTGCTTGGTTAGTTGGTTGGATGGTTGATTGGTTTTTGGTTGTTTGGTTGTTTGGTTAGTTAGTTGGTTGTTTGGTTAGTTGGTTGGATGGTTGGTTGGTTGGATGATTGGTTGGTTGGTTGGTTAGTTGGTTGGTTGTTGCTTGGTTAGTTGGTTGTTGGTTGGTTGGTTGGTTGATTGGTTGTTGGTTGTTTGGTTGTTTGGTTAGTTAGTTGGTTGCTTGGTTAGTTGGTTGGATGGTTGGTTGGTTGGTTGATTGGTTGTTGGTTGGTTGGTTGTTTGGTTAGTTAGTTGGTTGTTTGGTTAGTTGGTTGGATGGTTAGTTGGTTGGATGGTTGGTTGGTTGGTTGTTTTCAGGAGGGTCTCATTTCATAGTCCAGGCTGGTCTGGAACTCACAGCCATCTTCCTGCCTCAGTTCCTGAAATGCTGGGATGACAAGTGTGAGCTGCTGTGCCCATCTTCTAAATTTAATAAATAGAACTTTCTATTGATTTATTATTTCTGTTTTCAGTGTTGGGTCCTCACTCAAGTGAGGGTGGGGAATCGTGTTTCTCAAAGAATGGAAAAGGTATGAAGGCTGCAGGTGGTTTGGCTTTTATCTTTCTGTCCTAGCCCGTGCCCACTGCAAAACTAGGGCACATGTTTTCTATTGAGACTTTACCTCAAGAGCCATGGTAACACATCAGGGAGGGCTTGAGGTGGAAAGCAAGCCGCATGGTTCTGGTGTGACTTGATAGATGTGCCATCAAGGACCCATTTGTACATTTTCCTTCTGTCTTAGTTACTTTTTATTACTGTGAAAAGACACCATGACCAAGGCAACTTGTAGAAGAAAGAGTTTGTTGAGGGCAGTTTCAGATGGTGAGTCCGTGACCATCATGACAGGGAGCATGGCAGCAGGCATGTGGGTGTGGCTCTGACCCACCAGTGTGAAGCTGAGGGAGAGAACTAACTGGGAATGGTGGCTTTGGAAGCCTCAAAGCCCACCTCCAGCAATAAATAACACCTCCTCCAACAAGGCCGCACCTCCTAATCCTTCCCAAACAGTTCTACCAACTCGGAACTGAGCATACAGATATATGTGTCTATGAGGGCCATTCTCATTTAAAGCACCACCCCTTCCTTCGTGGTTGGGATTTTCTCTTCAGACTTGTTTCCCTGTAGCCACAGAATGGCTGCTATAGCTCCAGAAGTCTCATCCGAGTATACAAATCTCTTTCCTTGCGTATCTATACTATTCCTTTTCCAAGGACAAATGGGACACTTTCTAGAAGCACCACAGGCTTTGTTTCACTTTCAAATCAGCCAAAGGTGTGACCCATGCTCTACCTAACCCAACTGCCAGCAAGGAGATTACTACAGAACGGTTGTCTTTAGAGGCTGGCGAGGGTTCTTCTTCCCTGAACATATATGAACTCGCCGACATTAGTCAGCAAGTCTGATTTCTTCCAGGGGAAAGGGAGGTGAGGAAGAGGAGTCGCTGTGACTCTTAGGTAGAAATCTCTTCTCTATTACCTCCTGCAAGAGTCGTTAGGAGCTGAATTAGGCAGTAGTCATGTCGACGCACGGGAAGGTCTTCTAGGCCTATGCTACTCATAATGGGCAAAGTGTGCAAATGCTATAGTTACAACCAGCCACAGTCAAGGGAAATTACCAGAAAAACAAAACAAAACAAACCACCTGAATTCAGAGCCCAGTCTCAAGGTCTGTGTAGTAACCAGTGTTTCGTGACAAGTTTTCGTCAGCCTGGGAAGGAAGTGAATCTGACGGTTATCTCCGACCAGCCTAGACCACTGCATTTTCCAGACGCAGAAAAGGTGCTTCCTTCTCTTCAGTGAAGAAATGTCTGGGCTGTTCAGAGGGCAGGCTCCCGAGACACACCGCTGCTCCTCACCCTTCTTAGTACCTCAGACACCTCCATCTATTTGGTGTGTGGCTTTCATGTTGGTTTTCTTCCTGCCTCGGTGCTTAAAAAAATTTTTTCGAAAGAAAAAAAAGAAAGAAAAACCAGTGAAGGAAATCCCTGAGCAGCTCTGCTCCCGTTGTGAAAGCCGTGGGAATAAGGCACCTGCTCATCTACGGGAGAGTTGTATAAAGTCAGACGACGCCTGACGCAAAGGACCGAGTCACTGATCCGGTGACTTGGGCACATTCAAGAGCACTGTGTTGTGAAGTAGATGGAATCTACGGAAGGGTGTCTACTGAGGGACGGCATTTATGTGAAGTTCCACAACAGAAGAAATCAGTCTATAGCTATAGAAACCAAAACTGTATTCTGGTTATAAATGGGTATTGATCTCTTTTGGAGAGTTGGGAGGCGTGCTTCTGGAAAAGGAGAGCAAAGATCTGGACATGGGCTGGGCCGCGGAGTGAAGACTCAGGCTCAGAGGCCGTGAAGGAGGCAGTGCGCTTGGCTCTGTGCTTTGGGACTCTTCTGCGCTGCAGATAGACCCTGTTGCTCCTGATCTAGTGCCTCTGACGCTTCTTACCCAACCGTCCGTGCTCATTCACAGCAGAGCCTCTGGCTAGTGTAATGAAATCCATTTCTGCTGTGTTTAGACACAGATCCCAAGTCTCGGAACTTTGGCCTCTCTTCTCAGAATGACTCATTTGATCGTGCAGCCTGAGTCTTTTTGGATCAACATCCCACCCAGCTCCTGTTTGCCCCTCTGGGACCTTCAGCAGAACTTGTGCTGAACTTCACTCATGGTTTCTCAGAATTGGCACTAACTGGGGGAGGTGATTCTTGGCGGTAGCGGGGGTGGTTCTGTGCAGGTAGGGCGTTTGACAGCCTCCCTCCAGTGTAGAAGGCAGCAAGCAGCCCTGTTTCCAGACACTGCAGATGTCCCCCTGCAGGACAAAGTCACCCCGGCCAAGAAACCTTGCTTTAGCTGATTTTTGAGCAGTCATAAAAGTGACAGCCCACGCTTGGCTTCTTGTCCCTGTTTTCCACTGTGTGGCTTTAAGATACTGAAAAATAAAAAAAAAAATATTGCTCATATGTTTGCATATTATAAAAGACTTTTTCAATTTACAAACAGCATATCGCCTTAATAACCTGTACCCGTACCTCAGAAGGACCCTGGGAAAAGTGTCTCCCAGGATCTACCAAGACAAGTAAGGTTCCAGAGACTTTGTGATTCCCAGAGGGACACCCATCGAAAGCCAGAACTGGGTCAACCCTGGGCCTTCTGACCACTGACCCAGGCTCCCTAGACCGGTTGGTTCTGCCTCAAAGAACAAGATCTCAGAAGCAGGAACTACGATTCTGACTCCTGTTATGTGATGAGGAATTCATCCTGTGGATAGGAGGGAAGAGTGACAGATAGCTTTCTCTGATGAACCCGAAGTGGTCCCTGGCTATGCAAGATTTATGTGCCCTCCCCCCTTCTTTCTACCTTATATGTGAGAGACTTGCATGCTAAGGTCACTTTTTATGTGTTGAAAATTGTACTTATTTACATGTACATGTATATACACACATGCTTGCCATGGGTCACATATGGAGGTCTGAGGACAACTTATGGGAGCCAATTCTCTCCTTCTGCCCCATGGGTCCTCGGGACAGCCACGACAAGAAGTTCCTTTACCCGCTGAGCCACATCCATCACTCCACAATTATATTTGACAGTTCCTTCCAAACTTGTCAATAGAGATATAGAGGTTCTATCTGCCTTCCTTTAAGTGACCTTATTAATCATAACCATTGGTCAGCCATCAATGCTTGAAGACATTTTTGCAGAAGATATAAAATGAATATGTAAAATAAAACCCAGTAGCTGGTCGTGGTGCAAACTTTTAATCCCAGCACCCAGAAAGCGGGGTCAGGTGGATCTCTGTGGGTTTGAGGCCAGCCTGGTCTACGTGGTGAATTCCAAAACATTCTCAACCCTCACCCCCTAAAATAATAAATACGGAAGCAGTACATCTTCTTTACCTCTTTTCCTACCCAGGGCTCCCCAGATATATATGACCACGAAGTCACCATTGCCGCAGATGCATACTTGCCTGTGGATGAAACTCTGATTCCAACAGGTCAGTGGGTTTAAACTACTGTGTTGTGGAGGACCATGGTTCCCAGCCTCAGAAAGGTTGTTACTTTGTAAACCGTTACCATGTTCACCTTTCCTAGGTAAAGTCCTAGTAAAAGTGGTAGTTCTGTTAACTAATGTATCACATTTATACGAGAAGTTAACGGTAAGGGGAGTTGATGAAAGGTGTGACACAGATATATTAGTTTTTTACTCACTTTGCTGTAAATCTGAAATTCTTTCAAAAATTCAAAGTGAAAAAAATTGTATGAAGATTGGCTTCACTTTTACTGGACAGTGGATCTTGCACTAGGAAAGGTGTGTGCGTGCGTGTGTGCCTGTTTGTTCGTGTGCGTGTATTCTTTAACACAATGGGTTTGTGTTTATTCTTGCAAATTTAAAGGTAAGTATATGGACCTACACACTGAACAGCATTGACAGAGGAATTAGACGGGGCGGAATGGAGGCTGTACACGGGGCCCACGCATTGATCTCAGCACTCAGGGAGACCTCTGTGTTACAGGCCAGCCAGGGCTTCAGCATGAGGTTTCTTCTGTCACTCAACAGCAAACAAACCCAAAACTTAATTGGGGACAGATGCTTAAAGAACTTCCATGTCACCTTGTGGAGTCCACCCATTTCATTTTCTGAACTCAGAAAAATATAACTTTTCATTTTTCTTCTCTCTCCTGCCCCCCTAGACTGGCCAAAGCTTGAACATGGTTTCTCTGGCACTCTGAGCATTCTTTCTCTGAAGCCCCCACCCCCACCTCCAGCCATATGCTGTGTGTCAACCTGCATTATGGGAGGCTTGGGTTTTTTTTTTTTTTTTTCTTATCCTCTTCTTCCTTTTTTAAAATGATTCTATGGGCGTCTGTGTTTGCCTGTATATATGTGTGCTCGGGTGTCAGATTCCCCTGGAGCTGAAGTTACAGACAGTTGTGAGCTGCCATGTGGGTGCTGGGATTTGAACCTGGAATCCCTGGAAGAGCAGTCAGTGCTCTTAACCCCTGAGCCGTCTCTCCAGACCTCTCATCCTCTTCTTCCTGGCAATGGCCAAGATTTACAGCTTGTCTACCCTATTGTTTTTCTCTCAAATTTGAATAACAGTCCCTAAGTTTAAAAAATAATAGCCAGGCAGTCATGGCTAGTGGAGCACACCTTTAATCCCAACACTTAGTAGTCTGAGGCTTCTGTGAGTTCAAGGCCAACCTGATCTACAGAGCAATTTCCGGGACAGCCAAAGTTACACCGAGAAATCCTGTCTCAAAACCAGTATAAATAAATAAATGTAAAAAAAATCGAACGGAATAATTTTGAGAAGTTGAAATAAATAGACTACAATTTTTGACATCTCAGCTTTGAATATTATTCTGGTTGCTAAGCTGGCTTTAACGGCGTTTCTGCCTATCCCGCTAATGTGTCGTCTCCTGATACTTATGTGACTCAGTGGATGAGCAGGAACAAGCTGGCCCATCTTGTCCTAGATGCAGAATCATTGCATTACAGCATTAGAGCAGTGGCTTCTGTTGGTGACTGATAAGGGGGAAGGGAAGCCAAGCGGCTTCACATGGGACACATGTATGTGTCTGCACATCCGAGAGTCATCTTATGCATCCTGCTGGGCTTTAATCTAATGAAAGTCACACACGTGCACATCTGGCGTCCACAACGTGTCATGACTGGGAGGGGCACAGCTCGGAGTGGAATGGAATGTAAAAGTCTCCTCTGTCTCAGTTCTGCACCAGAAATGTCACGGGTGGGAGGGTGAGTTTCTGCACCTTGTACTAATATTGAAAACCTGTTGAGTGGGAGCGAAGGGTTCCGGACTCTGGGAGCAGGAGACTGCCCCAGTCTTCACGGTGTTCTGTTTGTCTCTTTGTGTAACCTTGACTGGCCTGGGCCTGTGTAGGAACTGCCTTGGCTTCCCGAATGGGGGTCTCAGGCATGCACCATCCTGCCCAGCTCTCACTTCCTAACCAGGCAAAGGCCTTCTGTGTGTGAGTATTGCTTTAACATCTAACCGTACAGACTCCCATGTGTGTGAGCAATGCTTTAACATCTAACCGTACAGACTCCCATTTCCCCTTTTGCAAATAGGCGGAAAGTAGACAGTTTAAGTAAGCTTGGCTACTTCAGGACAAAGTCTCAAAACCAGCCAACCAAACAAACAAAGAAAAACAGCCGGGAGGGGGACAGGGGAGGGAGGGCTAGAGAGGTGGCTCGGCAGGTGAAAGGGCATATTGTTATTCCTGAGGACGGGAGTTCAGTTCCCAGCACCCACATTTGGCACTCACAGCTGCTAAAACCCCAGCTGCAGAGACTCCGAAGCCTCCGGCCCCCACCTACACTCACGCACACTAACCCTGAGCACACATGCAGAGTTGACAATACTGTAAAAACACTTTTTAAAAAATTTGGACACCTATATAAAGTATCCAGGTTTTTCTTTATTCAAGTTGGCAGACCCATGAAGCATAGGTTTGCAATCAAGAGTGGTCAGTCCTCCTGTCTGAGTTTTTTGTTGTTTGGTTGGTTAGTTTGGTTTGCTTTGGCTTTGGTGTTTTGAGGCAGGATTTTTCTTCCTTCCTTCCTTTCTTCCTTCCTTCCTTCCTTTCTTTAATGTGTGTGAGTACACTGTCGCTCTCTTCGGACACACCAGAAAAGGGCATCAGATCCCATTACAGATGGTTGTGAGCCACCATGTGGTTGCTGGGATTTGAACTCAGGACCTCTGGAAGAGCAGTCAGTGCTCTTAACCACTGAGCCATCTCTCCAGCCCCGAGGCAGGACTTTCCTGTAGCCCTGGCTGTCCTGGACCTGCTGGGCAGACCAGGCTTCTTGTCTGAGTTTGATTCCCACTTCTATATCAGACAGCTCACAGCTGCCTGTAACTGTGGCTCAGAGAATCTGTCATCATCTTCTGGCCTCCTTGAAGGTAGCTATATGTGTGCACGAACATGCAGGAGCACACCCTTGTACAGATAAATGATAAAGGCAAATCTCCTTTTAAAAAACAAACCAGGGGTTGGGGATTTAGCTCAGTGGTAGAGCGCTTGCCTAGCAAGCACAAGGCCCTGGGTTCGGTCCTCGGCTCCGGAAAAAAAAGAAAAAATAAATAAATAAATAAAAATAAAAAAAATAAAAAACAAACCGAGAATGTGTACGTTAAGCAGTTGCCCCTGCCATGGGCTCCATTCCAGAACCCCGTATGGATACCACAGTTCTCATCTGCGTAAGTCCCTTACATAAAATGCGTTTGCAAATACCCTACCTGCATCCTTCTTTGGGACTTGTTTTTGTTTGTTTGCTTCGAGTCCAGGCTGGGATGGAGCTTAGCATGTAGCCCACAATGGCCTTGAATTCGCAGTCCCCCTGTATCAGCATCCTGGGTGCTGACACTACGGGTGTGTATCACCATGCTCAGCCCCCCTTCCTACTTACTTACGTTAGCTCTAGATTACACAGCATATACCTAGCTTTTTACAGATGCTGTGTTGTGGGGTTGTGGGCTTGCGTCTGCTGCACCACAGGGCACCGCCGCTTGGGGAGCGGACCTCGGGAGTTTGACTACGCTTATCCCATACCGCTGAGGTGGGGATGTTGGGTTATAGGGAAGCAACCAGGCACTGCTCCAGGGTGGAAAAGCAGCAGGCTTGGTGGCCATTATGGCTGGAAGTGCAGAGAGGCCTCTACGACTTGTAGGCGAAGGCCTTCTTCATGGCTCCCCTCAGCGGCTCTTGATGAAAAGAGACAGTCCATGGTTCAAAACAGTTTATTGTCATAGTGAAAGTGCATGCGTAAAACCTTATCCCACTGCTCAGGGTGGGCCCGAGGTTAAATACCTTTTGCAGGGAGGAGTGTCTGGGAAGGGAAGCTTATTGGCTAAGCCCTCCACACCTCTAGGTACCTCATTAGCATGGAGAACTCTATTTTGGGCCTACGTGACTGATGGCCACAGATATATGGGGATCTGCAGCTATGTGACAGGGACCTGGTGCTGGGAGCAGACAAAGCGCCTACTGTCCCTTCAGGGTCTCCAGGGCTTCTAGCCTTTAGCTCGACCTTACCAGGCTTCCTCTCATGGTCTCCAACCCTGCACTGTGTGAAGAACTATTGTACTGTGCTGTTTAGGATAATCAAAAGAAAAGTCTGTGCATGCCTAGTACAAATCTAATATTTTTCCCCTAAGTTGTTTAGCTTTTTGTGGGGTTGAATCCACAAATACCAATTCTGATATTTTGAGATGTATGGACCAACTGTATCTTCATGAGAACTTTTTAAAAGCCTAATTTGAATAATAATGAAAAGAGGTAAATACACTACATTTTTCCAAAGCAAGAAAATACCTAGCTACGATTTATAGTAACCATTCTTTCATATAAGATTGTGTGTGTGTGTGTGTGTGTGTGTCTATGTGTGTGTTTATTCTGGGACTTGAACCCAAATACCTCGTGCAAGTGGGGCAAGCATAGTCCTATGAGCTACATCCCCAAACCAAGAAAAAAAAAATACTTTAATTCCCCACAGAAGTAAGAAATCTTCAATTTCAAAACAAAGAACACTTGGCTTTAAATTTTCATTGTTTTATTTATTTGTTTTGTGTGTATACGTGCGGTGTGAGTGGGCAGGCATCACAGGTAGGTGCTTGAGTGCCGTGGTAGAGTACGGAGGTAAGAGGATAACTTTCAGGCTGTGTCTCGGGGGTTGAACTTGGCTTGTCAGACGTGGCAGGAGATACTTTTAAAGAGTCACGATGGCACATTGACCCAGTGCCTCTCCATTTTCTGTGTACCAGTGAGACAGTTATTGTAAGCTCATAACAGGACCTGACTACTGGGTCTGGAAGGCCACTTGTAGCCCTCCCTTCCTCTCTGTGGCTCTGTGAAGATGCGAGTGTTCAACCCGTTCACTAGATCCATTAGGACGCCAGCATAGTCCACAGCTCATGGTTTTCTCCCATCTACCATTTTGTTCATCAGTAAATGTTACCACTGTTCCCCATCACATTCAAGAACATGCCGTATGATTCTTTTGGAAGCTTCTCCAAAAAGCAGGTGCTATAAAGAACAGAGGAGCTGCTGTGGAGGATCCCAAGACGTCCTCTAACGTCTGTAGACCTGTTTATTTTATGCATACCAGTGTTTGCCTGCACCCGTGTGCCTGATGTTTGAGGAAGTATGAAGAAGGCATTAGATTGCGAGCCATCAAGTGGATGCGCGGAACTGAACCTGTGTCCTCTACAAGAGTAGTAAGTGTTTTTAACTACTAAGCCATCTCTCTGGTCTCCATGACTCTCAACATAAACAAAGCCCCATAGAGATGACTTCATTCTAGAAGCACCCCAGAGGGCCCAACCATCATTCCATCATCCAGAAATGCTCTGCCTGCCCGCTGCTGGGAGGCCCAGGAGTTAGTTAGCCATCTAGTAGAGAAGGAAAAGAATTATCTGTGAAGGTGGAAGATGTCAGGACGGCATACACGTGCATCGTTAGGGAAGGAGAGGAGGCAGATGCAGATGAGAAACCTGAGCAGCATCAGGACCAGTCCTAGAGAAGTGCTGTGTTCCGGCAGCACCAAGACTGGACCAGCTGCTGTGTGCCGTAAAAAAGTTAGCTGGGTCCATGTCACATTTGCATTGAGCTCAGTGCAACTTCAAGGCCTGGATTCACTGTGAAGGAGCTCAAGGCAAATCCATGCAGAGCAGGCTCACGGATGTACCCGAATCTGGCTCCAAACTTCCAGGTGTGGGAATCGATGTGCAGTAGCTAGAGGTTGTAGTGTTCTTGTTGTTGTGTTGTTGCTGCTGCTGCTGCTGCTGCTGCTGTTTGGGTTTAGTTTGTCTTGTTAATTGGGGATCTTTATGGTTTTGGTTTTGGTCGTTGGAGATGGGGGTTTCTCTGTGTAGCCCTGGCCATCCTAGAACTTGCCCTGTAGACCAGGCTGGCCTTTAATTCAGAGATCCGCCTCCCTGTGCCTCCCAGGTCCTTGGTTATGAATATCTTCTACTCTATAAATTATTTATCTTGCTTACCCTCCAGGTCTTCTAATTTCTACCTTAAATCCCTGCTTGTGTGTTTATTTTTCAAATCTCTCTGTGTAGGGCCGTTGCTAATTTCACTTGTAGTTGAGAGATAGGAAGATCTCTATTTCCATCACTGTAGAGGAGATAAACGCAGCATTAAGTACTCCCGAGCTGATAACCAAGCCATATCTGAAAAAGTGACTCATGCAGAAGAATCAATAGTAGATTGGGGTTTGATAGACGTTAAAGCAGTATTTTCACCATGAAGCTCTCGTTGGATCATATGAATTCCTTGGCTTTTGTGGGTTTGTCTAGGTATTTAATCTAATTATTATTTCTGTGTGTGTGCACGTGTGCGTGTGTGTATGTGTGTGTGTGCGTGTGCGTGTGTATCTGTGCGTGTACGAGTGCTCTCAGAGTCACAGATGGCTGTGATATTAGGCTGGGAACTGACTGTCTGTCGTCTGGAAGGGCAGCCATCTCTCAGAGCCATCTCTGCAGCCTCTGATTATAATGTGTATGGTTTCAATTGCTCGACCACAGGTCAGCTGTCAGTGGGTTCTGTGGAGTCCAGCATGCAAGACAGTTCCCAGCACAGTCCTTTCCTTTTTGTGGCTAGTAGTTTATACTTACATTTAGGTTTCAACTCTTTATCTAACCTGTAATCTAAACTGTCTTGAAGGGAGACGCTGACGCAGAACTAAACTTTGGGGGCGCTTTTGCTCTGGTTAGACACGGCAAACAATTTTTCAGACGATGGGAGAACTTGTGTGCTGAGACAGTACTGCGGTGTATTTTACTGTAACGGTAATAGTAAAACAGTGGCCGGGCTACTGTCTTTCCCGGTGTCTGTTGGGGAGGAATCAAGTCCTATTCTGCGTTGGTATGTTTCCTGCTTACTCACTGGGCGGCTGTTGCTTAGAATGGGACACTGCGATATATGAGAACTGGGAGGTGTGACAGTGGCAGGATGGGATAACTCCCTACACACTCCAAGCTCCCACGTAAACCTTTACCCCAGGCACCCTCGGGGTCCCTGTTTTACTCCTTTTGTCAATTGTAGGGGACATAAAAAATGTCTTCGGCCCTCTTTGTCCAATAAAGCATAGAAGACAACAGCCTATGGGGTCTGGCTTCTCCATCCTCTCCTTTGTCCTGTTCCTACATGGAGAGACTCTCCTTCTTCCCAAGTCAATGCAGCAGTAGGGACATGCACAGCCTTCGCTGGGGCCCAACAAGACAATTTAAAGTTACCCCTGCTCTCGCCATAGGCAGTTGTTTCCAGCTGGAGTTTTATGACACAAACGAGCAGTATGTCTCGTGTGTTCAGTGCTGGGCTACAAGATTCGGGCATCTTTGCTCTCCACTTGAAAAATAAATAAATGAAAACCAAGGCAGGTGGTGGTGGCACACGTCTTTAATCCCTGCACTTGGGAGGCAGAGGCATCAGGATCACCTGAACTCAAGAGTTCAAGATCACCCCAGGTAACATAGACAGACCCTGGGTCAAAGAGAGTAAGAAACCGAAGGAAAAGAACACACATCAAGTAAGACAAATATTTTGAGTCAAGTCCATTGGCTAGCTGTCAAAACTGATCCACGGGATGATACGTTTGGCCCTTCTGAACTCACAGCCGTCGGCCATGGCAACCTCTCTCTTGCACCTTGGCAGGCTGCCCTTGCAGAAGGCGTCTGTGGGGCTAAGATCTCCTTTCCACCCACAGCCCAAGCCAGCAGTTGACTGCATGTTGGTCATTAGCTCTGCGGTTTCGCCAAAGCAATTGTTTTTAAGCTTCTTAAAACAAACAAACCCCCAAACCCTTGCTGCTCATGAAACATTTACTCTTTGGTAAGACATGAGAGTCTGCTTTCTCCAGGGCAATCACAGGTTGGTTCTCTTGAGTGTGTTTGCTTTGTGTACTGTAGGCAGATCTAATCCTGAGAGGAAACTCCTAGAGGCCATTTGCAAGAAAGGACAGATGAAATTAACACTGTTCACAATAGCCAGGCAGTGTTGGGACAGGTCTTTAATCCCAGCACTTGGGAGGCAGAGGCAGGTGGATCTCCGAGTTTGAGGCCAGCCTGGCCTACAGAGTAAGTTCCAGGACAGCCAGGGCCACACAGAGAAACCTTGTCTCGAAAACCCCAAAACAAAAAACCCAGTGTCCAGTCTAGGGGAAACTTCCATATCAGGCCTCTTTTTTTATGTTTACGAGTATGATGTACATACATGTCTGTATACATGTTCTTACATGTGTGGGTATGCATGCTAACACACGTGCATGAGGAAGCCTTAAGTTGATGCCTTATTTATGATTGAGGCCCAGTCTCTCGGTCAGACCTAGAGCTTACAGATTATGCTAGTCACCCTAGCCAGCTCTTGCAGAGATCTTCCGTCTTCTCCCAGGGGTGGAATTGCAGGGACGCCACCTCCTCTCCCCAGCATTTACCCAGGCCTGAGGGTCCAAACGCAGGTTCTCAGACTTGCATAGCAAGCCCTGTGATTACCGAGCCATCTTCCTGACTCCAGTGTCTGAATTGTGTTGGGCGTTGTGCTTTAGCACCTGACTCTAGTACCCTGCTCCCCAACAAGAGAAAACAGGTTCCCTACTCAGGTAGCAAGCCAGCTCACTGTGAGCATGTGAGAAAGTGTAACCCCGAGGTGGATGGGCTCCTAGGCTTGGAAATCGTGGTTCTCGGGCTTTGGTCTTAGAACGGAGGGAGCAGGAGGCAACATCACCCTGTACAACTGAGTTTAGGTTTTGCTACATTGCATCTATCTGTAGTAATATGTGAGCCATTAAGAAAGCAGAAGTGGATGCATTGGCCTGCTCATCTTACATTAACATTAGGGGGAGTTGTTTAATTTTGTCTTGTAAGTTTAAAACTCCTCTCCTTAAGAAAATATACCTCTTGTTTTTTAAAAACTTTACCCAGTCGGTGATATCCTGTACCCCATCTGCATCCACCTGCTATTCTTGCTACAGTGAGTTCTGGAAAGCTCATTCTAAAGTTTCATGAAAGCAGCCCAGTTTTGCCCAAATTAGAGTTCTGGTAGGAAAGGCTTACAACAAACCTGTTCAGGGAGGCCCAGCTAGCTGTGTAGCAGTAAATCATTAGGGTCACCTCTGTACTCCTGGTTGGTTCTCACCTGCATGGCTCTGCACCTGCCCAAGAGCTCTGGATTCACGAATGAAAGACATGGACACACAACCTTTGTATATAATATGCTTAACATCTGGGCACTTCCAAACCTCTCATAGCTAGCTCACACTCCCCTCCAGTATTCCTGAGGTAAGACTTTCTAAATCTGTATTTTACCCTTGCTGCCCTGTTTCCTTCTGGGCAGCCCTCGCATGGGGTCGCTTTCCCTTTGCACCTACATTCCAGCCGTCTCACCCTCCTGCTCCTTCCCGGCATGGTCCATCCTGCACCCTTCTCGTGGAGGGACTCCCCTCTCCCCCCTCTCCTTGTTCTTGCCTGGGAATCATGAAAGTCCAGCCTCTGTCCCCCCTGCCCAGCCATCAGCTACATGTTTCTGCTTTATTTCAACCTCTTTCCATTCAACATACAATCCGGTCAGTGATTTAATTACTCCTCTAGGGTAGATCTGTCTTTCCCCAAGAGAGAAAGAAAAATTCCAAGATTGCCTCTTGTCTCCAAGATCTTGCCAGTGAACACTGACAGTCGTGCGCTGGCACGTGGGCTTAATCTCTCTGGGGTTCTAACAGACAATTCCTCAAGACTTCATCTAACCCTAAAATAATGCCCGAGGTCCCGGGTGTTTCTTTCAACCATCTGCACACCGTTTCTCTTTCCTTCCAGCCTCCACACCACTCTCTCAGCCCTTAGTCATCCAGTCCTGCTGATTTCTAGCCTCTGATATTCCTCAAGTCTCTTTCGTCTTCCTCACTGGTTACAGGACTCTGTCTGTCAGTACTCTCCTGGTTTAGGCAACTTTTTTTTTCTCTAACCAGGGCCTAACTTACATTGTGAGAACATAACTTTTGATCAATACACAAATGGAAAGGTGAAAATACAACCTTAAAGATTTATTTTCCATCTGGTTCCTAAATGCATCTAAAATGCAAATCTTATTTCAATAATTACTCCTCTAAAATATTTTGGTAGGGTCTGGGCAAGTAGATTACTTGCCTAGCGTGTATGAAAGCTTGGAGTTTGTTCCCCAGCACTGCGTATACTGCAGTGGTACACATTTTCCTGAGTCTCAGCACTCAGGAGATACAGCCTGGGTAAGTCATAAGATCTTGGTCACCCCTGGCTACATAGGAAGTTTGAGATTAGCCTGGGCTACACGAGACTTCATCTTAAAAAAATGCCGCCCCCCCCCACTTCACCCCCCCTTCACATTGCTACCTACCCAGCCTGGACACTTGGCGCTTTTCCAAGCTGCAAGGCCATGCTTGCTCACACCTCACCAACCTCTAAACCCCCACCCCCATTCTATGGGGACTGTAAATACGGACGTTGCCTCCGAAATGCCTCTCACCCTTCAAAACCCATATGTTCTCCTTGCCTGTCCTTCCCAACCTTCTCCAATGCAGCTTTGTTTCCTGTGCAGGGTTTTGGTAAGGTCTGGTGTTACATGTAGTTTTAAAAACACTCTACGGCCTTGTCGGGGAGCTGCCGTGCTCTAGCCCTTCCCGGCTCCATTTTTGTCCAACCCAGTTTAGGTCCAGGATTGGTTGCAATCAGCCCCAACCCAGCTTCTCTGTCTCTGTCTCTGCCTCTCCCCCCTCTCTCGAGCTCTCTTTCCCCCCCTCCTCTCCCTTGCCTCCCCCTCCCCCTCCCCCCCTTCTCCTTTCCGGCTCCCACCCAGCTTAGCTCCAGGATTGCTCGCAATCAGCCACAACCCAGCTTCTCCCCAACACCCCCACGCCCCTTGCTCCGGGAGTGGTTACCACCCTAGTCTGTTGAATCCATAGATAAAAGATACTCAGTTTTATTACTTTAGGACTTGCCTACTAGCAATTGTGCAAATACCTCCCACCTAGAAATGTGCGCCCTTATCAATTTATTATCTCTGTCTCTCCTTCCGAACTAAACTTGGTGGCTTGGATCAGATAGGCCCCTGCCCACATCTTTGGCCATCCGCCTGCCCATAGTGGAGGCCGTAGGCCCTAGCTGCCCCAAGGCCTTACATGATTACAACCTTCTTCTGCCAAAGCATGGCAGGAAAAATCCTCCTCTCTCCTTGAATCTCCTTTTCCTCTTGGGACCCGGAAGTCCCACCTGTACCTTCCGTGCAGCAAAATGGAAGATCTGAAGGGCTGAACTCTGACATCCTGTCCCAAGGACCACATGGAACGTTAGCTTAAGTGTTCTGGCCTGGTGGCCTGGTGTCTGGAAATCTTACGAAGGAGCACTAGGGATCCAGGAGCTCCTAAGGGCCCGTGGCGGGTCCTGTGTGAACTGGCCGAGCCACCTGGGTCTGCACCGAGATTCCCTTTTCTCCTCTCTCATGGTAATGGCAGGCTATGGCTGCCTTCCTGGGTGGAAGTCCACCTTCTGGGAAGAGCTATAGTGTTTTCCTGTCCAGGAATTTCCGGTGGCGTTGGGTGTTTTATTTTATTTTGCCCAGTTCATCATGGCTGCACTTCTGGATTACAGCTAGTGGGTGAGCTAAAGTAGTGTGGTGGCACACCAAGGAAACCGATGTCCCCCCCCCCAAATTCCACCAGAGATACAGCAGCAGCGAATGGCTCAGAGGAGAGCGGCTACTGTTCCTGCTTGAACCAGTGCATGGAATGGCCGTCCCTGGCCCATCGGTCACGGCAGGATTCAGGCCTGGGCACTCAGGCATAGAACCGACGAGCACGCTGGTCCACTCTGGAAGCAGAAACTACAGCATGTGTCAGCTGTCACCCCCGAGCCTGCAGCTCCGATTACTTCATGTTCCAGTTTCTCCAGGCGATAACAATTACCTACTGTGTGCAAGGGACTGTGTCAGACCTAGGAGAGTAATGCTGGACCATCTGCTCAAGTTCCGCCAACATTGGGAGTGGATAGCAGTGTCTGTAGCACAGGCTATGTCCTCAATCAAGAGAGGCTGCCGTCCCAGAAGTACAGGAAAGGCCGAGGAGATGGCTCAATGGGAGCACTAGCTGCTCTTCCAGAGGACCCAGGTTCAATTCCCAGCACCCGAGTGGCAGCTCACAACTGGCTGTAACTCTAGTTTCAGGGAATCTGTTGCCCCTTTCTTGTCTCTGCAGGCAGTGTACGGATCCGATCCACAGACATGCGTGCAGGGGGGGAAACATACTCATAAAAATAAAATACGTGTGAGACGGCCACTAAGCTAGGCTTGGTGGTACACACCTGTAATCCAGCATTCCGGAAGCTGAGGCAGGAGTGTTACTGCAAGTTTGATATATAGCAAGAAGTTCAGGGGCAGCTCCAGATCTCCAGATGCACAGCAAAAGCCTGTAGGTAGGTAGGTAGGTAGGTAGGTAGGTAGGTAGGTAGGTAGGTAGGTGATAGGGAAAAGGCTAGCAAGATGGGTAAAGACATTTGTCACCAAGCCTTATGACCCGAGTTTGAGTCCTGCAGTTCACATGGTAGAAGGAGAGACCTGACTCTTGAAATTTTTCCTCTGAATTTCACATGCTCACTGTGTCTACACTCATATATACTCAATATCACACACACACACACACACACACACACACACACACACACACGAATAAATAAAGCAGTGACACTATAAAAAAAAAAATAGGCCCATGGCATTAGAGCTGCTTGTTCTAGGGCAGGTTCTGCCTAAACAGCAGGCCAGGAGGTCACCGAGGACCCAGGGACCTTTCCTGATGGCAGTGATGCTTCCCACAGGGACACATGTCTGAGGACCTCTCCACAAGACGATCCAAGAACAGCTTTGTGAGCTTCCAAGATAGCTCCCAGAGCTACCTGTGTTTCCTGCTAGAAAACACATCACCCACTGCTACAAGACTGGCGAGCATGAGCCAGCCTGCTGGAAATCTGGCAGGAAGATAGCTCAGAAGAAAGCACTCGGCCAGGCTCCATGTACTTCCTGTGGAAATTGCAGGCTCACGTGACGTGAGTTTGTCATCATGGAAGTTATTTGCTAGGGCTCTGATCACCACCCACAGAGAACTGATTTAACACTCATGCCTCCCCCTCCCACAGGTCCAACAAGGGCGTGTAGAGCTTCTCAGGGTCATTTATTCCAAAGAGGCTGAGGGATAATGGGCCTTGAACGGCGCAACAGAAGCTGACTTAGTTTCCAGAGCAATCTCAGGTTCATAATGGTGTCTACTGACTTCCATACAACCTAAGACTTGGTCATACTGGAGTAGAAGAATCTAATGTGGCTTGAGTTGTGATAGACATTAATACTTGTGGTGTTAACTGAGCCAGAGGCGAGGCTGTTTTTGAGAAGTTTTTCAGTGTCTCCGAATCCACAAATAAAGAGAGTGAAGTAGGCTGGAGAGATGGCTCAGTGGTTAAGAGCTCTGACTGCTCTTCCGGAGGTCCTGAGTTCAAATCCCAGCAACCACATGGTGGCTCACAACCATCTGTAATGAGATCTGATGCCCTCTTCTGGTGTGTCTGAAGACAGCTACAGTGTACTTATATATAATAAAGAAATAAATCTTTTAAAAAAAGAATGAAGTAATCAAAACGTGGAATGCTGAAGTAGGGTAGGAATGGACTTTAGTGCAAGGCAAGGACTTGAGTGGAAAGTTTTTAAATATATAATTTATTTTTATTTTATGTGCATTGATGTTTTGCCTGCACGCATGTCTGTGTGGAGGTGTCAGATCCCTTGGAACTAAATTATAGACAGATGTACTAGAATTACTGCCATGTGGGTATTGGGAATTAAACCAGCATCCTCTGGAAGAGCAGTCAGTGCTCTTCACGGCTGAGCTGACTTTCCAGCCCCATAGAGTGGGAATTTTAGGCTGTTCACTTGCTGGCTCATGCTCTTCCGGGGTCAGCACCAGAGAGAAGGGCTCTGCTTGCACATTAGACCTCGTGGAGGTCTTTGGAGTGTTTTAATCCAGGAGACTGACCTCACACAGTTGTCAGCCTAGAAATACCATTTCGCCAAGTGTAAGGGTGGGGCTTGACTGGAGACAGAGACCAGTTGAGAAGCTACTCAATGTCCAAGTCAGAAGTAAGGAGGACCTAAGGTCGGGGTCAGCTGGAAGAAGGGAATTTTATAATATTTAGGAGGTAAAATCAGGCAGCCGGGGCTGGAGAATTAGTGCAATCGAATGCTTGCAGACCTGAGTCCCAGGGCCAGAACCCACGTACAAAAAGCTGTGTGTTGGTACAGCATACCTATAGTCCCCACACTGAGGAGGAAGAGACAGTAGGATCCCGGGAGCTCTCTGGCCAGCCAGCCTAGCCACGTCTGCAAACCCCAGGCCGGTGAGAGACACTGTCTCCACAAACCAAGATGGGCTGGATGGTGGGGGCACACACCTTTGGTTCTAGCACTTGGAAGGCAGAGGCAGGCAGATCTCTATGCCCAGCCTGTTCCAGGGCAACTAGGACTACACAGTGAAAACGTGACCCCCAAAAACCAAACAAACAAACCAAGATGGATGGACACCTGAGGTGTTGACCTGAGGTTGTTTCTCGAGTGGCCCCTGGGCAGTAGAAATGAAGATAGGGTAGGAGGGGGGGTGGAGGAGGACAGAGAGGGGGGCAGAACGAGAATGGGATTACAAGTGCAGGGACAAGCACAGAGAGGAGCTAAGAGAGTAGTGGGTTTAGCCTTAGAATGTATGAGGTGAAGCTGGACGTAGGGTGTCCAGGTCAAGCATGTGACAGTGGTAATGGGAAAGAGAAGAGGGGTAGAGATACAGAACGGCATGTGCACTTCGTAGAGCAAAACTCGTGGGTTCAGAATGCAGAAAGCATCAGTGTGAGAGCAAACTCAAGGGAGCCCAAGGAAACTGCCACACATATTTTAGGCACGAGAGGTACCCAGCAAAGGATGTGGGGAAGATGACCAAGCGGAGAGCAGGGGAGACTGTGTCCTGGCTAACCCCACCTGACAGCATGGTCAGGGCAGGGGCCGGTTTGTGAACATGAACGATTGACAGAAAGTGAAGAGGGCCAGAGAGTGTGAGCCTGCGAGCGGTAAGGTAGCTTGAACGTGGAGCCCTCGAGGCCTGGGGCTGGGGGAGGTCTGTCTATCCTCAGCAGCCTATGAGAAATGGAAGAGGCAGGGAAGAGGAGAGAGGGCATCTCGGAGAAGCTGGGCACCACAGGTTGTAAGGGAGAGGGAAGTTCACTCGAGAACTGACGTGGTTCTAGGAGAACTCGGGGGAATCCAACTGATGAAGACCCCAAATGTGTGTAGCCTCAGTCGGACTTCTGTGAATTTTCTCCTGGTTCTTTCAGAAGTCGGGACAAAGAAGGTGGATTGGCCCACAGTTAGGGTTTGGTCAGATCAAAGGGCAGGAGGTCAGAGTGCTAGACAGGTCAAGGAACGTCACTAAGCCAGCAGCTCAGGCCGTAGACAAGGGGTCTTTCATAAGTATCAAAGACTGTGAAGGATGGGGGAAAAAAAGATACAGTGAACCAGGGACCTGGCAGTCCCTGGAGGAGTCTAGACCTATCTGGGACCTCATGCCTGTGACACAGCCACAAGGCCTGGAGGCCACAGCTGGGCAGAGGGCAACTGCAGAGTGTTAACTTATTACTTAGTAGCAAATCCGTGGCCTCGGTGCTGATGGGAGTCTAAAATGGAAAAACACTGTCATGAAAATGCCTTATGTGGGGTTAACCATGAAGAATTGCCCTCTCACTTGAAAGCGACCTGCGGCGTGGCACAGCCCTTCCTGCTGTGGATGTCAAGTCATATCTGGAAGCAACACCCTCCCCCACTGTGAGTCAGAGGCAAAAATCAGAAAGCGCTCAGTGGAATGAAAAGGGATTGGGGAGAGCGGGACCCGCCCACGCAGTATCGGGATGACGTCACGAACACAACCAGAGCGCAGAGAAAACTGCCAAAGAGCGTTGGGACCTCGGGATCTGTGAAATGTTACCTCTACAGAAAAGTCCCAAGATGCTTCCCTTGCCGACTGCTGGAATGAAGTAAAAAATTCCCACCCAGGCTGTTACTTTTCATTATCATCCTCTTTATGTTGCTTCCTAAAATAACTGCCATTCTGGAGATGACTTACCAAGATGACTTAATTAGGTATCAGACGAATACCTGTGCCCATGAGCCCCATCACCGCAGGCCTCCTTATGCAAATCTGACTATTCTCACCTCGAGCAGCTAAAGAGACAGACGTAATTGGAGCAGCTGGGCTGCAAGCACAGCTGGGCCGTCCCCATGGAGACCAGACTCCAGCCGAGCTTTTCTCCCTCGCTCTTTTTTTCATTGTGTAAGCAGCGCATCAGCGCTCAGGTCCGTGCATACCAATCACTGGGGAGCTCGTTAAATACAGATTCTGCCTCCGTATTCTCTGGTTTGAGCTACTGGTTCCATGATTCTCACAAGCCCCCAGGTGAGGCATGTCCTGCGGCTGGTGATCCTTGGGTCTCGTTCCAAGCAGCTACCTACCAGCGCCTCCACAAAGCTCCAACTAGCCTGCAAGAGCCTATGTTTCTTTCTCATTTTGGCACTATTTCTCCCCTTCTTTTGCCCTCCCCAGCTCCTGTATGGTCTCCAACGGTTCGTAGTTCCCTGTATTCTCCCTCCTCCCTCCAGCACGCAATTAGTGGGTTCTGTGCTCCATCAATGGACACTGGGCTCTGTCACTAAACGTGTGTTCCTCAGGTCAGTCTCCAGCAAATGTCATTCAGCCAGTGGTCTCCTTGAATAAGACAAGCTGAAAATGCTATTAAAACAGAAACAGGTGAGGACGAGGCTCAGTCGGTAGAAATGCCTGTCTAGCATGAATGAGGTCTCAGGTCCATCCTCAATACCGCCTAAAACCAGTCGTGGTGGCTACACCTGTGATCTCAGCACAAGTGGTAAGGGCAGGATTCGGAAAGTTCAAAGTCTTCTCAGCTGTACAAGTTCAAGGCCAGCCTGGTCTATGTGAGACTCCGTCTCACAATTAAAAGTTTTAAAAGAAAGAGGGAAAAAAATAACCAGATATCAGAGTATTCCCCAAATCGACAACCTGCTTCACTACTTTTGTCTCACAACCCAATAATCCTGGGTGTCACAGTTGGAAGTCATCACCTATTTATCTGTCCAGCATCTGGATCCCAGAGCTCTAGAGCAACCGGGTGTCTCTGGGAATGGACGCTGCTTTGTTCATTGTCCACTGGGTCAACGTATTGGAAAGGCCTTTCTTTTTTCTTTTTTTCTTGGTTTTTCAGGACAGGGTTTCTCTGTGTAGCCCGGGCTGTCCTGGAACTTAATCTGTAGGTCAGGCTGGCCTTGAACTCAGAGATCCACCTCTGCCTCCAGAGTGCTGGGAGTAAATGTTTACACCACTACCGCCTGGCTTTTTCTTTTTTAATATTTATTTATATTTGGTTCTGGGGAGAGTCTTATTGTATAGTTCCAGCTGGCCTTGAACCTGCCACTTAAACCAAGCTGGTCTATGCTGGGTGGTGGTGGCAAATCAGGAAGCGGAGGCAAGTGAACCTGAGTCCAAGGTTAACCTGGTCTACAGAGCAAGTTCCAGGACAGCCAGAGCCGTACACTGAAACCCTGGCTTGAAAAACCAAACCAAACCAAACAAAAAATAAAACAAAACCAGGCTGGCCCCAAACTCTAAGAGATCTGCCTGCCTCTGCCTCCCAAGTGCTGAGATTAAATGTGTGTGTGCCTGGCTGGTATCACTGGTATCACAGCTATAGCACACCCTGGATATTCTTTTCTTTGTTTACTTGTTTTGAAACTGCCTCATATGTCCCAGGCTAGATGCGTACTTGATCCATTCAGGGCTTCTCAACCCCTGAACAACCCTTTCAAATAAGTATCAACCTGTGCTTCATTTGAGGAAGCCAAGAACTTGAAAGGCACATGTGGTACACAGACAAATAGGCAGGCAAATATACCTCTACACATAAAAATAAAATTCAGTTAAAAAGGAAGAACGTTTGGATAAATACAATTGCAGACCTGAGCTGGATATGAAAATCATACTTTTTTTCCCCCCAGGCAGGGTTTCTCTGTGTAGCCTCAGCCTCAAACTCAGAGATCCTCCTACCTCTGTCTCCTGAGTTAAAGGCATGTACCACCACCACCCGTTGAATCTAAGGCAGGAAGTTGGTAAGTTTGAGTTGAAGACAACCTTTGCTACTGAGTTATCACCACAAAAATTTTAAAGGTGGGCGGGTGGTGAGATGGCTCAGAGGTTGAGAGCACTCGTTGCTTTTGCAGAAGACCCACGTTTGGTTTCCAGTACCCACATGATGGCTTACAACCATCTGTAACTCCAGTTCTAGGGGATCCGACTGCCCTTTGACCTCCACTGGCATCAGGCACATGTGAGGCGAACACATATGGGTGCAAGGAAAGCACTTACAGAATAAAAATCTTTTTGACAATTGTTTGTCCAGACCACTTGTTCTGTGGAGTCTGACTGCCAGATAGAGAGCAGGATACTCCAGGGAACTGGGGTTAACGGCTACCGATGATTATAACTTCTGATACCCATCAAGCTCCAGGGTCACTCACCTGGCCTCTGCAGCCCTATCTGGCCCCGCTTTGGTGGTTGTCATTAGGAACGAGTCCTGCTTTCTTCAATGCTTCATTTCCCTACCATTCCTGAAAGCTGTTGATTTGCTCACACTGAGTTAAGCATCTCTGCCTTTGTGTGTTTGTTATATGTGCTGGTAGAAAATGGAGGGGTTGTAAGTGTTGCAGGAGGCCCTAATGTGGTATCTGGAGTCTTTGCTGCATTGCTGTTAGTGGAAATAAGCCAATATACCCCTGACTAGTTCCCTGACCAATGCCTGGTGATGTAACTGCAGCATTCCATCTGTGAATCTTGGCATCCAATCAGGGGAGGGCAGCATGCTCTGTGATGCTTCGTTGGATAGGAAGTCTGTCTTCTCCAGTCTGCAGGCCAGGGATCTTTAACGAGGGAGGTACAGCTGGGCTTAGGAAGTCCTGGGGACCTTCTGAATGTGCATATGCGCTGTACTGGAGAGAAAGTCTGTAGCTCTTTCAGTATTCTCCAGGGAATTCATGATTCAGCACACAGTTTAAAACCCATTGCTCTAAATGTTTAAATAATGGAGAGTGGAAAGTGAAAAACAGAACAGAAATATCCTATTCTTAAATGAAACTGGCCATGCTCTGACACTCTCCTTTTACCGTATATGTGTGTGCACGCATGTATGTAACAAAACAAGCTATTGTGTGCCAAGTAGATGCCCACATTAGCTCTATCTTATAAATGGGGAAATTGAAGTCTGTGATGGGGTAGGAAGGGGTGCATGCATGCCATAGCATATATGTACAGGACAATGCTAATAAACACACACAGAGAGAAAGCACACAACTATTTCACTGTGGCCCATTTTGGATCAAGAGTTCATAAGAAGCAAGTTACCATTTACCCTGTTTCTTATGTCTATAACTTTCATTTTTTCAAAACCTATTTCTAAAAGTTACCACTTTTTTATTTAGGAGGTAAACTTTTTTTTTTAAGAAAAATTTATTTTATTTATATGAGAACACTGTAGCTTTTTAGACACACCAGAAGAGGGCATCATATCCCATTGCAGATGGTTGTGAGCCACCATGTGGTTGCTGGGAATTGAACTCAGGATCTCTGGAAGACCAATCAGTGCTCTTAACCACTGAGCCATCTCTCCAGCCCTCAAAACCTATTTCTAACATTAGTTCCTAAATGCCTTAACCTCCCTTGTAGCCCACTACCCTTGAGAGGCAGTGGAAAAGAAAGGATACAGGGGAAGTGGACCTGTTTAGAAAGGTTCTTTGGAGCAGCTCTTGTCTGTGTTATCAGGAAATCGGCAGTTCAGTTCACAGGTCAGCAGCGGCAGCTCTATCCACTCGCAAACACTTCATGGATTCCCTAGCAGTCCAGTTCAGTAAAGTTGGAATAGCAAACCCAAATCAGCAGCAGTTGCACTACCTAGCAGAGACAGCCAGGCCTCAGCCGGAGTCAGCAGGAGTCAGCAGTCAGTTGTACCTCACTCAGCTAATCAAAGATCAGCGAAGACCAGAGACCAACAAGCACTGCACAGCTAGCTATACCAGCAAGCCAAGCCCAGCCTCCATCACTGTCCATGGAGTCCTTTTTATACTCCCTCCAAACATCACATGTCTTGCCACAAACATGTGTCTTGCCTCAGCATGTGCATCTGTCTCAGCTGACCTCACTCTGCCAATCAGCCTGAGTCCACCGAAGCGGCAAGAAACTGAAGCACACCACCAGAAGTTTTCTGTCTATAGAGTCCTAACAAATGTAGCTCAACTCTGTAATGTAAGGTAGACGAATACATGTGTGTTGTTAGCAATGAATCTTTCATCACGTGTCCTTTCTGCTTGCTTTAGCTGCACAGCCTCTCTCCTGTGTCTGCTTCAGCAAAATGTTCCTTCACAAGTTTGCCCCAGCAAAGCACCATCTGACTTTCCAAAAACCCCACATTTCCATTTCATATGTCTTTTACTTACACCCCCAATTGTGAGAGCTCGGAATCTCTTAGGATCTGTGTCATAGTATATAAATGTGTCTAGCTTGTGTCCCAAGCATAAGTTCATAGGAAGCAGAAATCTATTCCTGTGTCAACATCTCCGGTCCCTCCTCAATCCCAACTCATCACTTAAGGTTAGAGTCCTGTCACACCACTACAAAACCTTTGCTAGCCCACTGGAATCCCACAATCATGGCATCTCCACAACCCTGTAAAAGTTGATATTGTAAGTCTGTCTCTGCCATCTGGTTCTAGGCTTCTTAAGGTCAGTTTAACCAAAAAAAAAAAAAAAAAAAAAGAGTTGGACTCAAAAATGCACTCCTGTCAGTGTGTATGCACATGCGCTCAAAAGCCACAGGATAAGCTCAGCCGTTGATCCTTTGGCTCCATCCTTCTTGTTTTGTGAGATCTCTCACTGGCCTGGAACTTCACAAGTTGGCTTGGCTTGCTGGCCAGTGAGCTCCAAACAGCTCCCTTTCTGCATCTTCCTGGAGCTGTTTTTTTTATATAAATTCTGGGGGTTAACTCAGGTCCTTGAGCACTTAAGCGATCAGCGAAGCCCTGTGTTTGGTTTCCCCAAGCCCCATCCAGAAGTGTTCTCAAGGATCCATGCTTCTGGTTCACACTCTCCTGAAGGCACTTAAAGACAGTGTGCAAAAGGGAAGATGGAGGAAGCGTGGCCTCCATAGGGACTTGTCAGTCAGTGCCCAGAGACAAAAACATCCTGGAGCGATTACTGGAGCTACTGCTACATAAATCATCCCAATGCACTCATTTATTGTCTAGTTGTTCCTGTTAGACAGGACAATTGTTAAAATATATTAGATTCTGGGCCATAAGCCACGACTCGTCTGGGCCATAAGCTTTGGCTCACTCCCTGACTAGCTCATAATTTATTTAACCCATTCAAACTTTCCTATATCTACCACGCGGTTAGTCACGTCTCTTCAACCCCAGCCCGCTTCTTTCTCTCTCAGCATTTCCCTGAGTTCATCTACCTGCTGGTTTATGTGCAGTTTCCTCAGTTCCTCTCTCTCTTCTCTCTACATCTCCTTTTATTCTCATGTTATTTCCCAGAACTCTCTCTCTTCCTGCCAGGGTCCCACCTCCTATTTCCTGCCTCGGCTCATTGGCCATTGGCTTTTTTATTGATAGGCAATGCTTATATGAAATTTTCTCTAAGGCAAGTCATTCTCTTGGGCTTCCAGCAAAGGTCAGAGCTGGCACACAAGCATCTGAAGACGTTCCTTCCTTGTTTGACTGTTGGCGTTGGCCTTTGGTTGGGAGCCCCCGGTATGACTCAATCTTCCTAATGATATGGTGGCTGGGCTTCTAGAGCACATGTCTTGAGAGCAGCCTAGGCTGAAGCCATTTTATATTTCATGACTGTGTCTCAGGAATCACACACCAGCAGCTCTGTTGTTTGAGGCGGTTATTAAGGCTCATGCAAGTTCAAAGAGTAAAGAGCAGTCAGCTGTCCCTGAAGGGTGTCAGTGTCATGTCAGCAAGGGCACACAAGGGATGGGAGTAGACCAGGGTGCAGTTGACCACAGTCAGGAAGAAAGACAATGTTCCTTATCATAAGACTTGAGTGTGAGACACTCAGTGAGATGAGAAAGGTCAAGGCGGATGGGTTGCAGAAGAGCCGTGAGCTTTCTCTTCACTATCAGAGAGTGAATAATTGTCGCTTTGTCAGCAATTAGGAAGAGGGAGACTGACTCCTGGTGACGGAGTCTGGCCTTGTCAGAAAGCTCTGTCTTCAGTGACCAGATCCACTTCTTACAAATTTCAGGAAGTGCAATGCAGATGCTGCGGCTAGAGTGGCATGTCCATGAGTCCTCTGTTGACTTTGTCCACACGCCCTCATGTCTAGATCACAGTCACTCCAGCACCATTCCTGTCGCCAACCTTGGCTGTTTCAGTGTACACTGGCCGTATCCTGTCCCCACTCCACGCCCCACCCCACCGCCCTCTTGTCTTCTTCACCTGCTCACTGTGACTATCTTGGGTCTGACTGGTTTCCTCCCATGGCAGCCCTCTGTGGCCACACTTCAGGATGTTGGTCTCTCAGAGACCATCATTCTTCAGCACCTGAAGAACCTGTGGCCCTTTGATCCTTCTGCTCTTTTGTTCTGCTACTCACCCACCCACTTATGACCTCATTTCCACCTGTACCCTGCATTAGCTTAGGTCAGGAACTCATCACTGAAAAGCACCCCTTTGCACACGTTCTCAACTTTGTCTCTTCTCCCTCCTCTTGCAATTTTCCAGCAAGCCCCAAGCTGTTTGAGGCAGCCCGCACTCACCACAGCTGCTATCCTGTAGCCATATGAACAGCCTGTGAGGGATCCTTACTGCTGTGTGTCTGTCCTCAGGCTTTGGTGGAAGGAGGAAGCAGGATTAGTCAAATCACTCCTGTGCCCTCGAGCTGAATCTCAACGTTTTCAGGTCAGAGGTCACCAACCACCAGGCTTAAGTTTTGGGGCTCATACCTTAACACACGCCTAGCCATATCGGGAGGATACGGATCCTCTTCAGAAAGCACACTAGATAGGTGGACAGACATATGGACAGACGGACAAAGATGGGTGGGTCTGGTGGCTTTCAGATTAGAACCATGACATGGCATCCTGTCTGTGGACATGTGTTCCATTTCATTTTCATTTTCTGCACATTTGGCTTTGCTCAAAGTGTGATTGGCGTCTCCTTTCTATTCTTAGCACAAAGCAGAAACACATATATGCAGATGAACTGAAGTCAAAAGAACTTGTTCATTTTCCAGAGTCTTAGAAAAACCAAGACGACTTGGGGAGCTGAGGGTGGAGGGTGCTGTCACCATGGCAGACACATCGCAGTGCATCAGGAAGGGCTGTCGTCGACACTGGGAGGCTTTGAGATATATCACTTTGGGCAAGTCCCGTTAGCATCTGGGTCAGCGTCTCTGCAAAGTGAGGGGTCTGCTTGAGGCAACTCACACAGCCATCTGGACTTTTTGTTCTTTGTCACAGACTGCTGCCGCCTTCACGGTGGCTCTTGTTCTCCAGCATCGGTTTCCAGCAGCTTAGCTTTTTCATCAAGCAAAGGTTCCAGCTCAGGCCGGCGGCCGTGGAGGACAGGAAACTGCTCCTGCCCTTTTAGAACTTGCCCTCGGAAGAGGCGGGAAGCTAGCTGTAGTCCAGTAGTGTAGTAAATGTTTGAGTAAGTCTGTCTGATGATAACAAAGAGGAAGGAAGGTTCAGTCTGCCTGTAATTTTGCTACTGTTACAAATCGTAACATAAATATCTAATGTGCGGGAGTGCTCCCAGGAGAGATGCTGTTCGATGGTTCACACAGTACTCTGACTTCTGTTGTTTTGTAAATGTAGATATTTGAGACAGGTTCTCTCTAGTGTGTGGCTCTAGCTGTTCCGGAACTCAGTACGTAGACCAGTAGGCCAGCCTCGAACTCACAGAGATCCACTATGCCCAGCTTTGTGTTTTTAAACTATGTCACTCAGGCTGATCTCAAACCGGAAATGCTCCTGCCCAGTCCCCACGGGCTGCTCTTACAAGCATGCACCACCACATTACAGATGACTCCGTTTTTCTCCCTGTTGTTTGTTGGTGTTTCCTGTTGTTGCACTGTACCCCAGGGTGGCCTTAACCTCAGGGCAATGCTCCTGCCTCATCCTAAGATCCCAAGTGTGTATCACCATGTGTGACTTAGAGGCTCCCTATGGTATGTGTACGGGTATTTTTTTTCCTGCATGTTTGTACATCATATGCATACCTGGTGCCTGCAGAGGCCAGAAGAGGATACCAGAGCCCCTGGAATTGACATTGACAGACATTTTGTGATGCTGGTATGCATGCTGGGAATTGAACCCGGGTTCTCTAGAAGAGCAGCTGGTTTGTTCTTAACTGATGAGCCATCTCTCTAGCCCATGGGAAAATTCTTAAGTAACGAGTTAGACTTTACCAGAGTGTGGTAGGAGTCACAGAAAAGGACATCCCACCTATCTAAAAAAAAAAAATTGCAAGGACATGGTAAATCTAAGGGACAAATTTTCATAATCTCCACACAGCTGCCTGTGAAACACATGACAGCATATTAATGAAAAAAAAAAAAGATTAGGCTGGGCTGTGGCAGTGCACGCCTTTCATCCCAGCACTTGGGAGGCAGAGGTGGGTGGGTCTCTGGGTTTGGTGCCAGCCTGACCTAAAGAATGGGTTCTAGGGCTTTCAAAGCTGTACCCAGAGAAGTCCTGTCTTGAAAAGCCAGGGAGGGGGGAGGGGGGCTTGAACCATATGACTTCTTTCTTCTCATTTAGCAAAGAAAGGAAAGAAGCGGGGAGGGAGGGAGGAAAGAGAGAAGGAAGAAACAAAGAGAGAAAGAAAAAGGAAGGGTGGAAGGAAGGAAGGGAAAATCTTATTTTGGAAGTCTATATTTTAAATGCTAAAAAAAAAAAATGTACCCAGTGGATCCCCACCATCTAGGATTTGGCCTTTGAGATTCAGAATTAACTGCAAATTCTCCCAGAACTAATCAGGATGCAGAGGACTGACTGGCACATCTACAGCTGATGTGCTTGCTCGAGTGTTTCTGGCGCCACCTGCTGGGAAGCGGGTTCCTTTCCCTTCTATTCAAAGGGCTAGAAACCTAAGAATCTTGAAAAAGGAGGCAGGGGTGGCTCTCCCAAAAAGGAATAGGGAGGCTGCTGGGTTATGGGGGGTGGGAGGGTTATGTCTCCACAATATACAGAAAAAAGCTAGTCATGGTGGCACAGGACTGGGCAGGCAGAGTTGGTAGAACCATGGGGATCACTAGGCCAGCCAGCCTAGACTAGTCAAGTTCCAAGCCAGTAAGAGACACTGCCCCCAAACAGTAACATGGGTAGGACATGGTGGTTGGTACACGCCTTTGATCCCAGCATGAGAAGAGGTATAGTGAGACCTCGTCTCAAAAACAAAATAAGCCAAACATTTGACCATAATTGAGACCATAAAAAGGCCTCAGCGGTTTCTAAGGTAGAAAAACTTAGCCAACATGGAGTGCTACTGAATCCAAGTTTATACAGGTTCTGAGGACTTGAACTCAGGACATCTCTGAACCATCTCCCCAACTTGGAATTTTTGTTTCAGTACTTTTATTGGTTTTGTTTATTTTAGAGACAAGATCTCTGTCTATCTGTCTGTCTATCTTGTTTGTTTTGTTTGTTTGTTTGTTTGTTTGTTTGTTTGTTTGTTTTGGTTGAAACAGTCTCTCTGCATGGCCCTGGCTGGCCTGGAACTCATTAGGTAGATCAGGCTGGCCTTGAACTCACAGAGATCTGCCTGCCCCTGCCTGCTGCATGCTGGGATCAATCAGCTTGAATTTCTGATCCTCTGGCCTCCACTTCCTGTGTGCTGGGATCACGATGTAGACTTCCCATGTAGTTTTACGTGTTTCTGGGGATTAAGCACAGTGTTTCTCGTGTGCTGTGGAAGCCCTCTACCAACAGAGCTACTCCCCACCCCTCTTGTCCGTGTTATATTGTTTCAGATACTGCATTTGGCAATCAGTTGCATATTCTGATCCAGGGAACCCAACAACTCATTCTCCTCCCTGGGATCCAAGCTCCCATCCTTTCTACAAATTGAAAGGAAGGCTGAGACTCTAGAACCGATGTGTCGTCAGGACAGCACATATAAAGCTCTGGTCCTGGTAGTAACACCTGTGTCTTCTCCGATTTCTTCCCAGGAGTCATTGCTCCGGTGGAAGGAACTGCTTTCGACCTGAGAAAGCCAGTGGAGCTCGGGAAACACCTGCAGAGTTACCACATCCATGGTTTCGACCATAATTTCTGTCTGAAGGAGTCCAAAGAAAAGAAGTTTTGTGCAAGGTTGGGAACTTTGTTCTTAGTGCCTCTACTTGGGAGAAGAAATTGCAGGGGTTTTGTTGTTGTTTTGGTTTGCTTTAGTTTTGTTTTTTTTGTTTTTTGTGGTTTTTGGGAGTTTTTTTTTGTTTTTTGGGGTTTGTTTGTTTGTTTGTTTGTTTGTTTGAGGAACATTCCCTATGGCGGTTTCAATAGCACCTAATGGGAGCAGAGATCAAATACCACACCCCATATCTTCGTGAAGTCCCCTGCCATAAGTGAATTCTGTAGAATCCACACCCCCCCCCCACCTCCTCCCTGTCATCTTATCCAGCATCCTCTCTGGCTTCCATCCCTGCCTATCCTATAAGCCATTTTCTCTAATTCTCCAAGGCCCAAATCTCCTGCTCTGGTCACCTCTGCCTTCACTGAACTCCATTGTCTGGACCTTTCTCCTTGGAGCTCTAGGAACAGGGGCCCCTTAGGTTCCACCTGCTCAGGAAACCTTCCTCCTGTGCACCTGTGTGGCTCGTGCTTCTGTCCTCACCACCCTACCCGAGGAGCCCTTCCCGCCTTCTGCCCGTGTCAGACCCTGGGCCTTCTCTTCCCAAACATTTTCCTCCAACCTCTTGGTTGACAATGTATTGTGCTTTTAAAAACTTTTTTAAGTTATATTATTAGTGTGCATCAGGGGGAAGATGGGAGAGGGGGAGCGAGGGAGGGAGGGAGGGAGGGAGGGAGGGAGAGAGAGAGAGAGAGAGAGAGAGAGAGAGAGAGAGAGAGAGAGAGAAAGAGAATGAATTCAGAAATGTACTCTCAGGTTTGTAGGGGCAGAGCCATCCCAGCAGCCCGACAACATGCTTTGTTTGAATGATTTCCTGTGTGATTTGCCTACTGCTGCAAGACTGTGCGACACAGCCTTCACATCCCTCTGACAAGAAGTACAGATCCAGGCCAGGCAGTGCTGGCACAGGCCTTTAATCCTAGCACTCAGGAGTTAGAGGCAGGAGGATCTCTGAATCTGAGACCAGCCTGGTCTACAGAGTGAATTTCAGGACAGCTAGGGCTCCACAGAGACAACCTTGTCTTCCAAAACCAAAACAATTAATCAGTCTTTTCGGAACCCTGTGGGTGGGGGTGGGGCACAGGCCTTTAATCCCAGAACTCCGGGAGGACAGGCAAGTAGAGGTCTAAATTCCAGTGCAGCCTGGGTCACACCCTTGGGAACTACGTCTCAGTGGCAGTGGCAGAGTGCTCACAGACAACTACAGGGCCTGGGATCCACCTTGAGCATCCCAAGGGAAGAACCTCAGGACGATTGGATTGTCTCTCTCCAGCCTGGCTGCTCCTCCCCAACTCCCATAACTGGCTGTGGTCAGTCTGTGTTACTATTCCCCAGAGAGGCCAAGACCATGTGACAAGTTGTTTCTGAGGGTCCTCAAAGCCAACAGCCCATGCCTTCCCTGAGAAGCTTCCAGAATTTGTGTCCCCCGTTCTTCCCTCCAGCATCCTTCTTGCCCCTGTTCCCAAAGCTGTTTCGTGGCCTCTTCCCCACTCAGATTGGTTTGTCTTTGCCCCCAGGGTGCATCACGCTGCAAGTGGGAGGATCCTGGAAGTGTACACCACCCAACCTGGCGTCCAGTTCTACACAGGAAACTTCTTGGATGGTACCCTGAAGGGCAAGAGTGGAGAGGTCTATCCCAAGCACTCTGGTTTCTGCCTCGAGACCCAGAACTGGCCTGATGCAGTCAACCAGGTAAAGCTACAAGCTCGCCTGTCAAAGTGGCGTTGACCCACTGACAGGAAGCAGGGCAGGCCACAACACTCAAGCTTTTCAATGTATACAATATATACAACCACAGAGGATCCACAGCTAAAAAACTGGTTAGAGGCACACGTTTCGAACCACCATCCTTCTTCGGTGTTTTTCCTTATCAATCCTCATTCATTTTCTGCACTCTCTTGGGGAGCGGGGGCTGAGCAGGGACAAGCCATGGAGGTCAGAGGACGACTTGCAAGGATTAGTTCTCTTCCTTCATGTGGGTTCCAGTGATTAAACTCAGGTCATCAGCCTTGGCCTCAAGCACTTTTACCCCCTGAACCATCTCTCCAGCCCACAACCACTCTGCTGAGAGACCCTCCGATCTTCCTGCTTGTTCCCTCATTTCCTCTCTAGGTGTTACTCAGAGCATCCCTCCTCAAAGTGTCAGTCACAGGAAGAAGCTTGTGGCTTACTCCAGAATGAAAGTCCAGGCATTGCTTCCTGGAGAGATGGCTCCTTTTTTTTTTTTTTTTTTTTTTTTTTTTTTCCTTTTCTTTTTTTCCGGCGCTGGGGACTGAACCCAGGGCCTTGCACTTGCTCGGCAAGAACTCTACCACTGAGCTAAATCCCCAACCCCAGGCATTGCTTCCTGTAGCAAGTCTTTGACAAAGTAGGCTTGGTACTATGGGAGATTTTCTGTTCCTCACTGCAGATCTGGGACATACTGTCCTCACACTGGCATGGGCCACAGACCCTGCTCCAGACACTAGGACAGAGGCACACCCCATATGGCTGTCTGTATAGCCGTGATGGCTGGTAAGGTCTAACCACTGATCTCCCGTCACAGCCCCAGTTCCCTCCGATACTGCTGAGGCCTGGAGAGGAGTACAACCACACCACCTGGTTCAAGTTCTCCGTTGCTTAAAGAAGACAGAAGATGGGACCTGGTTCGAGGCCAGACTGGTTCCCACTCATCTGCCTCGCTTTAAAAGTAATCCTGTGTGTTAAGTCATTCAGACGGTAGCTGCCATAACAATCAACTAGAATACCGATACCCTTTCCCGAGAGCTGGCTGTAGGCTGTGTCTAACGACCAGCTCTGTTCTCTGTCATCACTAAGGTCTGCTCCTGGTAGAGAAGTGGTCCTCTGGACTCTCCTGACTTCATAGGCTCCACCTCTCCGTCCTGGCTCCATTGTGTCCGTTTTCTTCAAGCCTTCCTTTCCTTGACAGAACTGTTTTCCTGCCTTCTCTTTTACCTCAGACTACCCCCGCAGAAGTTTTAACCAGGTCTTGAGCTATGAGAATTCAGGTTCCCCTTCTGTGCCCCTACCTCAGTCTGCCTAAGCATTCCTAGGGCCACTGAAGGACAAGCAGGGTTTTGGGCCCTGTCCTGTCAGAGCCTTCTTCTCCGGAGCTGCAGAGATGGCTGAGCAGTGAAGAGCAGAGGACCAGAGTCCACCCATGCCAGGCTCGAGGGGAGCAAGCACCCTCTTCTAGCCTCCGGGGACACCTCCACACGTACACATCCACAACGGTTAAAAACAAACCTTAAAAAAGCAAAAAAAAAAAGGGGGGGTTGGGGATTTAGCTCAGTGGTAGAGCGCTTGCCTAGGAAGCGCAAGGCCCTGGGTTCGGTCCCCAGCTCCGAAAAAAAGAAAGAAAAAAAAAATCACTTTAGAAGCATTAGAGTTGACCTATCTTTTTAGAGATGTTGTGATTTAAATTGTAAGACCCAAAAACCCAGAATAATTTCAATTTTCCTGCTTTCGTGGTTAACTAGGAGCTTGGCTAAGGTGTAGCAAGATGCACGGGCATAGAAGGCTGGAGCCTCACATACTTTGCACTAGAAGTAGACGCTCCCCTGAGATGAAGTGGGTGGAGGCTCCTCTTTTCCTCAAAGGTTACATCATCGCTGATGTGCCTAGGCTGCTGATTTTGAAAAAACGCATATAGTTTGTGTTATTATCTACTACAGTCAGTTCAAATAAAACCAAAATTTCCATCTTCAGAAGATTCTTGTTCACTGGTGTGTGTGTGAGTGTGTAAGTGTTTGTGTGTATGTGAGTGTGTGTGAGTATGTGAGTGTGTGAGTGCGTGTGTGTATGTGAGTCTGTGAGTGTGTGTGTATGTGAGTGTGTGTGTATGTGAGTGTGTGAGTGTGTGTGAGTGTGTGTGAGTGTGAGTGTGTGTATGTGAGTGTGTGTGTGAATGTGTGAGTGTGTGTGAGTGCGTGTGCATGTGAGTCTGTGTGAGTGTGTGTGAGTGTGTGTGAGTGTGTGTGAATGTGTGAGTGTGTGTGAATGTGTGAGTGTGTGTGTGAGTGTGTGTGTGTGTGTGTGTGTGTGTGTGTGTGTGTGTGTTGTAGTGCTCATGCATGCCCGTGTAGAGCTGTGAGGATGATTTTGGACATCTCTCTCTCCACTTCTTTACCTTGAGTCAGTGCCTCTCCTGAGTCTGGAGCTTGGCTTTTTTCAGCTGGCCGGCTGCCACGAAGCCTCCTGTCTCCACCACTCCCCCCACGCACCAGGGTTACAGGTATGCGTGACCTTGCCCAGACTTCTTACTTGGGTGCTAGGGATCTGAACTCGGGAAGTCATGTATGCGAAGCAAGCACATTTACTCACTGAGCCATGTAGACTTGTCTTCTCACCTGTGAGACAAAGCGACAAGAAGTTGAATACACGTCAGCAGCATAGGACCTAAAGCTGAGATATGAACCAGGTTCTTTTTCTTCTGGCCCACGGCCCTCCAGTGATGACAGACCACAAAGAAAGGGTGAACAGCAGATGCTTGAGCCACCAAAGCCCTAAGCAACAAAAGCTAGGAGCCTAGGGCTGTGGCCATGTTCCTCTTCCTCGCTACATTTAGGCAGACATGTAGGCCTTAAAAATCACTGCTCAGAGCTCCTAACAACTTTGATCACTCTCTTCTAGGACCCTCTGTATAAATAAACCCTTACGGTTCCCATTGTGGGGGAGCTGTTTCCCTAAAAGGGAGGACAGAGGCTCCTAAGAATCGGGAAGTTTCTCAGAGCTGTAAGATTTGCAAGGTCCCTCCTCCAGGCTAGAGAAGTTAGCGTTCTCTAGAGTAATAGAACTTATAAAGTGTATTTTTTAGAATGACGTATAGGCTGTGGTTCAGCTAATCTAATCCAACAATGGCTACCATGAACTGAACAGAAGGCCCAAGAATCCAGTAGTTGTTCAGTCCATGTGGCTAACTGGTCTTCAGTGTACACCAGAATCCCGAAGAATTATGCTCTGACGCCAGCAAAGGAATGGGTTGGCTAGGGAGATGAGAGCAAGCCAGCAAAGAGCAAAAGCTTCCTTCTTCCTGGTCTTTATATAGGCTCACACAAGTGTGCTTTTCCATTGTGGGGTTTCCATTCTTTCCAGGTATAGTCAGGTTGATAACCAAGAATAGCCATCACAAGCCGTAAAGAATCACAAGGGAGAGAAGATCTCAGTCAGCCACGCTGCCTAAAAGATGTATGGTGGGACTCCATAGTACTTTCCATGAAGCCGTATCCATCCAGGATTGGGTGGGTGGGACTTAGTGATTCATTTGCTTCGGCTCACCCACACTCCTGTAAGTGGCACCAGCATCCACATCATCTGTACTCTGCAAGTGCAGATAAACTCACTGGTCCATCAAGTTGGACTTTGATGGATGTCTTAGTTTGTTCTGTGGTTGGTGCTTTGTTTGGGGTGAATAGATATTTATGTCTTAGGAAGAGTTAATACAGCATGCCAGGAGTCTCTTCCACAATCAGCTGTTGGTTTTAACTTCACCATTATGGTTGTGTATGTAAATGGATGGTGTCTGTCATCTGACCTTGAAGGGTAAGGAAGGTGTTGAAGTCCTTGTGAAAAACAGGTCATGGCAGACCCAGAGTCTATGTCTATATCCTTGGTAAGAAGTCCAGCCCTACTGGCACTATACACAAGAAAAGAAGAAGCTCCCTCCCCCCCTTTTTTTTCTTTAATAGTAGAAGGAAAAAATTATAATTCATGTCTTAGTTACTTTTCAATTGTGTGACCACAGCACCATGGCCAAGACAAACAAGTTTATTGAGGGTTTACAGTTTCATGGTGAGTCCATGCCAGACAGATCATCATGGTGGGAATAATGGCGGCAGGCAGGCAGGCATGGTGCTGGAGCAGTAGCTGAGAGCTTACATACTTATCTGAAAGTTGGAGACAGAGGGTGAGAGGCAGGGCTGAGAATGACATGGGCTTTTGAAACCTCAAAGCCCACCCCAGACCTCCAATAAGGTCATGGATCCTAATCCTTCCCAAACAGTTCCCACTGAGGACCAAATGCTCAACTGCATGAACCTGTGGGGGACCATCCTGTCCAGCTACCACAGTCTGTAATATATAGCACTGGTAAAAAGGGAGTTTCTGCCCAACTACCACTGGTACAAACATATGTTAATACTACTTTATTGGAGGGAAATTTGACAGAATCTATCATTATTGTAAAACTCATGACCTAGGGCTGGATGTCTCACACCTTTAATCCCAACACATTGGAAGTAGAGATGAGCAGATCTCTGTGTTTGAGACAGCCTGGTCTACATAGTGAGTTCTAGGACAGTCAGAGCTATATAGAGAGACTCTGTCTCAAAATAAATAAATAAATAAATAAATAAATAAATAAATAAATAAATAAATAAATAAAAAAGCCTGTTGTCAGAATACGGTCCAGAAATGGAGTCATGTCAGAAGCTTTTTTAAAAGATTTATTTATTATATATAAGTACACTGTAGCTGTCTTCAGACACACCAGAAGAGGGCATCAGATCCCATTACAGATGCTTGTGAGCCACCATGTGGTTGCTGGGATTTGAACTGGGGACCTCTGGAAAAGCAGTCAGTGCTCTTAACCGCTGAGCTATCTCTCCAGCCCATGAGGCAAGTTCTTAATGCTTGTGAGAACATCCATGGAAACAAGACAAGAGTCCTGTGAGCTCAGTTTCTTCAAAACACAGACTTGTTCTCGGAATGTATCTTTGTGCGTCTCCCAGGAGTAGCAGGTAGGAGTGTGTTTACTTCAGGTTACTCATTATTGCCTGCAGGTGTTATTCGATTAAATAGCCATGGAAAATCATGTTTTTGCCATGTGTGTGACTTGCCCTTGTGATTATACATGGCTTGAACTCGAGAACTTTACCTTCCTTAGCCCTCAGAGTATAAATTGTCTGAGGCTCTGACTAAAGTTGGTTATTGCATGGGACTTTCGTCTGTTATTTATCAGCTCTGTTACCCCAGGTTGCCCCACTTCTAGAGCAGAAAACAAAGTAGTTCAGAGGCCTGAGTTTGGTTCCCCACTTGTGTGCCAGGCAGCTCAAATTCCAGCTAGGGGATCTCCCACCTTCTTCTGGCCGCTTTAGGCACCCAATACATGTGACATTCACAGAGACACACAGATACACATAAAAAAATAAATGGACTGAACAGAAATCTAGAGCAAGCCTGTATAGGCAGATAACAATGTGTATCAAACTGTAATTGGTAATAATGAAGAATTTAAGCGACCCAATAAATGCCATCGACGGGGAAATATGGTCAGCTGAGAACCTCATGAATGAATATCAGAGACTGAAGCCATTACCAAGGCAACTGGGCATAAGAGAGGCAGTGTTTGATGAAATTTCACCAGGCCAGATAAAGCTGTTCACAAGAATTAAGAAAGATTAATTCAGCAGGGACCTTGGGACTGGAATAAGACTTTAATAGCTTTGCTGAGTCCCACCATGGGACAAGATCTTTAAGAGACAGGAGGCTTTGGTGAATCCGAATGAGTTGGAGTAGCATATAAATCAGACTCATACCGTGCTAGAGCAATAACAAGGAAATGAAAAGGAAAAAAAAATAAAAATAAAAGCAAGCAAACAGGGCTGGAGAGATGGCTCAGAGGTTAAGAGCACTGACTGCTCTTCCAGAGGTCCTGAGTTCAATTCCCAGCAACCACATGGTGGCTCACAAGCATCTGTAATGAGATCTGATACCCTCTTCTGGAGTGTCTGAAGACAGTGACAGTGAACTTATATAGAATAAATAAATCTTAAAAAAAAAAAAAGCAAGCAAACAATGGGGACCCATCTGGGTTACCTGAGAGCAAAATGTGGCAAAATTTTGAGCCAGTGAAAAAGAAAATGACAAAGCTAAATTCAGTGAGAACCTCTGAAGATGTTAAAGCCTGAAAACAGTGTGTGAAAGAGAGATCGTTCAGATGAAAAGGGCAGTTTATCCCAGGGATGGGCAGCTATCTATCCAGAGTAACCCGCTCACGTTTTCCTCCTGCAAGAGAGTGTAGCAAAGATAGAAATTATTCATTAAGGCCAAGGTATGTCTCAAGAGGCAGGCATGTCTGGCGGAGGGGCAGCAGACCTATCACACAGCACTAGCTAAGAGCCTGTCCGTCCTGGGGAGTCACTTCAGTCGGCAAGCCAGGGTGGCAGCTGGAGCCAGCCTCCCCTTGAGCCTGTTGGAGGTGCTACAACAGCCTCATGAGAGTCCCCAGGATGAGGCAGGTCAGCTTATGGGGACCAACTCAATAGTGTAGACTAAATAAAGTGGTGCCTCCATGTATATGGCTGCGCCCCACATTCACCTCTTGGGGGAAAATGGCACATGTGTGTTGTTGTAAAAATATAAAAGATGAAATGCTGTCTTTTACCCCACTTTAGGTCCAGCACCGCAGATATCTTGCCAGAAGCATACATCCCAACTCCATAGAGTCCCACACAATCTCCAAAATTCAATTCTCCACATGAAAAGAACACACAACACTATAACCTCTGATCCAATAGATAAGATATAATTGCCCACCTAAACATACAAAGCCCAGTACACATCCATCCCTTAAGAACATTCATAACAACCTGTAAAGGCGCAGTGTGGAGTCTTAACCTCAGCTTCCATGTCGTCTCTGGCTACTCTCCCCTCTCCTCCCCCCTCCTCCTCTTCCCTCAAACTTTTCTCCTGCCCATCCTTCCTTCTCGTCCAATGGCAGGCCTCGTTCTTTCTGTCCGGTATGTATTTTACAAGTTAAATGGGGAGAAGGTTCTGGTGAAGTCACCTGAGTCCTGAGTACATGACTAGGCAGCTGTCCTTGGGGCAGCGGAATTAGCAGCAAAATACAGATGACTGCAGGGCAGACCACAGCTCGTGTGAATTCTTTTCAGAAAGTACCAGACCTTGCCAACACTTTTGTTTTCCAACACAGAGTTTCTTCACGTAGCCCTGACTGCCCTGGAACTCAACTCTGTTGACCAGGATGTCCTCAAATTTACAAAGATCTGCCCGCTCTACCTCCTGAGTGCTGGGATTAAAGCCGTGCACCGTCGTGGCCCAGCACTAACACGTTTTAAGTATTAGCTCCTCTGTTTACCTCTGAGCCCAGTCGGTTTAACCAACAATAGGCTTTCAGAACTCTAGCCAACCCTTTGTAAGATCTCATCTGTTAACCTTCAAGTATTTCCCAGATTTTGGAAAGCACAGGAAGGGCATGTAAGCCATGTCTCAAGGCACGAGGATAGGAAATCAGCTCACACTGGATGCAAAGACCAGGCAAAACTGTGCAATCCTTGGGACTCCTAGTGGTGATGCCCAACAAGGTGAGCAGGAACAGCCTGTGTTTGTGAACGGTGAACAAGGTTAAAGAGTCTGTACATGTAAAGATGTTCCCCACAGCCCTAAAATGAAATAAAAGTCCAGTGCTAAGGGTGCCTTACCTCCCTACAGTTGTTGGCTATCTAATCTGCAAGAAACAAGATGGTATGACCTGGTAGTACTTTGCCACACATGGAAAAAAAAAGCCAAGATGGGACTGGGCCAGAAGCCTCCCTTCCCTCCCTGGTGGCTAGTTTTTATTGTGCCGGAATGCAGTGGGTAAGCTTTGGAGGAAAATCTGTCCCCAGTGGTCCTACTCTAGTCCTTCATGTTGTCAACCTACCAGGCAAAGATGTGACTGCTAGTACAACAGGGGCATGATGGTTAGGGAACAATTATTTTCTGATCAGATCTGAGGCCAGCTCCACTGGAGAGAACTCATGTCTGGTGCTGTCTCATCCAAAGCCTGTAGGTCATGGGCTCTTCTGGGGAAGCTACTGCCATTGTTTTTGCTAAACAGGTATGATGTGCTTGTGAAGTTGCCTCTACATAAGTATGTTTATGCCCATAGACTATCGCTGCTGCTGGCCTTGGTCAGGTGAAGTTTTTTTGGCTGGGGTAAGGATAATGGTGGCTGTTATTACAACTGCCTGTGTGTTTAAAGTGCTAAGGAAGGGTTGTAGGCTGTTCATACTTAGTCATCTCTCATCAGGTCCTCCACATCTCGGGAAGGGAGGCGGAAGAAATGTAAGGAAGGGACATTGAGGCACAAGACTGAGCCCATTAACATTCCCTTGTAAATGGGAGGGAATACTTTCGTATTCCTCTTAATAATACAAAAGAAGGGCTGGACATGGTGGTACACACCTTTAATCCCAGCATTCTGGAGGAAGAGGCTGGTGGACAGCCAAGACTATTCGGAGAAACCCTTTCTTGAAAAAAAAAAAAACTAGAGAGAAAATAGAAAAGTACAGTTGCTGAAGGAGGGGATGGACATGACGCATTTTCTCTGGTGATATATTTGCTCATAAATGCTCATATTCTTAAAGGTAACCCTTTACCCATCTTCCTATAAGAAACTGATTAAATCATCTGGTTCGCCAAGTTACTTAAATGTAATAATTTCTTGGTCTGGCACTGGTACCCAATCTGGGATCAACAGAAGTTTGTTTACAGATTCCCAAGAAAAGTTAGTATGATACACATCATTTTCCAGGGCCTGTTTTGCTTCATGCTATAAAACAGCAGGTGAAATAGTGGTTATGTGAACATAGGGCATGTGATCTCAGCAACATGAGAGGACTGTGAATTGGAGGCTAGCCTGGTCTACAGTAGTACACCCTTGTCTATAAGTTAAATAAGAAGATACATAGATGAATAGATAAGTAAATGAGACAAGATCCAACAGATGTTGTTTATGGAGTTTATCTTTCGATACTCAAAAATAAGTTGAAAGTAAATAGATGAAAAAAGATATAACATACAAACAATAATCCTAAGATTTCAAGCAGTTATCTGTTAGGACCTAGGTAAAATACTACATAAAAAGTTAAGGCCTGGGTAACAGTTACCTGGATAGCCTGCCATTATAAGGAAACTTTCTCAATGTGTCTTCTGGTACTATGTTCCAAGACTGATCACATATTCTGCTATGTTCTGTGCCCTTGGAAACCAGTCATGAGAAGTCAGTAGAGCTGCTTTGTATAGTTACCCACACAATATGATTGGACCCTGTCTTAGTCAGGGTTTCTATTCCTGCACAAACATCATGACCAAGAAGCAAGTTGGGGAGGAAAGGGTTTATTCAGCTTACACTTCCACATTGCTGTTTATCACCAAAGAAAGTCAGGACTAGGGGCTGGGGATTTAGCTCAATGGTAGAGCGCTTACCTAGGAAGCGCAAGGCCCTGGGTTCGGTCCCCAGCTCCGAAAAAAAGAACCCAAAAAAAAAAAAAAAAAAGAAAGTCAGGACTGGAACTCAAGCAGGTCAGGAAGCAGGAGCTGATGCAGAGGCCATGGAGGGATGTTACTTACTGGCTTGCTTCCCCTGGCTTGCTCAGCTTGCTCTCTTATAGAACCCAAGACCACCAGCCCAGGGATGGCACCACCCACAAGGGGCTGGGTCCTCCACCCTTGATCACTAATTGAGAAAATGTCTTACATTTTACATCATGTCTTACAGCTGGATCTCAGAGAGGCATTTCCTCAACTGAGGCTCCTTTTTCTGTGATAACTCCAGCTTGTGTCAAATTGACACACAAAACCAGCCAGTACATACCCTAACATAAGAGACATCTGCACCAATATAAAAAAAAAAAAACTATTTGGAATAAGACTTCCATTTTGAGTAATGGTCTAGTAAAGTTAAAGTTCCCAAGACCTCCCTGGGAACATATATCTTATTTGGCAGGAAGAGACATGCATATGGGTAACTGGCATCCTGGTTGGCAAGTTAAGACATAAATGTTAGACAAGGCAAGTCCCCTGCTACAGTTGAATACCCCAACCAACGGGAGCAGCATAAGCATGCAGCAATATCATTGTTCCCAAGGAAATCCTGAATCCCTAAATCCTGATTGGTGGAATAACTTGGCCCAAATGTTTGTGGCTTTTGGGCTTAAAAACCCTGTGGACTCTTTTTTTTTTTTTTTTGTTCTTTTTTTCGGAGCTGGGGACCGAACCCAGGGCCTTGCGCTTTCTAGGTAAGCGCTCTACCACTGAGCTAAATCCCCAGCCCCAACCCTGTGGACTCTTAACTCAATGTCATAGTTCAGTTCCTGACCATGGCCCTGATCAACCAGTCGTGGGGTGTATGCTCATCAAACTATCTCTTTCTGACTGAGATCGATGTTTGTATGGTTTGTAAGGTGAATCCTGGACCCCAACACTATCTAAATGGCTAACCAAATATTTAAAGAAAACAAAAATGCCGGCTATGATAGAGCACACTTGTAATCTCGTTACTCAGGCATAGAGACGCCAGCCTGGAATACACAGGGAATTCCAGGCTAGCATGTCTTAAATAAAAGCCAAGTGAAGCCAGGCAGGCAGGGGTGGCACACACCTTTACACTCCCAGCACTCAGGAGGCAGAGGCAGGAGGATCTCTGAGTTTGATGCCAGCCTGGTCTACAGGGTGAGTCCCAGGACAGTCAGGGCTACACAGAGAAACACTGTCTTAAAGACAAAGAAAGCAGGGAAAGAAGGGAATTATTACTAGAGACCGAGGTTGTTTATTCTAATAAAAGATCAGGTCAGGGAGATAGTTCAGTGGATAAGGTACCAGCCTATTAAGTGTGAGGACCTGAGCTTGAATCTCCAGAATTCCCAGAAAGCCAGAGGCAGTATAATGACTGCCCCTGTAATCCCAGTACAGAGTCCCCAGAAATTTGTGGATTAGCTAGCCTAGAGTATGTGGCAGTGAACAGACTGTTTCAGACAAGGTCATAGAAGAGAACCTACTTATGAAGCTGTCCTCTGTCCCACGTTTATACACACACACAAACACACACACACACACACAAACACACACACACACACACACACACACACACACGAATAACAATTATAAATTTATGTAAGTACCCAACAACAAAGCCTTCAGATGTTTGGAAATAATAATAATAATAATAATAATAATTATTATTATTATTATTATTATTATTATTATTATTATTATTATTATTATTATTATTATGTTGACTTAGTACTTACTGGGTCTACCTTAACAGTTCTGTGAAATTCTGCTTCAAAGTTCCTGAAGAGATTTTTCATCTTTTCCTCTGGTTTATATCTTTTAGCACAGTGACCTCTACTGGTACAGGTGTGGAATAAAACACAGTTTCTGCTGTTTCTAAGAAACATGCATTTGGCTAGAGATGCTAGGGGACACCTAAAACACCCTTAGCCACACCAGAGCGTCTTTCTGTGCAACCAGGCTGATGTTGGTTCCAGTTAGGGAATAGAGGCCCAAAGCAGTGGTTTTCGATCGCCAGGAGGTTTTTGCACTAGTAACACCTATGAGCACTTTCTTCATTAATAAGTCTCAGAGATCTTCCTGACCAGAAGCATTACCTTGGTGTCTTAGTCATAGTAACTATTGTTGTGATTTAAAAAAAAAAAGTGACCAAATGCAAGTCGGAGAGGAAAGGGATTTTTTTGGCTTGTCCTTTATCATCGCTGTTCATCACTGAAGTCAGGGTAGGAATTCAGGCAGAGCAGGCAGGAACCCGGAGCAGGAGTTCATGCAGTAGTCAGGGAGGGGTGCTGCTTACTGGCTTGCTCGCCGTGGTTTGTTCAGCTGCTTTCTTATAGAGCAGAGGACCATCTGACCAAGGACGATGGCGCCACCCACATCTAGATGGGCGGGGCACCTTCCACATCAGTCACTCATTAAGAAATGCCCTACGGGTTTGCCTGCAGCCAGATCTTAAGGAAGCATTTTCTCAACTGAGGCACCCTCCTGTGTTATGACCCTAGCTTATGTCATCAGCCAGCCATAGTACACTTGGTAAACTAGCCTTGGCAATTCCACCAACAACCCCAGCACTCAACATCATCACAAGAATTTGTTTTAAAAACCTGGAAAGTTTTAGACAAATGTCTAAACCAGGGGTGGACAAATACTTTGTCAAGTCAAAATGAGTAATTTTTTATGATCCAACTTTTCAATGATCCGGCTTTGCCACTTCAACACAAAGTCATGGGCAGACATGAAATGGTTTCATGTGATTTTAATTTTTATAAAAAGTCACAAATGAGATCATAGGTATGTTGTGGTAAATATTAAAAAATGCCTGAGCCTTTTACCCGGCGCTAGCGCCGGCACCCACAGGGCCTCATGGCACTGTGGGTATCTTTATCTCAGCCGCTCTACGCTGCCCCCAAGAACTCTCTGACCCAGGAGGTCCACAAGCTGTTCCAGTGTGGCACCTTGCCGTTAGTTCCGGCACCAGTGGGCCATATGGAATCTCTCCCGGAGGCTCTCTGCTAGCCATTAACTCTGGTTCCAGCTACCCGGTAAAATCGGGGCTCTCAAAGTCCCCCATGGCGCTGGCCTGTCGTTGCTCCCTACCACAGACTTTGCTCACACTCCCAACAACCCAGTGAAATCAGGACTCAATAAACTGTAATTTATCAATCAGATTTATATGCTAAATTTTCAATCCACAATATATCCACTCAATAAACTCATAACCAATTGATAAATCACCCACCTAGATAAGATAAATTGGCCAATAGAAATCCATCCCTTGGGGTTGGGGATTTAGCTCAGTGGTAGAGCACTTACTTGCTTAGCAAGCGCAAAGCCCTGGGTTCGGTCCCCAGCTCCGAAAATAATAATAATAATAAAAGAATGTTAGTATTTAAAAAAAAAAAAGAAATCCATCCCTTAGGAAATATTCACAACAACCTGTATCTATGTAGAGATGCATGGCGAGGATCATTTACATCTGCCTCCGTGTTACTTCTCCTTCTGCTTCTCCCTCTCCTAAAACCTCTGTTCCCGCCTCCCTTCCTTCTTATCCAATGACAGGACTCATTTTTTTAAAAATATTTATTTTATATGTGTGAGTACACTGTCACTGTCTTCAGACACCTCAGAAGCCATCAGACCCCATTACAGATGGTTGTGAGCCACCATCTGGTTGCTGGGAATTGAACTCAGGATCTCTGGAAGAGAAGTCAGTGCTATTAACCGCTGAGCCATCTCTCCAGTCCCAAAAGGGCTCGTTTTATCTTGTGTCTGCCTTCACCTGTATAATGACATCAACCTACTTAGGTATAATTCCAGAAAAGCTTTAAGAATCTTTAGTTTGGGGGTTGGGGATTTAGCTCAGTGATAGAGCGCTTGCCTAGCAAACGCAAGGCCCTGGGTTCGGTCCCCAGCTCTGAAAAAAAAAAAAAAAAAGAATCTTTAGTTTGGGCTGGAGAAATGGCTCAGTGACTGCTCCTCTAGAGGTCCTGAGTTCAATACCCAGCAACCACATGGTGGCTCACAACCATCTGTAATGAGATCCGATGCCCTCTTCTGGTGTGTCTGAAGACAGTTACAGTGTACTCATATACATAAAATAAAAAAAATTTAAAAAAGAATCTTATAGTTTGAATTTCATTTAATTTATATGATCAAATATTGGGACTTCTCATTATTCAACTACTTTGAACTGTTAAACCTTCTACAAAACAGAAGCAGACCAAATTTGGCTTGAAGGTAAATTATATCTGTCCAAGGGAAAGACCCTTTTTTCCCCACCATTTACTCCGTGTGTGTGTGTGTGTGTGTGTGTGTGTGTGTGTGTACGTACACACATGTGGAAGGGATCGGTTCTCTTTCCTCCACTTGGATCCTGCAGGATTGAATTCCAGTCATCCAGCCTGGCGGCAAGGGCCTTACCTTGAGCCTTCTTATCAGCTGGGAAAAGCTTGGTTTTACTCACACCAACTGTATTAGTTCCTTCCTTCCCTCCATGCTGTAACAAAATACCTGACAAAACAACTTAAAGGAGGGAGGGCTAACCTTGGTTTAGTTTGAGAGTTCAGTCTATGTCCCGGGGAAGGCCATAGCGACTGGTCAGACTGCCCAAACAGGAAACAGATAAATGCTGGTGCTTCGTTACTTCTCCGTTGTCTTCAGCCTAGCTTCCCAACCCAAAGGATGGTTGTTCATTCTGTGAGTCTTCTCACCTCAAGCTCATTCTAGAAATCCCCTCAGATATACCATGTCTGTCACCTATGGGGTCCTGGGATCAAGCTTGGGTTGTTTGTGCAAGCATCTCTGCTCAAGCAAGGAGCCATCTTGCTGGCCTTTTATTATTTGGAGGGAGGGCTCACTAACATAAGCCATGATTAAAACCATTGGCCACTGGTGATCAGTACAATCTTCTGTTCCTCTTCCCTCCTGGACTGTGATGCATGGCAAAAAAGTCCCATCCCTGTAGCTATTTATTCCTCTTTCTGGTGACCAGCATCCATCCTGAGGCTTATCCAGGGGTCCCCAGCCAAGTCAGTCTGTCAGCACTAAAAGCAAACAAACATTTTGGAGAATTCAAGGAGTTTGGAAAGGTTTTAGATTCATGCTAGGATATAGAAGAAAACTATTTCAGGCTGACAGTGGTCTAAACGAAACTATAAACATTAGACGTATCTTAGTTGTAAAGGAAGCAGTGCTGATAGTTCTTCCCAAACATGATGAGTTTTCCATTTTCCTTTCCCTTGGCTGTACCTAGTTTAATCCCTGAAGATTGAAACAGAGTCTCACTATGTTGCCCTGGCTGGCGGAATTCACTATGTAGATCCAACTGGCCTTGAACTCTAGATCTGCCTGACTCTGCCTTCTAGGTGCTGGGATATGCAGAATTTTTCTTTAATGTCTTGAAACCTTATAGTTGTCTAGGATAGATTTTCTTGGATAGGACCCAATTCAGACACTTTCAAACCTTTCTAAGTGAGACTCACAACCAAGGAGCCTCCAGTATAATATAGGAGGCAGCTGACAGTCATGGTTCTTAGGCCAGGCTCTTACCTGATCTCACTTTGTAAACCTTCTGCACACACATTTGCACAGCAATTTCCTAGATCTTTTCTGAGCAGTACTTCTAAAACTGGAATTCAGGGTTAGCACAGGGTTAGATGAGACTCTTTTGTGTGTGGGTTATGTGTGTGTTTTGCCTACACATATGTATGCATACTTTGTGCATACAGTGTCCAGAGACCACAGATAAGTTGAAAGCCACAATACAGGTGCTAATAGTTGAACCTGAGCTCTTTGGAAGAGCAGCCGGGCTCTCAAACACTGAGCCATTGTGATGACTACTCCTGGTTGTCAACTTGATGACATCTGGAACGAACTACAATCTAGAAATGGAGGGCACACCTGTGCTCCAGATTTTGAGGCTGGAAGACACAGGTTTCTGACCTGGACCTTGACATGGAGGAATACTGGCCGTGAAAAGCTTAGGCCCAGGCAAAATAGTACATGCCTTTAATCCCAGGAGACTGAGACAAACAGATCTGAGTTCAAGGTCGGCCTAGGACAAAGAATATCCCAGATCCAGTCATGGTGGTTACACATCTTTAATCTGAGTCACTCCTTCTGTTGGAGCCCTACATAAGGACAATGGAAGAAGGAAGGTCTCTTCTTCACCTGCTTGCACTTACCTGCCAGCACATCTGTTGAAACCTCCTTCTTCAGGATTCCAGCTTATATGGAGGCCAGCTGAAACAACTAGCCTCGTGGGACTGAACGACTACTAGATTCTTGGACTCCCCATCCACAGCTGCCTGTTGTTGGGTTACTTGGACTACAGATTGTAAATCATCACAACGAATTCCCTTAATATATAGAGACATTTTATAAGTTCTATGACTCTAGAGAACCCTGACTAATAATACAGCCATCTCTCCAGACCCCTAGATGAGAAGAATCCTATGCTTAGAGCTACAAAATAGAGCCTAAGGAGACAGTTTCATAGGCACCTAAAATGAAATATAAGCTTTTAGTTGACATACTGATTAATTTTCAATTTCAGATGCTTGGCTTATAAATTAATTAGAATTCAAGTAATTAAATTTATTCACTCATTAACATTTCACTCAGGTACCTAAGTGTTAATCAGTGTTTACGCAATGAAATAAAATTATAGGCAATAAAGAAACAGAATGGCACCTGGTGTCACAATTTATCTTGTGACTTATATGTAGACCAATGAATGATAACATAAATTAGAGTCCCACTGGTAAAACTCAAGTATATGGAAACTAAGGAAATTAAATCACAGAAACATTCCAGAAAGGGTTAATGTATTTATCATAAATTAAAAAGGGAAGGGTATAAAGAAAAACATGGGGAGAAAGCTGACCCAAGTATGTTAAATGCATGAAAATGTTCTAATGTCTGTAGAACTAAAATGTAGTGATTCAGAGGGAAAAACTGTATTGTTATCAGTTCACAACACAAGACTTACAATTGTTAAGTTGAAAGCCCACCGAATAAATATGGAGACTCAGGAATGCCTACACACTGCCGCAGGGAAAACTTAACACTCACCAAAAATAAAAATGGACATATATTCTTTGAAACTTAGGAATTACTCTGGATATATATGCTCGGGGGCTGGGGATTTAGCTCAGTGGTAGAGCGCTTACCTAGGAAGCGCACGGCCCTGGGTTCGGTCCCCAGCTCCAGAAGAAAAAAAAAAAAAAAAAGAACCAGAATGGATATATATGCTCACCCAAGCTGAGTAACTATTCACTTAGATATGGTAATTATTAGAATTCACAAGTCCATCACTAGGTCTCCATTACTGTTCTCCTCAGAAACCCTTGGAAAGCCAAGTATGGTGGTAAAGCCTTTAATCCCAGCACAGTAGGCTGAGGCAGGCAGATCTCTGAATCTAGGACCTACCAAATTTCAAAGTAGCCAGGGTTAAGTAGAGAAACTGTCTCAAAAAACAATAGGCCACCCACTGCTAGATGGATAGTGCATGCCCTCCATCCCAGCAGAGGAAGGTGGGTCAATGCAAGTTCAAGGCAGTCTGTTCTACACGTCAGAGGGCTATGCTGTGAGACCCTTGTCCCTTGTGCTAGAGGGATGGCTTAACAGTGAAGAGTACTGTTGCCTACACAGGACTCCATTTCAGTTCCCCGCCTCTACAATGTAACTTACAACCATCCATAACTACAGTTCCCCAATGCCCTCTTCTGATCTCTTTTTGGGCACCAGGCACACATGGTACACATATACACATTCAGGTAAAACACTCATATGTATTAAAAATAAATGCATAAATAAAATATAAAATATATAAAAAATACAAGCCTCTTAATAGATCTTTCACCAAAGGAAATGTTGAACCCAGATGCCTCACAGCCCACACTGGTCAGAGAAAGAGCTCTGGCACTCGATCACTATCCACTTACTGGCCAAAATCCAGAGGACAGACACTTAAAAAGACTGGAGCAACAGCAACTGTGGCCACTCACTGCTGGGAATGTGAGAAGATTCACAGCAGCTTCTTACAAAAGGACAGCTCTAGAGTAGGGGAGTGTGGCCACTTGACTGAAAGACTGTCCTCTACCAGAGAAAAGTCATCCTTATGGATAGAGCACAGAGCTTTGAAAGAGACACACGTGGTGGGATGAGGGAGGAAAAGGACAGCCATTTAGCCAGATGAGACCAGCCATCTTAATGCTGGAAATCAACTGTGTAACACGTCACCCTCACATTCAAAAGTAAACAAGCAAGCTCCTTTTTATCCAAAGATGTTAAACGTCTGCACAAAACCACCACTTTAATGGTAGAGTAGCTTTATTCTTTTTTTTTTTTTTTTTTTTTTTGGTTCTTTTTTTTTCCGGAGCTGGGGACCAAACCCAGGGCCTTGCGCTTCCTAGGCAAGCGCTCTACCACTGAGCTAAATCCCCAACCCCTGAGTAGCTTTATTCTTAATTACCTAAACTAGGAAGTAACTAAGACATCCTCCAGCAGGCAAACTGAACAGGAATATCCAACTATTATCCAGCACTAAAAATGTCATCAAGACACAAGAAGTATGGAGGTTAAAGGTTAAAGTGCTTCATACGAGGTTACAAGAAGAGAAAATAATAGAGCTGGATTTGGTGCATCTGTAGTGGAAGGCGGCATCGGAGCAGATCACTAGAGCCCCACCTGCACCTTAAGGAAAGGTTTAAACCATAAGAATTAAGTGCTCCTCTCTTCTACCAGATGAGTAAACAGAGTACAGTAGTAACCCGAGCCCAGGGAGATGGAGACAGTATCAGTAGTTGCTGAGACCCATTTCCTTCAATAGTCTCATTACAGTAAACTGACCAAATAGAAAAACCTATTTTGCTGAGTTTATACCGAATTCAGTCTGTTCCAGGGAAAGCAGTAACCTTCTCCAAGTGTTTGACCTTCCTACTGTTGCTTCCTTCCTTCATTTTAAAATTAAAAGCTCTGGCCAGGCTTGGCGGTGCACCTTTAATCCCAGCACTCAGGAGGCAAAGGCAGGTGGGTCTGATCCTGGTCTATAGAGTAAGTTCCAGGACAGCCAGGGCTACACTGAGAAAGCATGTCTTGAAAAAAATAAACTTAAAACCCGAAAGTCAGGCAGGAATGGTGGCAGGTGCTTTCCAACACTCAGGATGTTCACGGTCAGCCAGTTACAACAAAACTTTGAGAACTGGCAGGGCAACTGTTTCAAATTAAGTAAAATTGGAAAAGCGGGGAGAAAACATGATCATGCAGTATTCATGTATGGAATTACTAATTAAGCAAGGGTTCCAAGTTGGGGGCTGGGGAGATGGCTCAGTGGTTAAGAGCATTGACTGCTCTTCCAGAGGTCCTGAGTTCAAGTTCCAACAACCACATGGTGGCTCACGACCATCTGTAATGGGATCGGATGTCCTCTTTTGGTGTGTCTGAAGACAAGAGTGTACTACTCCTATTTAAAAAAACAAGAAGTAGGGGCTGGGGATTTAGCTCAGTGGTAGAGCGCTTACCTAGGAAGCACAAGGCCCTGGGTTCGGTCCCCAGCTCCGAAAAAAAAGAACCAAAAAAAAAAAAAAAAAAAAAAAAAAAAACAAGAAGTTCCAAGTCAACCTTGGTCTACACAGTGAGGCTGTAATGCCATGTGGTAGCACTTATCTTTAATCCTAATACCCATAGGCACAGGCAAGTGGATCTGAGTTCTAATTAGCCTGCAATACACAGTGAGACCTCAGCCCCTCGCATCCCAATACAGACCTAGCAGGAAAGGTTATAGGCCTATAAGTCAACACCCTGAAGCAGGACTGCACTAACTCAAGGCCTGCAGGGATTACTTCAATACACTACCTCAGAAGAATTACATTCCAGAGCAGCCTGGGTAACAGTGATACCTCTAAAAAAAAGTTATGTAGATGGTTTATACTAAACTACTACTCTACTTTTATTAGCCATTTTATCTTTGGGTTTATCCATCTTCAAGCACCTCACAGCAAGTCTAGCATTTAATTTTTCCTGGTATGAACTATCCCATGTCATTCTCCTTTATGCCACCTGCCAGTTTGATACTTTCTGGGCCTTATCAACTTGCGAAATCAAAAGGGCTGGAGAGACAGCTCTGAAAGGACCCAGCTTGGGCTCCCAGTATTATCAGGTGACTCACAATCACCTGAAACATGTTCCACCTTAAAAACAAAGTTAATCACTTAATATTTGTTCAAAGACTGATGGGAGAGCTGTTTCCCTCATTCTATACTCAAGGAAAAAAAAGTTTTTTTTAATAGTTCCAGTCTAAGGCTGAGCCAGGGTGTGGGAGTTCCTGCCTTTAACTCCAGCACTAGGGAGGCAGAGGTCTATCTGAGTTCAAGGCCAGCCTGATCTACACAATGAGTTCCAGGACAACATAAACTCTAGCAGGGTTGGAGGTAGTTGTGAATGGAGTCTCAGGCTGTAGCCCAGGTTAGACTCCCATCTTTAGATCCTCCTGCCTCAGCCTCCCAGAATGCCAATGCATTTGTCTCATATGCACGGCCTCAAAATTATGTAATCTAGAACCTGGGTTTCTGATCTTCATGGCTCTATTCCCCAAGGGCTAAAATTATAACACAGACATACATTCAAAACGGGGCCTGGGCTACGTAAGGAATATGAAGAAAAACTCTTAGTAAAATATCAGCACTTTTCCTGTCTGCCTAGCAGTGGTAGTCAAAACTACCTAAAATGTAAAAGGTGTACTAAAACTGACTGGAACTGAGTCATTGAGATGGGTACCACTCAACAGATGCATATTGATCGGCCGCCTATACCACACAGCACTAGCTCTTGTAAAAGCACAACTGCTTCCTGAGACGGTTTACTCCATCTCATCCCTTTAGGTTGTCACATAGATCTAGAATGCTGCTAGCTAATCCAAAAGGCTGCATGGGTTGATTTTTGGCTCAGACAGCATACTTCCAAAGACTGAGTATCAGGGTTATTTGTTCAATCTCTGCAGATTTATTGTTGAACAAACTTACAGAACAATTAAAGCTAACCAAGTGCAACAGATAGGTCTGCCGATTACACACAGCTTCATACCAACCACTTATTCAACCAGTCAAACTCTTAAGAACAGAATCCAAATGACTTTCACCACACTAGTGACCACTCAGCCAGATAAACTTGGGGCAGACCAGTATGCATTCAAGTTGCAGTACTATTAGACAACTTCATTGAAAAAGCCTAAAATATAGACAAGGACAGACTCCTGTACTATTATTTTTACACCAAGGCTAAGAAATATAGTAAAAAGCTTGTCCAAAAAACTCGAAAATGATCATTACTGCCCTATTATGCATAATATATTTAAAGTCTGAATAAGAACCTACTGTCTACACCATTCTAAGGTCTACCAGACACTACCAAAGGAGGAAAAACCCAAAACAAAAACGTAACAAACCTTAGCTACATGAAATGCTAATATGTAAGGTTTACAAAACTGCTTTGTCTTTTACATTTTTGCTTGACATTTCTTTATACCAGCTTGGCAAAATAGAACAATGTCGTCAGTAACTGCAAAATCTAGCTCAGATAGTAACAGGTTTTTGCACAGGATAAGGCAATCCATTCAAAAGAACAGAATATTGGGGCTGAATAATTTTGCAAAGCTGGTTTACAAGGTTTTGTTCCAAATTCAGACAATTCCTCAAACATGCATTTTTTGGTATTAAATTGGCTGTTTGAAAGGGAAAAAAAAGTACATTGACCAGAATCATCCCAACTTAAATAGTCTGAAAAACTATACTACTAAAACCTCAGCCTCTAAAAACCAGTTTCTACTTCTTGACATTTCAGTAACTCTGCTTATTTCCTGTCAGTGGTCCCTCTGAGCTTGACAGTTTGAGATTGTTAACACCAATTCCCAGTTAATTAGGGATCTGCCATGATGCACTCATGCTCTTAAGAGGACTCAAAGATCATCTTACCCAAGGTACAAGAGTAAAATGAAAATGTCAAAGTCCTTTCAGATCCTGGCCTGTGCTATGTATAGAACAGTTAATGATGTTTAATACTTAACCAACACCATTAAACTTTGAATACAGGCCATAGAAATATGGTCAATAACAATTTTCTTGATTGTTAAACTTGTCTGATGCTTACCCAATTGAAAAAGTATTAATATTGAACACAAATCAAAACATCTAGTTAGAAACATTTTATTTAAATGTGTCAAATAAAAACCTACATTTCCAGACCATAAGATGTTAATACATTCAACAAAAACAATATTTACTGCTGTGAATTTTACAGAGTAATAATCCAGATCCATTTTGATTAGATGGTTGATGAACCTTCCTAGGTTACACTTTACAGACATAACAAATCCCTTATAATAATGTAAACAAAATAACTTTTCCCTAACGGGTGAACTTGAGAACTTCAGTCCATTCTTTCTGGACTTGCACTTCTGTGTGGACTTCCTGATGGGGAACGACTACAAAGAAAAACATTAAGTTTGGAACCAATTAGTGTAATGAAGCTCCTTGTGTTCAAGTCACAGCAATTCAGTATTTCGATACATCCACAGGATCACATTCCTTCTGCCAAAGACCTATTACACAAAAATGTACACATCCCCTTTTGACCTTGCTTGGTATTTTTCTTAAATTATGTATGTGGGCTTTGTGCACACAAATTCAAGTGCCTGGAGAGGTCAAAGGTATCAATCAGTCCTCCCACCTGACATAGGTATTAGGTTCTACTTGTTCTGTAAAAAATAGTATGCACTCTTAATAACCATTGGGCCATCTCTCCAGCCCCAGAATTTGGCTTTTCAGAACCATTCTAGTTAAAAACTAAGGCTATATTAAAAAGGACAATTACTTAAAGTTGGGGAGTCATCAAGGGGCTTTGGGCAGGAATAATATAGTTGTAATGTTTCAATTTGCAGCTATTTTCATAATTTTGTCATATGCACATCTTCTCCAGCTACATGAGAAAAAACATGTTCCTTAAGCTACATTGCTACAAGACACTCAAGACTAAATAAAACACCTTAAATTTTCCTAACTTAAGTCTTAATACACACACACACACACACACACACACACACACACACACACACACCAAAAAAAAAAAAAGCCATCATTTAAAAATATTCCCAATCTATACAGCACCAATTTTCCAAAGAGTTCAAAGATTAGAGTAGGCAAGTTATAGTTCTCCAAGAGGCCACGTTTTGACAAGACTTGGCAACAAAACATTTAGCTTACCTTCTTTTAGGAGATGGAGATCTGGATTTTGATCGGCTGTTAAAACATGAGAAATTCTAGTTAAGAAAAAGCACCAACCAATCTTTTCTTTTTAAACTTACTACAAAACAAACCCCCAAATTACTTTACAACTAAAATGTCATTACAGCTAAAATTTCAGTACCAGTCTCATTTCATTTAAAAAGCCAATTTTAAAGGGCTTACATTTCCAGGAAAGAGTGAACTGCTGTATAATTACAGTCCTTTTACATATATTTTTCTATAAAGCACATTTCTCTACGAACCTACAACTTTTAGGGCCTCTTACCTCCAAAGTAAAATGTCATATAACATTAATTTCTCCATAAATTCAGCCAAGCAATAGGCCATATATAAATGACGTTCTCAATTGGGTTAACAAGGTACAGGTATTTGTACTTAACACGAGCACTGGGCTAACACCCATTTCTCAATAATTTTCAACACTTTGAACTCTTTGTATATTGGTGCTATATAATTACAAGAGCACTAAATCATAGTCTGACCCTACCTGCTTCTTGGTCGTGAAATAGACCTGGATCTTGATCTCGACCTTGAGCGGGATCTTAATAAAAAGGAAAGGGGACACAATTACAAGAATGCCTTTATAACTAAGCACCTTCCCAGAGAGTAGATAGGATAGGAAAGAGTAGAAACAATTACTGCACAAGTCTTGCCTCTCACATGGATCCAATCTAAGAACCACTATTTCAGATGCCTACCTCCACCATACACAGTATGGTCACTACGCCTACAAAGACACAACAGTCCCACTTTCTAACACTAATAACCACAATCACCAAGTGGTTCCATCCAACTGCTGAGCTGACTTTATTCTTGTTATCATAGTTGCTCCGTTTGTCAAACCAAGTTAGGCTGACCATATCTTTTGAAAATCTTGGGACCCTATAATTAAGTCTATCTAAAGATGGGTTCAATAACTTTCTCAAATTGATTTATGAGTTTTAAACAGCAGTAAAGTGACTTTCATACACAACTGCTTTTCATCTGTAGTGCAAATTATTTATAAAAAACAAAAACTTTTAAAGGACTTCTTACAATGGACTCAAGTTGACTTAAATACATTGAATCCAAATGTAAGGTTAACCCCCTATTCAGGCCAGATGGCGATGGTATACTCCTTTAATCCCAGAACTTGGGAGGTGGAAGCGGGTGAGTCCCTTTGAGTTTTAGGCCAGCCTGGTCTACAGAGCAAGGACTGTTGTCTCATTAAACAACTAAAAAGAAAAAGTCCATTCAGCTATTGCGATGGCATACACCTTTAATCTCATATTAAGAGGCAGGCAGATCCTGTCTCCCTCCTAGTCTTTTATCAAGCTTGGAGGCAAGCTCTGTCACCATCTTCTTCACCAAGGTAGCATCATGCCTGCCCAGATTGTTCACTAAAATCTGTCCTGAGGTGGGATGTGTACCTCACTATGCTCTTCTTCTGTCCTCCAACCCTAGGTCCAAATTATCTTCCTGGTTTCAGTCTCAGTCCAAGTGCTAGGAGTACAAGTGTGCATACTCAAGTATCAGAGGCACCCCATTTGAATTAAGATACTTCACTGTGTCATTAAGACATGACGACAATCCAGTCAGGATCCAGTGGTGGCGGCTCAATCCCAGTGCTCAGGAGGCAGAGGCAAGTGGATTTGAGTTCGAAGCCAGCCTGGTCTACAGCCAGGGCTATAGAGAAACCCTGCCTTGATACTAAAGACACGACAATCCATCTACTAGTAAGCAGGAAAAATGTGCTACATACTGGAAATACCTCGATCCTATTATAGAACCAGACCTAGATCTTCTGAGTGAAGCTGATCTTGATCTACGAAGAGACACGGACCTTGATCGTCGAGGAGATGCTGATCTTGACCTAAAAATTAGAAGCAGTTCTTAAGCCCATCTTGTCGTATTTTTTCCTCCTGTTAAATTTTGAATTTTACAAATTTCTCACCTCCTACCGCGGCTCCTACTACGTGAGCGAGAGTATCGCCTTCCCCTGGATCGGGAATGTGATCTAGATCGTGACCTATTTTTCAAGTTAGAAAAATACAAAATATTAGATGATAACTTAGTTTTAGTGTTTGTGTACCTCTGCTGAAATCAAATCTCAAAACTATTTTAAAATTTAGTATCTCATTTGGAAAAACTCTGGGCCTATTAGTTTTTTTTTTTTTTTTTACTTTTACTAACCTAAAAAAAGATTTGTTAAAAGCTGAATTACAACTTAGAATTACAAAATATAAAACACCATAATGTGTATTAAAATAAACCTTGCAAGTTTGCAGGTCGACCCTCTTTGGCCCATGGTCTAGTAGTAGGTCTAGTAGATCTAGATGATCTAGAAGTATCTATAGCCGATCGCTGCATCTAGATGTTTTCTTCAATCTAACGACGATCAAACTGACAGCCAAAAGAGCCAGGTGAGGCTTGATTGACGCAAGAAGATTTTTCTAGTTGGGAATGTGGTCAATCTGGTGTTCCTCTTTCTAAAGCGGAGGGGGGCCCCAATTGTAAGCCAAATTTACTGTTACGGCGATCACCGACTCAAATTTTCTGCCCTTTAAAGAATAAGGTGAAGCTAGGTGTAGATGACTCGAGGGGATCTGGCCTCTTATGCTGATCACCTCAAGGTCTAGGAGGATCTTAATTGTCGGATTTGCAAGGCGCCTCAGCATGATATCATAAGGCTCGTGACATTCTGAATCAAGGCGACTGACTCAAACGAAGAAACCTGAAAGGTTTTGACCAGGTTGATTATTAATATATTAACATTTTTAATTAAACAAAAATTGTAAAATACACCTGTACAATTAACATTCAAGTTTATAGAAAAACACTAGTTTCTGCCTTGCTAATAAAAGAATTACTTTGATTAACTAGAATACCAACCATTCCTTCATCAATTAAATACCTGCTTCTTCTTCGTCGGCTATAGCGATGACAGTCATAAGCATAATGTCCCTTTTCACCACACTCATAGCATCTATCATTAGGATCAAAGGGACGACGGGCAGGTGGCCTATCAAACCGAGATCTCCGAGGCATGCCTGTTGATAATTCAACCCTCACTCGAGAACCACAAATCACTCTACAAAACAAGAAAATGCTAATGTTAGAATACACGTGTGACTTCTAAATTTAAACCTCAACTACTCAGGCTCTCCACATGCTTTGTCTTTTGTTTACAAATTCTTGCCAATTCTACCTTTAGTCCTAAATCTTATAGTTATCAAGTGCCTGAAGGGCAGGCATTTGAGGCTGGCAGGACAGCTCCAACCACCACCTGAGCTATTTGATGAGTCCCAGGCCCACAGGCTGGAAACACTAAAAATAAGGTCCACCCCACAGTCTATGATTAGCACCAAGAGTACTATCTAGCCCGTGGGAATATTTTAAAGAAATTTGAAAAGCAACCCACTTACTTCCCATCCAATCCTCGAACTGCATCCTCTGCATCTCTAGGGTCTTCAAATTCCACAAAGGCAAATCCTGGAGGATTTCTGGCAATCCATACAGTTCTTAAGGGCCCATAGTAACTGAATGCCCTTTCTAACTCTCCTTTACCAGCGCCAGTTCCCAGGTTACCAACATATACCTTGGTTTCTGTTTAAAAATGCAAACAGAACAAATGTTATTCAATGTGTCTTAAGTTTGAATTCATTTCTTTTAAACAGACTATCCTGAAAGGGCTGTGCAACTTACATGTTTTGTTTTGGAGACCTTGAGGCACGCTAAGTGCTCTACCACGGAGCCACTATTTTATCTATACATTGCTTAACTGACTCTCATGCCTCAGCCATCCAGAGGCAGCTAGGCCCAAAGGTGTAGGGCCACCGCGTCTGGCTCCCTTTATTTGGTGGTCTTCACCAAGTGCTAAATTTTACACCGTGAAATACTAAAAGCCAGACTCATGACCAAGTTCTGGCGTTCTTAAGAGAACGGAAACGCTGGAAATCTCTGCAACGGATCGTGGTAGAAAGGGGTGTGGGGTGGAGGTGGGCCGCGGCCCGGCCCGGCCCCGCCCCCCAGTCCCGGCAGCCTCGGGCACGCCAGCGCGCGGGCTCTCCTAGCCCGGCCTGCTGAGAGGTCCATAGTGAAGAGCAGGGCCGAACCAGTTCCCATCTTCCACAGCAGGCGCAGGCTCATCCAAGTCCCCGCCCCAGAGCTAGAAGCCACGCTTGAAACAGCAAAGGAAAAAAAGGGGGGAAAAAAGCCGCTGGTTGCAACGGTCTTTCCTTCACGCTACTCCTCAAAATCCGACCAATTGTTGGACGACGCGCGGCTCGCAGCTGCCAGTTTCGTTCCGTCTCCAACCCAACCCGAATCTTAACGCCCAGATCTCCCCGCTCCAGTGGCGGGAAAGCGCTGAGGAAATGCGCCACCACAGTCGTCAATGTGCTCAAAATGGCAGCCGCGGCCGCCGAGGGCGGGGGGGTGGAGGCGGGCGGCAGCGCGGAGAATGGCAACGCCACCGCGGCGACCCCGCCAGGCTTCAGCCTGTCCAAGAGACCAAAATGCCCCAGTACCTGGGCCCTAAGCGGCACACATGCCCTCCAGTCCCGCTCTCCCTCCTACTCCCCGCCCCCGCGGCCTCCGGCTTCGTACGGCGTGCGCCTAAGCCGCCATTACGCACGCGGAATAACCGTCTCCAACCGCCGCTCCGACCCTGCGGCCTCGCTCTGCTCAGTCGGAGGACAGCACTGTCCTCCCGTGGGCCCTAGCGGCTTACCTCCTCCATACCGCCCGTAACGTGACATGATGGCCGGCCCGCGTACTCGGCTCTAGCTTGCAATGCTCACAGCGCGAGTAGCACGGAAGCGGCTACACAACCTCCTCTGCCAGTGATCCCGGCGGCACTACAAGGAAGAGGCCGGATTCGAGCTTATATATGCGGCGGGCGGGGATTCTTTTTTTTGCGCATGCGTTCTGTCAACGTTCTGCGCGGCACAAAGGAGCTGGGCGGAAACAGCCTAGAGGCGGAGCGGAGGGAACTGAGAGACCGACTCTGGAAGCGGGCGGAGGGATACGTTTCCATGGGAACGCCAGGATCTCGCCCAGAAACCTGTGGCCTTCCGGGCGGTCTCCTGCTCCCTCCCCTCCCCTTCCCCTTTCCTGAACCCTAAGGATCCTCCTAACCTCTCTCTCCCAACCCTTTTATCTCTTCATTTTAATCTAGGAACTGACAGCGACAGTAACCTTAGTACGGGTACATTAGACCGTTCTGTGAAAGTCTGTAAAATTTAAACGCTGATGTCGCTGTCGCCACCTTTCGGTTTGGGGTACCTGGCCTAGTCTGCTGTTCAGTGATCTTTAAGGCTCAACAGAGGTAATTAAATTATGACCAGAGTGAAAATACCCCCTTACTCCACAGTTATGCCTAGTGGGCATTGCGTCACAGGCCTCAAAAGTGATGACTTCCCACAGGGATTTTGGATAATACCTCTCCTATTTGCACTGTCAGTCACTAATTTGTCACCAAGTTTGATCTGAATCCTTGGGAGTTTGCTGAAACAAAGGGATAGAGTTGGAGAGGAGGGGTTTCTGGCAATGTTAAAAATTGTGGCAAAACTGTAAAAGTTTGCAAGCATAACTGAGCCGAGACTATCCTTAAATTACTTGCATCTGAAGCACAAATTTATTTTTACCTTCTAATGATTTGGATTTTTTTAAAGTTGTGTTTGAATTTTTACTTAAAACCTTACACCTCAGCCACTCAATACATATCAAGTGAAACTCTTTATGTTAGAGTTGCTTAAAATCTGCCTTTGAATTTTGCATCTGCCAGAATTCAGCTCTAAAAATAGTTAAGTTCTTTTTATCAACCACCAAAAAACAAACAAACCAAAACAACAGACATTACATCAAAACTACTTGGAATACTCAGGGGTTGGAAATTTTACACATAAAAGAGGAATTTCATCTTTTTCATTCATTCGGTTTGTGTAGATACAGGTGTGGAGTGCAGAGAAAGGAGTCCTATTTGGTCAATAAAGCATGAGACTCTTAAGTGCTATCAATGTATATGCATGTTGATTTTCAAATATTTAGATTTATAGAGTGTCTCAACAAAAATCTCTGGCAAGAAAATAGAAACTCTGCACAGTATATTGTTCTGCCTCAATCTAGCCGTTGTTTGCTCGCCACAGGGTCTCCTGCAGTTCATCCTGGCCTCTCACAGATTTACTATGTATAGAACCCAGAGCTTCTTTTCATGGTAGCAAAATATTCTTCTAATCTGAGTTACATCCCCAATCCCTGATTTATTTTATCTGCTTCTCTTCTGAAAATCATTGAGCAATAATTATAAAAAAAAATATTCTCTTTGAAGGAATAGCAATTGCATAAAGTCTAATTAATTACACTTTTTCGTTTGGTTGGTTTTTTGTTTGTTTTTCAAGATGGTGGTCTCTCTGAGTAGCCCTAGCTTTCTTGGAATTCCCTCTGTAGACCAGACTAGTGGTGATTTCACCTAGTACCTAAGGCAAGGGGAAAGATCACTTTTTTTTTAAATATAGTTTTCCCTGTCTAGCTGTTTTGTTTAAGATTTATTTATTTATTTTATTTATGTGAGTACACTGTTGCTGTCTTCAGATGCACCAGAAGAGGCATCAGATCCCCAAAACAGATGGCTGTGAGCCACCATGTGGTTGCTGGGATTTGAACTCAGGACCTCTGGAAGAGCAGTCAGTACCCTTACCCACTGAGCCATCTCTCCAGCCTAAAAAGCTTACTTTTAAATCTTGCTTTGTTCACTGTTTTAGTTTCATTTTTAAATTATTGTGACTGTTAAGTCAGATGAGGAAAATCCTAAAGTAAGACAAGCAGTTTAAATGTTTTGTACAGCTGTCTCTCTTTTTTTAACACAAAGAAATAATCTAGCTGGGTGGTTGTGACACAGGCTTTTAATCCCAGCATTTGGGAGCAGAGACAGGCAGATCTCTGAGTTTGAGGCCAGCCTGATCTACGCAGAGAGTTCTAGGACAGCCAATGTCTACAGCCCCTCAGGAAAAAAAAGCTCTAACAGTGGTCTTTTAATGTGTATTTATGTATGATCTATTTACCCAAGTACATATTCACAGAAGGTTGCTCTAAATATCCATGATCAACCACATACTTTCATTATTTCCCTATAAACCACGATCATCTGATCTCCCAGAATGCTTTTAGAAATTCTGGAAAGGAGAGGTTCATGGAATGTATAATTTCATCATATATAAAAAATGAATTTCTCATTAGCAGCACGATACATGCACTCCATGCAGTTCTAAACTTTGAAGGTAGAGAGAGCAATACTGAGGAGCTCTGAGTGCTTTGACCACCTTCCAGCACACAGGGCGTGGTAGCTTGTGCTTGTAATTCCAGCATGCAGCCAGCTGAGTCAGGAGAGCTCTGGGTTTGAGGACAGCCCCAGGGCATGGAAGACCGTAGGGTGGGGAAGTAAGAATGTGATAGTAAAACCAGGAAGAAGAAAACGAATGCAGAGGATGCTTAGAGGTTTAAAACAACCCAGGGAATGCCAGGTTTTCTGAGGAACACCTTGTTATATTAAAAAAATGTAGGGGCTGGGGATTTAGCTCAGTGGTAGAGCGCTTACCTAGGAAGCGCAAGGCCCTGGGTTCGGTCCCCAGCTCCAAAAAAAAGAACCAAAAAAAAAAAAGTAAAAGGAATCTTGATGCCCTCAACGAATCAGTCATGTTCTTCCTTCTCCGAAGAAAGCTGATGAGCAGGACCGGAACTGACTAACGCTCTAACTACAGAGCTGGACTAGGCTCAGGATTCAACAGTTTATTCAGTACCATTTGGGAAGGAGAGAACGGCGAAGCTAAGGGGAAATGTATATAGTTTAAAACAGGACAATTCTTGGAGCCTTTTCAAGTGAAACTCCTTAAAATTTTCTTACAGAATAATTTAATGTTTACAAAATTGTTTAGGATAATGTGGACAATGTAAATTTCAAGATTTCTCCATGAGAGATGCTGACCCTTAGACATAGGACTTACCTGTGGAAGCTTTGTAACTGGCTGTGGGCCATACTTAGAGAAACAGTTTAAAGACCATTGACTTTCTTTGATCTAGACCCTAGAAATGATTTGATTCTGCCGTAAATTAATAAACAGCCAAGTGTGGCAGCATGTGCTCATAATCCTAGCGTGTGGGAGGTAAATGTAGAAGGGTTACAGCTAGCTTGAGACCAGCCTATTGTAGGCAGGGAATTATAGAGCGATCAGAGCTCTGAAGGAGATTCTGTCTTTAAAAGATGTTAAAAAGGCTGGCAAGATGGCTCAGTAGGTAAAGGGATGCTGCCATCCCCGAAGATCTGAGTTTGATCCCCAAGACCCATTTGTTGAGAGGAAACCTACTTGTGCAAGTTTTCTTCTGACTTCTACATGACCTGTGTGTGTGTGTGTGTGTGTGTGTGTGTGTGTGTGTATTTTTTTAAAGATTTATTTATTCATTTATTATATATAAGTACACTGTAGCTGTCTTCAGACACACCAGAAGAGGGCATCGGATCTCTTTACAGATGGTTGTGAGCCACCATGTGGTTGCTGGGAATTGAACTCAGGACCTCTGGAAGAGCAGTCGGGTGCTCTTAACCACTGAGCCATCTCTCCAGCCCATGTGTGTGTATTTTTAAATTTTAAATGTATTTAGTTAAAAAATAATAATAAACACCATTTTCTAAGGAAAATCCCACCACTCAGGAGGCAGAGGCAAGCAGAGTTCTTGAGTTCCAGGTCAACCTGGTCTACATTGAGAATCCCAGGCCAGCCAGGATTACACAGTGAGAGTAAGACCCTGTCCCAAAAGTTAAAATAAAAAAAAAAAAAAATCAAAAGAGGAGCAGGCTGGCCTCATGGCCCACACCTATCATCTCAGAATTTGGGATATAGAGGCAGAAGGGTCAAGAATTCAAGGTCATCCATCACTACATAGTTTGAGACTAGCCTGGGTAACATGAGGCTCTATCTTAAAACAAAATGGAAGAATAAGAGACAGAGATTAAAAAAAAATATTTGGGCCAGGTGGTTGTGGTGCATGCCTTTAATCCCAACACTTGGGGGCAGAGGCTGGCAGATCTCTGAGTTTGAGGCCAGTCTGGTCTACAGAGTGAGTTCAGGACAGTCAGGGCTGCTCAGAGAAACCGTGTCTCAAACAAACCACACACACACACACACACACACACACACACACACACACACACACGCACACAGGAAAATTTGTGTGTATTCTTAATATGTACAGACTTGCCCTATCCAATAACAGTATAACTATTTACACAGTCTTTATATTGTAAGTAATGTAGTTGTGGTGCGCACTTTAAATCCCAGCATTGACACAGGTAGATCTCTGAGTTGAAAGACAGCCTGGGGGTTGGGGATTTAGCTCAGTGGTAGAGCGCTTGCCTAGGAAGCGCAAGGCCCTGGGTTCGGTCCCCAGCTCCAAAAAAAAAAAAAGAACCAAAAAGAAAGAAAGAAAGAAAGAAAGAAAGAAAGAAAGACAGCCTGGTCTACAGAGCAAGTTCCAGGACAGCCATAGCTATACAGAGACTCCCTGTCTTGAAAAAATAAATCAATAAAATGAATAAAGTTTCTAAAAAACAAACAAACAAGTAATCTAGAAATGATTTAAAGTCCTCAGGAGAGTGTGCATAGCTGAATGTTACTTTATATAAGAGATTTGAGCATCCATATGTTCAGTGCTGTAGCACGAGACAGCTTTTTCTTCATGTATAAGGCCGTAGGTTCAGTCATCAGTCTCCCCAACCCCCAAACAATACTTAAAATTCCAAGAGCCTGAGGGTAGCTCAGTAATAAACACTCATGAGGCTGTAGGTGTTACCCCTAACATCATAAATAAATAAGCAGGAAAAATCCAATTCTATAGGCATGGTACTGTATGCCTATAAACCCAGCAGCCGGGAGGCAGAGGAAAGAAAATCTTGGGACGCTCTAGGCCAGCCTGATTTATACAACAGTTTCAGGTTACCTAGGGTTATGTTGTAACACTCTGTTTTAGTCAGGGTTTCTATTCCTGAACAAACATCATGACCAAGAAGCAAATTGGGGAGGAAAGGGTTTATTCAGCTTACACTTCCACAATGCTGTTCATCACCAAAGAAAGTCAGGACTGGCACTCAAGCAGTTCAGGAACCAGGAGCTGATGCAGAGGCCATGGAGGGATGTTACTTACTGACTTGCATCCCCTGGCTTGCTCAGCTTGCTTTCTTATAGAACCCGAGATACCAGCCCAGGGACAGCACCACCCACAATGGGCTGGGCCCTCCCTGCTTGATCACTAATTGAGAAAACACCTGGGTCTCATGGAGGCATTTCCTCAACTGAGGCTCCTTTCTCTGTGATAACTCCAGCTTGCGTCAAGTTGAAACACAAAACCAGCCAGTACAGACCCTGTCCCCCAAAAAGCAAAACAAGAGCTGGGGAGATGGCTCAGTGGGTTGAAATGCTGCTGCACAGGATGAAGGGCTGGAGTTAGAACTCCACCGAAGCAGGGCAGTAGTATTAGTTACCTGTATGGGATCCCTGGAGCAAGCTGACGATCTGTATTGCCCAGCATCAGGGGATCTGGTTCCAGCAAGAGACTGCCTGGGTAATTAAAAGTAGAATGTAACTGTGGAGAATGAGAGTCTATAGTGGAGAATGAGAGTCTATAGTGCAGAATGTGAGTATAGTATCCAATTTGAAAATAGCTTCATAAAGGCCAGGGGGAGTCGAACTTTGTCTCAGGCAGAACCTGGCTAACACCTAGGTGCCTCTGGATAACCTTAAGAGAGCCACTATCCTTAGTTTTATCCTTACTTCCAATTTTGCTTTTGGTTTGTTTTGCTGCTGTGGTTGCAGTCTGGGGGATATAACCCAGGGCACTGTGCACATTAGGCAAGAACTCTACCCCTGAGCTACAGTTTCAGTATTACCCACTGCCATTCAGTGCACCACATGGCTTTCCCATGCACAACAGAGTCTTCCAGGGATGTGTGCTATCCACATGGTTTTCTGGAAGTTATTAATTATAGCTGTTAATTCATTGAAACATAAGTCTTAAAACCAAATATTTCTCTAAAATAACACCCCTGAGATGGTCCTTATCAACATTTTAAAAAATGTAACATTTCTCTTTTTCCCTTTGCCCCCTTTATTAAAAGTTGAATTTCTGGGGTTGGGGATTTAGCTCAGTGGTAGAGCGCTTGCCTAGGATGCGCAAGGCCCTGGGTTCTGTCCCCAGCTCCGAAAAAAAGAACCAAAAAAAAAAAGTTGAATTTCTTTGCTTGGCACGGGGGTCCGTCTTTTTAAGACGCAGAGATAGGTGCCTTTGTGTGAGTTAAGGCTAGTCTGAGTTAATGAGCTCCAAGACAGCCAGGGCTACGTGGGAAGACCTTGTTTCAACACTCCCCCATAAGCTTTGTCCTTTGAACTGAACAATACACACCTTCCTTAGCTTGAACTAGAGAACTTTACAGGCACCGTTTCTAACCAGATTCTTGCCTCCTCCTGAGAGCTTGTGCAGCTACCACAGAACACACAGAACCGTGAGCTTATGCAATTTGTTCAGTGACCAACAGGGTCCAGAAGAACCCTACCGATTACAAAGGGTTTACTCTTTAGTGCTTAGTTTTCTTTAGCACATTCTAGACGAACTTTTCAGAAATCCATCTTCTGGGTATGTTAAAGCGATCCCCTCCTTGTCTGACATAGATCATAGAGAATACCCTTATGCTGCATCTCACAGCTAGTCTTGCGTTTGCCTCCATTTTAACAGCAACACTTCAGAGTGAGCTTTGTGTGGAAGAAGAGACCCCAGTCAGGAGTGCAGCAGCTACTCACAGTGCAACTCCACCTCAGATATTCCTACCTCTAACCAAGGAAGCAAACATGTCACGGTACCAAAGACATGAGGACAATGACGAGTACCTGTTAAATACCCTTAGTCTGAGTGAAGGCGAAACTGAAAGAATGGCAAGAGTAACTAGATCAGTCAATCTCAGGGACAGTGAAACAGAGGACAAGTTTGAGGATGCCCATGAAATTATCCCTGTGGCAACAACAATGAGCCTCTTGTCCTCCTTGGAAGAATGCACAACTGGATTGTATTTGTTTCTAAATAACAGATTCTCAGACGCCATCAATCTTATTCACCCATGGTCAAAAAACAGTTCCTATCATGCCCTAATATACAGTATGTTTATGGTTGTCAAGGCCATCCTCACTTTTGAGCCACAGGATATCCAGATCGGAATGAATGCTGCAAAGGAAGCTCTGAAAACCTGCAACAATTTCCGGAAAAAACCCAGGATAATGACTTTATCTCGCCTAGTGAGTAGGCAGGGAATAAAGTCTATCAAAGAGGAGGAGTTACACGCAGAAGTATGCTATGCCGAGTGTCTAGTCTTGAAGTCTGCCATAACGTTTATACAGGACGACAGTTTGCTGAACTTCCTTAAAAGCGGTGTCAATGTTGGGTCAAGCTATCAAATATACAAAGACTGCCAGCAGGTCTTAGAACTTATGCCGGAGAACCAAAGTAAAACCCACAGACACCTAAATGGAGGGATAAAATTTGGAGTTGGAGTATTCAATCTGATGTTTTCACTTGTTCCACCAAAATCACTTAAACTTCTCAATATGGTTGGCTATTCTGGAGACAGAGAAGTGGGGCTGGCTTTGCTTCACGACAGTGCATCGGAACCCCATATAAATAACATCTTAAGTGTGTTCACTCTTCTCTTTTATTACAACTACGTGCGTGTAGTTGTTGGTGTTGAAAAGGCTTCTACTGCTGCTACAGAGAGTCTCTTCCTGGTCTACCTGGAGAAATTCCCCAACTGTGTTGTACTTAAATTTTTTCGTGCACGTTTTAACATGCTAAATGGAAATTTTGAAAGTGCAAAGTTAAAGTTACAAGAGTGCATTATTACTCAGAATGAATGGAAGCAGGTTCATCACCTCTGTTACTGGGAACTCATGTGGTGCCATATTTTTTTGCAGAATTGGAAGCAGGCATACAACTATGCCAATCTATTGTTTCAACACAGCAGGTGGTCTAAGGCGATCTATACATACAGCAAAGCCATAATACTGGCCTTGCTTCCTCCTGATTCCGTGGACTCAGAAAACGAGAGCTTGAGCTCCTACTTCTTACGTGTGGATAGCCTGAGAATCAAATTTTTAGGCTCTTCTGTGCCGATAGAAAAGTTTATTGCTGAGAAGAGTCAGCGCTATGGTACTACAACGGGCTGGTTTACAGCACAGCCCCTTCTGGAATTCATCTACGCCTGGAGTGGGTTCCGAGTCATGAGCAAGAAAATAGAGCTTATTTCAAGTTGGCTAATGATAATTGACAAAGGAAAAGAGCTTTTGAATGAGAATCCAAATGAGGAGTATGGTGTGGACGACATGAGCTTGCTAAATTTGCTGAAAGGCCTGTGCCTGAAGCACCTGGGCAAACACCTGAAGGCTGAACACTACTTCATCCGTGTGATCAGGAAGGAAAGGTCATTAAAGTACGACCACTATCTGGTGCCCTATAGCTACTATGAACTGGGAATGCTACACTATCTGAAAGGAGACTATACTAATGCAACCAAAAACCTCGACAACATAAAGAACTATAAGGACTATTCCATGGAGGCCCGGCTACAGTTTAGGGCTCATATTGCCCTTGAACAGATAGCTAAATTAGAAAAGTGATTCTTAATCCAGTGTGCTTCTGTGTAGTATGAGTGGAATATCTGCAATTTGTCAAGTAATTGGTGGGTAGAAAAGGAATTCCTCTGTGAAAAGCAGAAGTCCAAGCGGCAACTGCCAAGACCCTGCTAAGTAACTAAGAAAGGGACACGCCATTGCTTTGCCCTCTCTCCTCCTCCTTCCCCATAAAATGCAATGCTCGGACCAAGAAACGGAGTGACGCACATTCTTGCAAAAGCAAAGGCAGGTGCTGTGCACTGCAGACACAGTCCTGAGGGAGTATGCTAAGAGTTTTTAAACTTCCAAGGTTTAGCCCTCCTTCCACTAGATACTGAATATGCTTTGCACATAACAGTGAATGCTTAACTGGTAAAGAAATGACCTCGGTCATGACTGTTTCAGAAACAATGGCACACTGAGTACTACAAACTCTGAGAGGGGTTCTCTTACAATCACTTCCATTGGCTTTTATAGCAAAGACCATTTCCCCCTCTGTGATAAGGAATATCTTTTACACTTTTACATGGGGAGCACTAGGAAGCTCTAGTGTGAATTTCTAATTTGCCAGAGAATAGAGAAGAAAGAAGTCTATTCACATATAAACCCTATGATGATAATTGGAGGAAATCAAGACGACTGGGGAAATAGCTTAGCAAATAAATCATTTGCCACATAAGCATGAAGACCAGAGTTTGGCTCCCCAGAACCCAGGTAAATTCTTGTGGATGGGTGGGTGGTAGCCCCACTTGTAAGAGATGGGAGTCGATGCGGGTCCCAGGAACAAGCTGGCTAGTTAGATGAACCACGTCTGAGAGCTTCAGGTTTGGCTGAGAGACTCTGCCTTAAAAGAGTGAGAAGCAATCAAAAACTTCTAATATTAGCCTGAGGCCTCCATAGGCACAGGCACAGGTACAGGCACAGAGATACACTCCTACACAGGTGTGTCCACAGGCACACTTTACATATCTGAAAGATTAAAAAGAAAACATTTTAGGGGAAAAAGATGAGGCTGTTGAGGGTACAATTAAATGATGAACCCTTGTGTTGGTGTCTTCTCTAAGGTGTAATTTCTACTGAAGACCAGCTGGCTCTTCAACACCTTTAAACCATTGAAGAGCAAATGGTAGCTATAGATTTGGGATTCAATAGTGTTTTACCTGCCTTAGTGATAACACTAGTGCCCAGTTTGCAGACCAGTCAGTTGTTAGGAAAGAGCCAGGCGGGGTGCGCGGACTTATAATGCTGTCGCTCCCAGGCTGAGGCTCCATGCCTGGGCTACATTACACAGACCTGTGCAGAGGACAGGAAACAAAACATGAGGTCGATATTGGGAACTATGCTCTGCCATTAAAGTCATTAACGTGCAAGGCCCCGAGTTGGAACCCCAGCACCCCACAAACAATAATGTGTACTCTTAGTTTCCTAAATTTGGATTGCGAAAACAAATTATCTTAATACTTAATGGGTGTTGTGGCCAAAGGATTAAATGTAGGGGGGGGGGGGAGAGAGAGAGAGAGAGAGAGAGAGAGAGAGAGAGAGAGAACGGAAATGGTAACAGACCATGAGTCCATCTGGAAAGCACTACAACTGCTGAGCCATCTCTCCATCCCCTTTCCATTTCTTCTCAAGACAGGGTCTTATGTAGTAGGCTGTTCTCACATCTGTAATCCCGTCAACTGGGAGGTGATGACAAAGGATCAAGGTTTTAGGGTCATCCTGGGTTACAAAGTAAGTTAGAAACTAACCTGGGCTACATGAGTCTGTCTCAAAAACAGGAAACAGCAAAGGTCACTTCCATGGTTTACATTTATTGCTTTAGAGTGCAAAACAGAAACATGTCCATCTTAGAGAAATAAACCAGCCTTCACCTTATGCCAGAGAAGTCAATTCTTCTTCTCTGTGGTTGTGGATCTTCCCCTGGGCATACACACGGTCCTAATCAGTTCAAAGACCCTCCACTTTTATAATTGGAATTTTTAAAGGACATGGTGTTCTGGAGATGTTTTTCCAGATACCATTCTTTACTTTGCTTGGGTACACAGAATACATTACGTTAATCTTTGTAGTGCATAGGTCTTAGTTCCCTATACTCCAGTGTCTCTGCACTCCCTCTCTCTTTTTCTTGACCTGGGAAGGTGAATCCCTGGCCTGTAACATGCTAATCAATTCTACCATCGAGACACAGTATCCACACATCAAAGGGCTAAGCCTAGAGGCTAAGGTAGCCTGCACAGCAAAGTGAGACCCCTGTCAAAACAACAGTAAAGGAAACAACAAACCATTGCTAATGATTTTTAGGGTTGGGATATAACTCAATGATAAGGTACTTACCTAATATGCTTGAAACGCTGGGCTTCTCAAGCACCACCACAGTCCCATATACAGTGAACACTTTTAAGTTCTTACAGTGCCTGGCATCCTGTATGTCCCTGGGCTGTGTCATGTGTCCCCCAGACCCCACCCCAGTTTCCCTCAGTGCTGTGATTTTAGTACGTGGCACTACTCCAAGCTTATGCCATGCTAGGATCAAACCTAGGAACCCATACGTGCTGAGCAAGCAGCAGGTCTACATGTCCAGCTCAGACACAGGTGAAAGTGCAGGCGCAATGGTGCAGTGCTTTACTAAGGACTCTGTACACCGATTCAGGACGGTCTTGAGTTCCAGACTAGCCGGGGCTACACAGTGAGAGTCTATCTCAAAAGACAGTAACAATTTTTTTTTTTAAATTTTAATTTAGTCACCTAGGCATGGGGGCACACACCTAATCCCAGCACTTGGGAGGCAGAGGCAGGTGGATATCTGAGTTTGAGGCCAGCCTTGTCTACACATTGAATTCTAGGATGGCTAGGGCTACTCCTGTCTAGGGGGGGAAAGGAGAACAATCAATATAACCCGAGCATCTACTTTATGCTGGTTGTGTTAAGAACATGGTTGCCAATAAAACAAAGCATAGTCCCTGCTCACTTTCAGAGGGCGTCTAGGGTTAATGATGTCTTAGTTATGAGATTTTATAGCTGAAATGGTTTGCGGTTTTTTTTTTTTTAAGATTTATTTATTTTATGTATATGAGTACACTGTTCCAGCCTGGGTTTGGGTTTTCTTTCTTTCTTTTTTTCTTTTTTTAAAGATTTATTTATTATATATAAGCACATTGTAGCTGTCTTCAGACACACCAGAAGAGGGCATCAGATCTCATTACAGATGGTTGTGAACCACCATGTGGTTGCTGGGATTTGAACTCAGGACCTCTGGAAGAGCAGTCAGTGCTCTTAACCACTGAGCCATCTCTCCAGCCAGGGTTTGGGTTTTCTAACCACATTTTCATTTCTAGATGAGGTGAGTGAAATCCAGTCAGTGGAACTGTATGCGTTCACAGTTGCGTGCCCACCTGCAAGCAAATAAACACATCACAACACACACACACACACACACACACACACACACACACACACACACACACACACAAATGCAAAGAAAAAACCTGTTTTTAGCCATGTATGGTAGTGGATTCCTGTACTCTTAGTATTTAGGAAACAGAGTCAGAAAGATCAAGAGTTCAAGACCAGCCTCAACTTCCCAGCAAGTTCAAGGCTAGCCTGGGCTAAATGACTAAACCCTCACACATACCTAAAGAAAAATAATTCTAGTTTTTAGCAGAAATCATAGCAACAACACTATAGCAATATTTTTGTGGGGGGTGTTTACTGTGTGGGGATGTGTGTGTGTGTGTGTGTGTGTGTGTGTGTGTGTGTGTGTGTGTGTGTGTGTGTGTGTGTATGTGTAGGTTCGTGTGGGTGAACACATGCAGAGGCCAGGGAGTCAATGCCAGGTATGTTTCTCTCTCAATCATTTCTGTAGTATGATCTATTTTGTGTGCCTGGCCCTTTAAAGGACCCAGTGTCAGTTGCCTCTTGGAATTCTGGGAAGGGGAGAGGTTATCAAAAGCCAGCAGAGGCTGGGAGCTGGCAGAGGGGTTGGGGAGCAGCAGGGAGTAGATCTAGGAGACAGAAGAGTAGGGTCAGAGAGTAGAAGAGAAGACAGTTGGTGACAGTTGAGCCAGGAGAAGCTGAGCTGGGCCAGAGAGGATAGTGTTAGGGGACAGGAAAAGGACCCACAAAGTAGCTAAAAAAAAAAGTCTACCTTTGATGCCCAAGGTGGGGAAGGCTATTTGTAGGAGAATGAAACATTAAAAGACAAGTGGCCACCAATGCAGGCTAAGCAGAGTGGGAGGTAAGATTTCAAGTACTGTAGAGCGAAGGGCAGGAAAGGGAGGGTGACACTTTGTTTCAAATGTCCAATAGAGTGCTACGGCTATGACTGGGGTGCCCTCTCCATGGCTTTCAGCACCCCTTTCTAACTTTTGGGGTGTTTTGTTTATAAAAAAGTTGAAAGACTAGCTGAGCAAATGGAACATGGGTCGGACTGGAGAAGCTTGGGAATCAGAAATGGAGGAAATGGGAAAATGAGGTTTCATTCCTCTGCTTTCTGAAAAGGTAACAGAGTTGGCTGTGTCGTTAGAGAAACAGAGTAGAGGCAGACAAAGTTGAAAACTGTCAAATACAAGAAAAGAGAGAACAATTAAAGCTCATTCCCAGTGACTGAACCAGAGAGCCAGAGTCCCACCCCACCCCCCAACTCCCCGGCAGAAAGAAGAAAAGGAAACTGTGTCAGGGGGAATCAAGTCAAAGAAATGGAAAAGCAGGAGGATGGCCAGGCGAGGCAGTCTGTTTCAGAAGACAGAGTTACACCCACCACCTTTTGAGGACAGGCACTCGTGGGTGACAAAAGCTCCAACAGCGTTCCCAGTTGTTACAGAGCGTATGCCTGCTAATGGGGATGATCCACAGGGTTATAAGGAAACAGAAGTGACAGGCTTAGGTGTTTTAAAGAGGCAATGGTTTCTTATGGCATGGACTCACCCTATGTGAAACAAACTCTAAATAATTGGGCTACTCAGTTGCAATGGTTGCCATAGTGGAAAGAAGCCAGGAATTTGGAACAGCATCACAGAGCAGGGAGAATTAAAATAGCGAGGAACCAGTTGATAGGTGAAGGTCTTTAGGCTGATATACAAGAACAGGTTCAATTTGACACCATCAGAGAACAATATTGTTTAGCAGCATTACGAGCTTGGGACAACGTTTAGGAGCCAGGAAAGAAGTCCACATCCTTTTCAAAAGCTCAGGGAAAGGAAGCCTTCACTGTTTTTTTGTTTTTTGGGTTTTTTTGGGTTTTTTTGTTTTTTTTTTCAAAGATTTGTCTCAGCAGTAAATAAGATCATATCAGACCCTGACACAAGACAGGTGTTGATAGAGACCCTAGCATTAGAAAATGTAAATTTACCTTGAAAAATCATGAGTGATTGATTACTGAATGAAGGCAAGAGCAGCACCCATGAATGAAAGTATGGATGATATTGGTTCCAATGATTACCATGCTAATATAATAGGTCAAGGTCTCCAATATCGAAAGGCCTAGTGCTTTATTTGTGGGAAATATGAACATTTGAAACAAAGTTGTAAACAAGGTATCTCTAAGGGCAATGGTTTTTCTAAATATGGACCCAGAAAGAAGGCCCAGCCTTCCAGGGATGTGCAGGCGATGTGGCAAGGGCTGCCATCAGACCATGTGTCTATGTTCAAGAGAGAGAGCCAAGGCAATTTCTTGCCATCGGGAAACAAAATGGAGGGCATGGCTCGAGGTCCCACAGCAAAAAGTATGAACTGTTTGCCTCTTGTCAGTCAGGAAATAACACGCAGGCAGAAGAACCTCAACTAAGTAATCATGGCGTTGATGCACGCTGCTACAGGCAGTGCTGCTCTAGACTTGGCCATAAACATGTTACTTACACTATCCCCCCACATTCAATGTTCGAAAATAACTTACAGGAGTTCATGGTCCTTTGCCCTCAGGGACGTTAGGCGTGGTCTTGGGAAGGAACAATTTGACTCCCCAAGGGTTCACTGCACATCCAGGAACTAGACATGAAGGTTTCAAAGGAGAAGTTAAAGTACTGGCTATGTAAAAAGAGAGATGTAGTTTAACACAGGAGATGGGATTGCTCAGCTGTTATTGTTTCCCTCCATTAAAGACAAAGCTGCTCTGGGAGAGCAGGAGGGTTTGGAAGGACTGAAAAGGGGTGTTCTGGTAAGCGGTTGTGAATGATCAGAGGCCAGAATTAAAGCTGTAAGTGAATGACATTGAAATAGAAGGCTTGGTGGATGCAGGATCTGATGATCTGACCATTTCACAAAAATCCTGGAACTCAGAATGGCCACTTGGAAAGGTCTATACCCACTTTCTAGGAATTGGTGAGTTATCTCAGATAAAATAAAGTGAGTGGTGGCTTAAGTGTGTGGGACCAGAAGGTCAAATAGGAACATTAAGGTCTTATGTGGCTGACATAGTCATTAACTTAAGGGACTAACATTTATTACAGCAGTGGGAAACTAAATATTCCTTCAATGCCACAGATGATCTCTAAAATAAAGGGTGAAATGGAAGATGCTTCTGGGAAAATGTCTTCCATTCTGAAAAATGTCATCCAGAACAAATATAGAATGTGCAGGTTGTCCAAAGACAGGACACAACAGGGGCTGAATTTCAAAATGTATAAGGGGTTGGGGGGAAGACACACTGCTGAAATTACACCAAGGCTCTACCCTTAAAATGGTTAACTAAGAACCTGAATGGATAGAGCAATTACCCTTAACTAAGGAAAAATTACAGCTTGCCAAGTCAAATGATGGATTTGACCAATTATTAAATGTCTTAGAAGCCCCAAAGTTTCATGAAAAACACCACGTTAACAGAAAAGACTTGGGCTGGAGAGATGGCTCAGTGGTTAAGAGCATTGACTGCTCTTCCAGAGGTCCTGAGTTCAAATCCCAGCAACCACATGGTGGCTCACAACCATCTGTAATAAGATCTGATGCCCTCTTCTGGTGGGTCTGAAGACAGCTACAGTGAACTTATATATATATTAAATAAATCTTTAAAAACAAAAAACAGTAAAGACTTAAAAATTTTTTTTCTATCACCTGTCAATAAGTCAAGGAAGTTATAAGAAAATGTTCTACTTGTTCTTTGTGTAACCAAACTCCATTACCCTAAGGGCACCAAAATAAATGAAATCTGGCAGACACATGTGTTTCATTTTGCAGAATTTGGAAAACTAAAGTTTATATAGCATACCTTTGATACATACTCAGGGTTTCAATAGGCAACTGTTTTGAGTTCTGAAAAGGTTGGTTCTGTAGTTACATTTACTAGAAGTAATGGCTATTATGGGGATACCTGTACAAATTAAGACTGACAATGCCCCTGCATATGTCTCCAGTGTAAAGCACACTGTATATCACACAATCCTACAGGGCAAGCAGTTGTAGAAAGATCTAATCATACCTTAAAAGAACTGCTTATAAAACAAAAAGGAAGACTAAAGATCCCCAGAGAAAAACTAAATAGTGCTTTTAACTTTAAATCTTTTCTGAACATTAATTAAAAAGGGACAACAGGGGGCTGGAGAGATGGCTCAGCGGTTAAGAGCACCCGACTGCTCTTCCAGAGGTCCTGAGTTCAATTCCCAGCAACCACATGGTGGCTCACAACCATCCATAATGGGATCTGATGCCCTCTTCTGGTGTGTCTGAAAAAAGCTACAGTGTACTCACATACATAAATCTGAAAAAAAAAAAAAAAAAAAAAGGGACAACAGCAACTGAGAGACCCTGGGTTATAGAAAAAAAAATTGGAATTAAATCAGTCTATATACTATAAGGATATGTTAACATCAGAATGGAACTCAGCAAATGCTTTGCATTGGCAACATGGCTTTGTTTGTATTTATACAGAAAATAAAAAGATGTGGATAGCATCAAAACTAATAAAGCTGAGGTGAGCGGGGGAGGTCCTCTGAAAACCTTGGCCACTGACCCAAAAAGAGCAAAGAAGAGAGCCTGACCAGCCACTGCTTTCCTCTTCCAGCCAGAAAAGCCTGGACAAGAAACATTCAGCTCCTATCCACTCACAGGCCTATATGCAGGACTTTGGTTTCCTGTTCTACAGAGCCATCCACAGCGTAGAGCAAGTACACTGAGTAGAACACTGCATCCCGCAAGCCCAAATCGGGACTATAAGCTAAAGGCTCACAGAGCTGGGGACAGAGATTAAGAGAGTTCAGTGTGGAACTCCAGAATACAAGATGCTAGAAGATAGTTCAGGAGTATAAAAGGTTCAAGAAGCGGCACCCAAGTTAGAGGAGAGAGAGGCATGGCTTCTAGGTTATCTCAGTTGTGCATATGCTCTGAGAGAGCAACAGGTCACATCAGACACCTCAGAACCCTGGGGAGAACAGAGAAGCGACTTCAAAACTGCATAATTAGTACCTAAAAAACAGAGAAAACACAGAGAGAGAGAGAGAGTGTGTATGTGTGTGTGTGTGTGTGTGTGTGTGTGTGTGTGTGTGTGTGTTATGATATATTTTGTGTGCCTGGACCTTTTTAAAGGACCCTATGTCTTTTTTTTTTTTTGTAGGACCCTATGCCTTTCAGTGTCAGTTGCCTCTTGGAATTCTGGGAACTGGAGAGGATATCAAAAGCCAGCAGAGGCTGGGAGCTGGCAGAGGGGTTGGGGAGTAGCAGGGAGTAGATCTAGGAGACAGAAGAGTAGGGTCAGAGAGTAGAAGAGAAGACAGTTGGTGACAGTTGAGCCAGGAGAAGCTGAGCTGGGCCAGAGAAGATAGTGTTAAGGGACAGGAAAAGGACCCACAAAGTAGCTAAAAAGGAAAAAAGAAAAAGACTAAAAGTTATGCACCCCTCCTCCCCCCCCTCTGTGTGTGTGTGTGTGTGTGTGTGTGTGTGTGTGTGTGTGTGTGTGTATTATATGCATGTATGTATATGTGCTGACATGGCAGGCACCTGAGGCAGATAGAGGTTGACATTAAAGGAGGTTGCACTGGAAGCATAAGAAGCTGAGTTCATATACCCAGCAACCAACATCAGAAGCCAGACAAGGCCCCAAAGTTTAGTAGATTGTTCAATGGTTAAAGGAATTTGCCACTATTCCTGATAAACTAAATTGGATGATTTATTTTATTTTCTCCATCTTTATTAACTTGGGTATTTCTTATTTACATTTCAATTGTTATTCCCTTTCCCAGTTTCCAGGCCAACATCCCCCTAACCCCTCCCCCTCTCCTTCTATATGGTTGTTCCCCTCCCCATCCTACCCCCATTACCACCCTCCCCCCAACAATCCCGTTCACTGGGGGTTCAGTCTTGGCAGGACCAAGGGCTTCCCCTTCCACTGGTGCTCTTACTAGGCTATTCATCGCTACCTATGAGGTTGGAGTCCAGGGTCAGTCCATGTATAGTCATGGGTAGTGGGATGATTTATTTTTATTGTTGCTGCTGCTGTTGTTAATTTTATTATAGACAGGGTCCCAGCATGCGGCTCTGGCTGTCCTGGAACTAAATACTGTAGACCAAGCTGGCTTTGAATTTACTGAGATCCACTTGCCTCTCTGCCTTCTAAGTTCTGAGGTTAAAGGCCTGTGTTCCCATGCGCAAAGTCCACTTTACTTTTTGAGTCAGACCTTCTCTCAGAACTTGATGCTTTGGGGAAAATGGCAGGCTAGCAGGCTTGGGATCTGGCAGTCATAACCCCCAAACCCTGAGGTTACAGATCCATGCTGCCATGCTAGGTTTTTATGTTGTGGTAAAAAATAAAGTGTAACGTTTTCTATCGGTTCCCCGGGGCCGAATCCGCTCACTCTGGCTGCTACTCTGCCATGGGGGTCCTCAAGCCGCCCTCTCCTGGCTGTCTCCCTCTTAGCTGCCCTCTCTGTGCAGTCCCCTAGGCGGTAGTTACCATGCCTGGCACAAACATACATCTGGTTCTGCCGGCCCTTGCAGGTTCTCTCTGTGCGGGCAACAGAACCAGATCTCAGCCATTTCTCTCACACACTGTCCTCTTTAGCCCAGTAAATCAAAGTTCTAGAAACTTGTAATTTAGCAATTAGATTTACTTGTTAAATTCTCAATCTACAATATATCCACACAATAAACTTACAACCAATTGATAAGGATATAAACTGCCTACCTAGATAAGGTAAATTTGCCTATAGAAATTCATCCCAGCTACCTTGGCAATTCAGGACCACCCTGATCTGGGTCATCCTGCTCAGTCTCCTTCTTGATTCTCCTTCCTCCTTCTCCTTTTCTCCCTCCCCACAAAACTTTCTCTCTGCCTTATTTTTTTACTGTCCTGTCATGGCCTTGATCTAACTTAGGCCAGCCTCGCCTGCATAATGACATCAACCTACACTTTTTTTTTCTTTTTCTTTTTTTTTTTTGGTTCTTTTTTTCGGAGCTGGGGACCGAACCCAGAGCCTTGTGCTTCCTAGGCAAGCGCTCTACCACTGAGCTAAATCCCCAACCCCTCAACCTACACTTTTATGTGGGAGAACTCAGGACCTCATGTGTATATAGCAAGGACTTTACACTCTGAACCTTCTCACAAGTTTTCTATTTTGGTTTTGTTTGTCTTGGTTTCTGAGACAGGGTCTTACTGTGCAGCCTTGGCTGGCCTGGAACTCACTGTACAGACAGGGCTGGCCTCTGCCTGTGTACTGCTGAGATTAAAGGTACGCACCACCACATCCAACTTAAAACATCCAACTTGTGTGCGTGTGTGCGTGCGTGTGTGTATGTGTTTTGCTTCCATGTATGTCTAAGTACCACTATGGTGCCTGGTGTCCCTGCTGGCCAAATGTGTGTGTCAGTTCCTGGGAGTTAGACATTTGTAAGCAGCCTGTGGGTACTAGGGATTGAATCCTGGCTCTCTGAAGAACAGCCAGTGTTCCTAGCCCCTGAACCATCTCTCCAGCCCTGTAATGTATTCCTTTTGTAGGTTTGTTTTCTGTTCCCCTCTGTGTGTGCAGGGCAACCTCAGATGTCATTTTCAGGAAGTCCACACACCTTCTTTGAGACAGTGTCTCATTGGTCCAGAATTTGAAAATTAGACTAGTGAGCCCCAGAGGTCCTTCTATTTCCAATTCCCAGCCATGGGGTAACAAATGAACCATACTGGGCTTTTTTTTTTTTTTTAATGGAGCTATTCCTAGCCTCATCAATATAATCTTGATGACTAAGCATATATATAAAGAAGAGACATTTCATTGGCTTGTACTAATTGAATGAACAGAAAAGCTAGACTATTTTAAATATCTTGTGCCTCGTTACAACAAATGCAACTAATTTTTTTTTTTTTTTTTTTTGTGACAGGGTTGGCCTAGAACTCACTATGTAGACTAATTGATCTGCTTCCCACATGCTTGGATTAAAGGCCTGGGAATCACCTGTGGCCCAAATGCAACTTAAATTTCTGATAATTTGGACAAGGTAGCAGCCATCACCTTGTTTCAAAAGAGAAAAAAAAACATAAGCCCAAACATGTTTGCAGTAAATGAAACTTAAAATGCAAGTGAACAGTTGTCACAAATCAGTTGTAGCTTTTTTATTCTGTAGTTTTAAAAGTCAAACATTTTCTCCCACACTCTTAATAACTTGGAATTTACATTAGCTCTCTGTGGATTTATAGGTTTTAACTGATAAAATCTAACTTAATCCATGAAAGCTCATTAATATAAGCAGTCAGTCATTCAATGAATGAAGGTTTTGGGAAGGATTATTTGATATGGAATTCCAAATAGTAATAAAAAGCCGATTTGTATTTAATGATTCTGCTTTTTTGTTCATCGCCCTTGTTTTTTTTCCCCCCAGTACCGGCAGAATTTTAGCATTTACTGCCTTGCACCACTTTTCAGTATCAGTCTTGAAGATTCTTGCGGTATTTCAGAGCCCAGGCAGCTACGTGCCCAGAAATCTGAAGCAGAAGCAAGGGCTGTATCCCTTCCCACCAAAGGGGTTTATAATGAGTGATGGTACTCGACACGATCCAGTGCTGATGTTCCCAGCTTCACCACTGCCCTCAGATTTACTGAGAGCACGTCCCCAAAGGCGCACCCATTTTAAACGCCCCCAAAATGAGCTAAACAAGAATTCATGCCATTCACCTCAACTTCTAGAGCCTTAAGATTTACCCAGAGAGCTTTATGCTGAATTCAGGGAAAAAACGCATTTTCACACCCCACTTAGAAAGCTTTGAGGACATAGTACGAACATTTTCCTCTTACAAAGATTTCTTGAAATGTTCACGGTGGCTGGGAGAACTCAGGCTTTCTTATACACAACCTGCAGTGCAGGCGACTCCGCCTTCGAGCAATAATGGAGGCAAAAGGACTACAGAGCGGAGGATTCTGGGGGAAGGAAATGACGTCAAGAGCAAAGCATGCTGGGCTCAGGCGGGCCGACTCAAGACTGTTCCGTGGCGTGTGAGCTAAGTCGGACTTTAGTCAGGCGTCTCTTCGGCTTTTCCCTGCATTGCGCACAGCTCTGGGTATGGCGGCCTCAAGGCAGGACCCAGTCTTCGAGCTCTAGAGCTTCGCTGGAGCGTCCTCAGCGCTTTATGAGGAAATTGGCGCAAACCCCGCGGAGAATCATCTAGAAAGAGTAGGTAGGAATCCGAGAACCCCGCATCAGTTATGTCTCTAAAGGGTTTAGGGCAAAACCCTGTTATCTGAGGAAAGCGGAGCTGAAGAGTTTGTGTATCATCTATGGGCCAGTTCAAAGCCAGGTTGAAAGCAGTATCTGGAATTGGGAGCAGAGGGTGGGAATAGATAAGCCACAGGAGTTTGAGAATTATACCTGCGGCCATTCGCTACCACCATAGCTCAGTCTGAATTATAAATAACCCCCATCCCGGATATAGTAAACAAAACATTCTCAAGAATTCTCCAAACACAGTATCAGTTTGTTATACTCCAAATGGGCTTTTTGAATGTTGTTCCTTTTGAGGCTTGAGCCGGCGCACTTTGTTCCCAGGCTGGGCTCAGCCCTACTAGTAGGGAGGACTGTAAGTTAAGACTGGCTTTATGGGGCTGGAGAGATGGCTCAGCGGTTAAGAGCACTAACTGCTCTTCCAGAGGTTCTGAGTTCAATTCCCAGCAATCACATTGTGGCTCACAACCATCTGTAATGGGATCCGATGCCCTCTTCTGGTGTGTCTGAAGACAGCTACAATGTGCTTATATATAATAAATAAATCTTAAAAAAAAAAAAAAAGACTGGCTTTATGTATCGGTGCTTACTTGCATTCAGAAACTTGTTAATTTCAGGCAAATTACAGACTTTCGCTGCCTCCAGAATGGCTATTAGGGTGTTAAGACATTGGCATGAGTGGAATATGCACAGTGATTAACCCGAATTGGTACTGGTTCTAGATCTAGCCAGCTGGTAACCATGAGTGAATGGACGAAGAAAAGCCCCTTAGAATGGGAGGATTACGTTTACAAAGAAGTGAGAGTGATAGCCAGTGAGAAGGAGTATAAAGGATGGCTGCTAACCACAGACCCAGTCTCTGCCAAGTGAGTATGCATCTTACTTTCCCGAAATGACAATCCCCTGTACTGTCCTGGATCCAAGATGAGAAGGCAGACGGATGATGGAAGGCTGGTTATTCACACATAAGAATTGCTTTTGAGCCTGACTGCTGTGGAATATTATAGCAAAGCAGACACACTTACAGGAATAGAAAATAGAAATTCTCTCCTCTTCTAATTCTCCTTTCAGAGGGTCTCAAGTGGCCCAGGCTGGCCTTATCTGGCTATATAGTTAGACAACATTAAACTTCTGATGCATCTGCCTCTGCTTCCTGAATGCCAGAACACCTACCTTTTATTTATATATATATATATATATACACACACATATATATATATATATTTGAAATAAGTTTCATATAACTCAGACTGACCTCAAATTCATTATGTAGCTGAAGATAAACATGAACTCCTGACCCTCCTATCTCCACCATATCCATACGGTGGGCTACCATATCCAATTGTGAGAGCTTGTCTCAAAAGATAAAAGGACTGAAGATACACAGATGTCAAGGGGAAAATGCCCATACCCTTTATTGGCAGATTCTATACTTTATTGAAGTAGTAAGTATTTGTAACCTTACTAAGTTTCTGTAGCACCGTGGAGGACTCATACAGCTAAATAACATGTGTGGCTCGGTTAACGGGAACTCTTTAGTTTTGACAGAAGTGCCACAGTAGGCGCGAGGCTAACTTTAGGGGAAGCTTAGTGATGGCGGGTACTCTGTAATGACTATAAATTTTCTATTAGAAATCATCCACATTTAAGACAGATGGCCTAATTCCTAAACACGTCATGTGGAAGAAGTGGGAGCCAAGCTTTTAATCCCAGCACTCAGGAGGCAGAGGCAGGACGGTCTCTGTCCTTTGAGACTATCCTGGTCTACCCATGGAGTTTCAAGCCAGGCAGGGCTACACAGTGTCTCAAAGGAAGGAAAGAAAGAAAACTGAAAAGGTAAGGAACTCACCAAGTTGCCCGGGCTGGCCTTGAGTTTGTGATCCTCCTGTTTCAGCCTTAAGAATAGCTGGGATTACAGGCCTTTGCCATGAAGCCTGTCATGGATGTTTTCCAAATTTCAGAACAATTATCATGAATTTGTTTATAGTATCTTTAAATGGTGCCGCCATATTCCTAGTATTGTGTCCCTTCTGTCTTGCCTGAGGTTTGTGAATCTTGTTTCTTTTTTACTCAGAGAACAACTTTGGGCTAAAGTGTTTTGGCCCACCTTTAGTCCCAGTACTCAGGAAGCAGAGACAGGTGGATCTCTGTGATTTTGAGGCTAGCCTGGTTTACAGAGTGAGTTTACGGACCGCCAGGGCTACACAAAGAAACCCTGTCTTTAAAAACAAAAAACAAACAAACAAAAGGAACTTTGGGAAGGAGTGTGTTCCTAGGTGTGTGTATGTGTCTGTGTGTGTGGGAGAGAGAGGGGCGGGGGGAGAGAGGGAGAGAGAAAAAGAGAGAAGAGAAAGAGATAACCCAGTTTCAACTTTGGGTTTGATGATCTTCTGACTTACTAATTTTAAGTTTAATTTTTAAATTTCAGTTTCTTTAATTTTGTGTTTTGTTTTCTTTGGTCTACTTTGGTGCCTTTAGCTTTTTTTTTTTTTTTTTTTTAAAGATTTATTCATTTATTATATATAAGTACACTGTAGCTGTCTTCAGATACACCAGAAGAGGGAATCGGATCTCTTTACAGATGGTTGTGAGCCACCATGTGGTTGCTGGGAATTGAACTCATGACCTCTGGAAGAGCAGTCGGGTGCTCTTAACCACTGAGCCATCTCTCCAGCCCCCATGTGCCTTTAGCTTTAATGTTTATGTTTTTAACTGGTTTATGTGTATGTGGTTTACGTGAATGTATGTGTGCATATTCTTGTGAGGTATGTGCGGTTAAGCATGCACATGTATGCATGAATAGATAGAAGCCTGAGGTTCCTGTCAGGCAGCTTCCTTAGTCACTCTCCATTTTGAGTACTGGGGCAGGCTCTCTCACTTGAACCCAGAGCTTGCCAGTAGCCAAGTCTGAGTAACCACCTTGCTCTAAGGGTCTTCTGTCTGTGCTTCCCACATGCTGGGATTCCAGGCCGCCTGCGCCTCCATATGTGGTAGGGATTGAGTCTCACTCCTCAGTACAGCCCCTTATCCCCTGAGCTATTTCCAAACCCTGTTTTTGTTTTTCAATCCTACAATTAAAAAATGCCTTGTCTTACACATATTTAAGGCATTTGTAACTTTTTGTTTTAATCTTTGTTAGGAACTGGAGAGCAAAGCATGCACTGTCTTGGAAGTACATTTCAACCCTAACTCTCCCACTCTTTAGATACTCATTAACTGTGCCCTTATAATGATGAGCTAGGCAAAATGGTAGGTGTTAAGGACCTCAGTGAATGCATTTGGTGACGAGAAGACTAATTTCCCCAGGGACCCTTGTTCCCTCCTGTTGAAGGGACCTCAGTTGTTGATGATGCTCTTAGTCCATTGTTTCTTCCTAATTCTTAAGGTTCTTTTACCAATCTGCTCTGAACTTATTTTGTCTTTAAAGCATTGTCCTCGTGAACTTCCTTGAAGATGGCAGACTATGTGTGACTGGAATTATGGGACATTCTGTGCAGACAGTGGAAACTGTAAGCGAAGGGGACCACAGAGTAAGAGAGAAGCTGATGCATCTGTTCACATCTGCAGATTGTAAAGGGTACAGCCCTGAGGATCTGGAAAAGAAGAAAACCAGCCTAAAGAAATGGCTTGAGAAGAACCACATCCCTGTCACTGAAGAGGGAGACACACAAAGGACTCTCTGTGTGGCTGGGGTTCTTACTATAGACCCACCATATGCTCCAGAAAATTGCAGCAGCTCTAACGAGATTATTCTGTCCCGAATTCAGGATCTTATTCAAGGCCATCTTTCAGCTTCCCAGTGAGAGGCCGCACGAGGAGCACACTGACTTCACTGTTTGGTTCTGTATTAAATTCTTCCAGTGTAAGTTGATTATATTACAAGACTTCAAAGCACATGACTACTATGTGTATATGCGCACATTTTTTTTTTTCTTTTTCTTTTTTTTCGGAGCTGGGGACCGAACCCAGGGCCTTGCGTTTGCTAGGCAAGCGCTCTACCACTGAGCTAAATCCCCAACCCCATATGCGTACATTTTAAGTTTTTGTTTAGGTCAAATCAGAGGAAGTGAAGGCACCAGAACAGTGTCCCTTGTCCTGAAAAGAACACAGGAGAGTCAAATTTGGAAGGAGATTTCCTTGCATATGATTTAAGATAAATCACCCTATTTGTGAGACAAGGGTGCATTTTGAATAGGTGTAACAATGTGAAATAAACTTGTAAATTTCAATATAAGATATTAAAGTAAAAATCAGTCTCAGGTTCTTTGGACTAACCATATTTCTGTTTTTAAAATGTTGGTCTTTCCCGGGTGGTGGCGGCACATTCCTTTAATCCCAGCACTTGGAGGGTAGAGGCAGGCAAATCTGAGTTTAAAGCCAGCATTGTCTACAGAGCAAGTTCCAGGACAGCCAAGGCAACACAGAGAAACCCTGCCTTGAGAAAAGAAAGTTGGTCTTTGAGGTTGACTCAGCAAAATTGAATCAGCTGTGGTTTGGCTATAGCTTATGCACCCCTCAGTTCTTGTGATGGGGACTTCTACCTTTAAGAGAGGAGGTGGCTCAGCAGTTAGGAGCACTAGCTGTTCTTCCAAAGGACCCAGGTTCAATTCCTAGCACCTCCATGCTACCTCACAACTGTCTAACTTCAGTTCCAGGGCATCTGACATGCTCATACAGACATGCATGCAGGCAAAACATCAATGCACACAAAATAAAAATAAGGCAGGGAGAGATGAGACATAAGGGGAAATCTTTGGGTCACTGAAGCTATGCCCTAAGGAAGGGTCGTACGGTTCCATTGCTGTGAAGAGACATCATGACCGTGGCAACTCTTACAAAGGAAGCCTTTAATTGGGGCTGGCTTCCAATTTCAGAGGTTTAATCCATTATCATCATGTCGGGAAACATGACAGCGTGTAACAGACATGGTGCTGGAGAAGGAACTGAAAGTTCCACATCTTGATCCACAGGCAGCAAAGGGAGACTGTGCCGCACTGACCGTAACTTGAACATAGGAGGCCTCAAAGCCTGATCCCGTGGTGCCGTATTTCCTTCAACAAGGTCACACCTACTACTTATGCCACTCCTTATGGCCAGACCTTCAAACATGAGTCTGGGGAACCATTTCTATTCAAACCACCACAAGAAGGGCTGTGGGACCTGGTCTCAGACTTCCTGTTTGATGATATAAGCTCACCATGATGTGTATTCGGGAAGAAAACACTCTTGTGGACATGCTCCAGCTCTGACCAAAATGGAGCTGCCATCATGGTACTGTCCTATACGCCCAGCACTGAGCTAAGTTTCTCTCCGTAAGTAGCCTGCTTCAGGTGGTTTGTTCATTTCAGTGACTCAAAGCTGACGAGTAATAGAATATAGTAAAGTTGAAGGTTTTAGCTGATGGCTTTTTTTTTTTTTTTTTTTGAGACAGGATCTCACTGTGTGGCTTAGGCTATCCTGGAACTCACTATGTACTTTAGGCTGATCTCAAACTCACCAAGATCCATCTGCCTCTGCGTCCTGGGTGCTGGGATTTAAAGGGATGCACCACCATGCTCTCCTTTTGCTTGAGGGGAAGAAAAGATTTGTGTTTCATCTCTATGTGTATATTGTCTGTGTGAATGTAAGTCATGTGTGCCCATGCCAAGAGTGAATGTCAGATCTGCTGTGCTGGGGTCGCAGGTGGCTGTGAGCTGCGCACTGTTGATGCTGATACCTGAATTGGGGTCCCCTGCAAGAGCAGTACGTTTAACCACTGAACAGTCTCTCTAGCCCTGGGTCTGGTTTTGCAACCAAGGCTGGTCTAGGATTCAGTGGTCCTGTTGCCTCAGTCTCAGACATGTATGTTACATAGTCAAGAATCCATTTCTCACAGATTCCTAGGTGTGCAGCTCCCCCTCCCCCAGCCCAATAGGGTTTCTCTGTAGCACTGGCTGTCCTGGAATTTGCTCTGTAGATCAGGCTGGCCTCAAACTCTGAGCCACCTGCCTCTTGAGCACTGGGATTAAAGTCGTGAGCCACCACTACCCAGCGTGTGTGTGTCTGTGTGAGACTGTGTAAGGCTGTGAGACAGGTTCTTACTCTCTAACCCTGGCTGATTGACCCTCCCTTGACCTCACGATGTCCTTGCCTCAGCTCTCTGAGAGCTGGGATTACAAGTGTGGGTCACTACACTTGGCTTTTCCTCACAGGTTTAAACACCATGATTCTAAAAGTAAAATTCAGCGACCAAGACTCTTTAGAAAGGTAGTAGAGGAAGCAGAATACAAAAATAGCTGACATGCTTGTGGACATGGTTCTGACCAGATGACACCCTTGAAAAGGGATAAGCCGTACAGGAGAAGCCATGACCTCGCTCAGGCCTTGGTTCAGGGACAGATCCGTCATTAGTGTTGGTAGATAGATTTGCTGTCAATGTGGTCTGCGGGAAACAGGCTGCTTCTTGGCGACTGAACTCTGACTGTTTAAACAATTCTACAAATAAAACCTGAGTGCTGGAGGGGGAAATGATCCTCTCTGCCACGGAAACTGGCAGCTAAGGGAGTTTCCCTGTCACTGCCTCAGCTAAGATGCTCCCAGACAGGTTAGCTCACCTGTTCTGAACCTCCCTCAGGGCCAACGGTTGGAGATCCAGACTCTGCAGAGGCAGCCTTTCCCAAAGCTGGCTCTGTTTACTGCTGCTTCTGGGTGGTAGCCTGGGCTGCCTTTGAACATGGCATCAGGAATACTTTTGAAAAACAAAAACAAAAAGGACTTGGATTGGAGAGATGGCTCAGTGGTAAGAGCACGCACTGCTCTTCCAGAGGGCTGGAGTTTGGTTCCTAACGCCCACATCATTTGGCGCACAGCCAAGTATAACTGGTTCCTGGGGTATTTGACACTGGCCTGTGTGCACCTGGTCTAACAGGCACACTTCTACCATATATATACATATGATTTAAAACAAAAAAATCTTTAAGGCTTTGGGCGTATTGGTTCAGCTTTTGAAATATTTAAAAGGAAAAATTTTTTTTCAGAGACAGGGTCTGTAGCTGTTGTGGACCTCACTCTGTAGCCCAGGCTGGCCTCCCACTCACAGAGATTAGCCTGCCTCTGTGTCCCAAGTGCTGGGATTAAAGGCCAGCCTTTGAGATTTTTAAAAATTGTTTTAGAGGCAAAGTTTGTAGTAATTTTTCCCCCATACGGTGTTTATCTGATTTCCTAAACATTTCCATTGTTTCTTAGAGACATGCCTGAAACAGATTTTATTCCCCAAGTTTTTTAAATTATTGGAGCTGATGATGTGGCTGGGCAAGTAAGGGGCACCCCACCCCCGGTACCATATGTGAAGTTAGATTATTACTGAGGACGTAGGGGCCTTCACGGTCACATGTTAGTTTGGTGGGAACGGATGATACTCAGGGTGCCTGTGCTAAGGACTGCTATCTGATTCCTGTTTATAAAAGGAGGAATGGCTACACCTCCGTGTGACTGCTCCATTTTATATCCCACAGCACCGTGCAAAGGCTTTACAGTCTCCACGGCCTTCCCAGCATTTTGGTTTGTTGGGTTTTGTTGTTGTTTTGAGGTTTATTTTTATTGGTTTCTTTTTTGAGCCAGTTTCTCTATGTAGGCCTGGCTGTTCTTGAGCTCGTTCTATAGGCCAGGCTGGCCTTGAACTTAGAGTGCCGGGATTAAAGGTTGTGCCCGCCATCCAGCAGTTGTTAAAGTATGCCCACGTGCAGAAGTCAGGACTGCAGTGCTTTGGAATTTTCTGTGTACAGGTCTTATACTGCTTTTTTATTTATTATAGTTTTTGGGATAGGGCCTGGCCCTTTCTATATTTCCCAGGCTGGCCTGGTACTTTCAGTGTAGTCCACCCTTGCTTCAGACTTACAACAATCCTCCTGTCTCAGCTCCCAAGTACTATCACTGCATTAAACAAGCACGCCTTATTTATGAGGGAGAGAGGCCTCTTGTATGCTAGACAAGCACCATACCGCCGTGCTCCCTCCATAGGCCTGAGAGTAGAAAAGCAGAATTAGGAAGCCCGATGCCTTTAGTCCCTTTCCTTGTAGTTTCAATAAATAGGCATCCGGATTCTTGAGCTACTGAGACTCTGTGGGTAAGTTATGTTCCGGATCAGTTGTATCCAAGTGAGCGCACATCTGTCCGTGCCTTTGTTTATCTTTGTGCTCCGAACGTCTAGCATGTTAGCTGATCTTCTGCGCCTGATTGAATATGTCGTTTAAATGAAATTCAAAGCCCGCGTGGGAGGCATTTCTGCAGCCCACTGTGGGTTTCCGGGCAGTGCGGTGGTGTACTCTGCCGTACTTCAGTTACTCTCTCCTTAGCCATACTCACTGCAGGAAAGGGTGTCGTAAAAATGATGGGGGAGTAACGGGGGCAGCTGCAGTGTAAGTACGGAGCTGAGGAGGTGAATTTCTTACAGGAGGACACAGTTGCGTTCTTCTGGGTCTAATCAGCTAGCTTCCTTACTGTGTGGGATAGTCCCTTAGTGCTGGCGGTGTAGCAGCCTCCTGGTTTGTTTTGATGCCTGTCTTCTGAAGAGCACGCTGCACTTCGTCCTCTTTGGCACCCTGATGAGTAAACTTTGGGAGAGAAGAGTTACCCAGCCCAGCAATTAAAGTTCCTGTTTAGGTTTATGTGTGAGCCGAAGTCTACAAGATGGGATTTTGTCCAGTCAGCACGGGGATAAGGGCGCGTGCATGTGTGTGCGTGCACGTGCTCGTGCGCCCGCGCCCTTGTGTGTTTCGCACTTTGGAATGTGGGCCCAAGAACGATAACTTGACTTTCTCAGTGATAGTTTCAGCAGTCACACACAAATCGGATCTTCACATTCTTAAAATATGTGATTTTAAAAAAAAGATCAGAACTGAGAGGCCACGTTTCCGAATTGCTCTCCATCTACACGTGTCCTTTTCCTGTTTGTACATACCATTTCTTGGTCTTACTCAGATAGCATGTGCTTGTTCTATATGTGCATATGGCCTGCGTGTGTGCGCGTGTGTGTGTGTGTGCGCGCGTGTGTGTGTGCGCGCGCGTGTGTGTGCGTGTGTGTGTGCCCTCGTGTGCATGTGTGTATACGTGAGCCACAGCACACATGTGGAGGTCAGAGGACAACATGTACAAGGTGCAAGTTTTTTTTTCTCCCTCTACTGCGTGGGTCTGGGGATCCGGCTCAGGTTAGCTTGGTAGCTTTGGCGATTTCTTTTACACACTGAGCAGTCTGTCTGCCCCATGGTACGTTTATTAGAGTTGCTCTGGCCGAGATTTCCTGTTAGTAATCTAAAATGTTTGCATTTTTAGATATGGTTAGTGGCACAATTTTTTTTTTCCTATTCTTTTTTTTTTTTTCGGAGCTGGGGATCGAACCCAGGGCCTTGCGCTTGCTAGGCAAGCACTCTACCACTGAGCCAAATCACCAACCTGTGGCACAATTTTTTATTTGGATAATAAGCTATTATACTTTATAAAACGGTTCCTTATTTCACTTTTTAAAATACTTTTCTTTCCCTTGGCAATACTAACGTTTTGGATTGGATAATTTTTTTGGTCTACAATTCGGGAATCAGTTATTTCTTTTCCATGTAGATGTTCTGAGTCATCTTGCTAGCCTCCAAAATATAGTTTCGGGTATTTTTAAAACTTGATCTCAGGCCGGAGAGATGGCTCAGTGGTTAAGAGCACTGACTGCTCTTCCAGAGGTCCTGAGTTCGATTCCCAGCAACCACGTGGTGGCTCACAACCGTCTGTAATGGGGATCAGTTACTCTCTTTGGGTGTGTCTGAGGACAGCTGCAGTGTACTTATATATAATAAACAAATACATTTTATTGATCTCACTTGGTGGTAATTTGTCCCCTACTTGGTTGTCATAGCTGAAAGCTAGAGCTATCTATCTACTAGAATACAAGGACACTCGCTGCTCGGTGTCCTGCAAGGCATGGGATATCCTGGTACAATGTGACAATCTTGCTCCACCCACTCCAGCAGCACATGAGTGGAAACAATGTAACTCCTAGATTTTGTCTAGAAGGTGTATTCAGGCATGCACCAGCATATCTGCTGTCTAGCACATCTGAAGTCCAAGGACAGAATGAAGAAAAGCTTATTCCAAGTGGAATCTCAGGTGCCAGTGGGTCTTCTGGCCTGCCTCAAAGCAGAGGGAAGACATGCTGGCTAATCTCCATGATGCACGTTTACTCAACATGGAAGGAAAATGAGCCCCTTCACAGTTTCAGTAAAGCCAGGGATAGAGGCAGCAGTAAGTGTGTTTCCTGTATTTTCCTTGCCTTGTTGTTGTTGTAAAACTATTCACTCTTATGATAGATGATCTTGAACTCCTGATCGTCCTGCTTTTATCTGCCAAGGCTAGGCTTACAGGATTGTACTAACATGCCTGACTTAAAGAAAAAACAGAAACAAACAAAGCCCTCATGGTTTGCAGTGTTCCTTAACGGAATGTTTGTTTTATACTATTAAGCCATATTTATCAATGTTTGTATAGTATGTTAAACATTGATTTAAGCCCTGTTCTTCATCCCTCATTGTAGTTAGAAGATTGAGCAGCTGCCCCCCCTCCCCGCCCCTCTCCTCTGCTCTTCCCTCTGCTCATTTCAAAGAGTTCCTCTCTGGTGACCAAGTATTCAAATATATGGGCTGTGCAGGCTGTAGTGCTTTGGATGAGAACGGCCCCCAGAAGCTCGTACATTTGAATGTTTAGTTATTGGGGTGTGAAACTAATTGGAAGGGCTTGGGAGGTGTGAGCTTGTTGGAAAAGGTGTGTCACTAATGAGCTTTGAGGTTATAAAAGCTCAAGCCAGGCCCAGTGTCTCTCTTTTCATGCTGCCTGCAGGTTCAGATGTGGAACCCTCAGCTACTTCCCCAGCACTGTGTCTGCCTGCATGCTGCCACCCCACCCACCACAATGGTAATGTACTAAACCTTTGAAACCAAGCAAGCCCCAATTAAAAGCTTTCTTTTATACTGAGAGTGAGAGTTGCCATGGTCATGGTGTCTTTTCACAGCAGTAGAACAGTAAGCAAGATGAATCACTCTAATCAAACCACTACAAGTGCAATGTCAGATATCCTACTGGGGTGATAATGTAGAAATGGCAAGAAGTTCCACCATCCAGTGACTCCTCACGATTGTCAGCCACACTGCAGTGTGTTACATTTACAGTACTAGAAGAGGGCTTAGAGAAATGGCGCAGGAAGTAGAGTGCTGGTCACAGAAGCACGGGGACCTGAGTCTGAATCCCCAACATCCATGTAAAAAGCCAAGCTTGTGACTGTCACCTCAATGCTGGCTGGGGAGGAGGTGGGTGGGTAGATCTGAGCTTGACGGCAAGCCAGTGTAGATAACTTGGTGAGTTCCAGGTTCAGTGTGAGAACCTGTCTTCAGAATTAGGGTAGAGAGCAATAGAGAATCCTGATGTTGACCTCTGCCCTCCATGCCTGCCCCCACCAAGGTCCATACCTGCCTGGGCCACATAGTGAGACCATGTCTAAAAAATGAAACAAAAGCAAGGGCCAGGGTAGACTCTAGATTCCTTGCCTAGCATGGACAAGGACCTGGATTCAGAGCCCAGCCCTGCAAAACAAACAAAACCCAACTTCCCCAACCCAGAGGTGGGAGGAGACCAAAAGATACTGAAGAAGCCGACCACCCAGGAACAGTCTGAAACTGTTGCTGTGACTAGAACATTCTCTCATCTGTTTCTGTCTGTGCACTCTGCCCTCTGACACTCAAATACTCACTGACACAGGGTCATGATCAAGACGCTCGCACGAGTGAGCTCATCCTCGGCGTGGGGTGGAGGAGGTCTGAGTGAGTGAGACCTACCTTCTGAAAACAATAGCTGCTTTTGTATTTTATTAATTGGCTAAATTTCCTGAGCAGTTTTTGCCTTGAATGTGGAGAGAAAGAAGCTCCAGGATTTATGATTAATTCCATCAATGATTTAAAAGGGAAAAGCAGCATCTACCTGGAGGTTCGAGTAACTATTCAAGAGCTATTATTTATATGGGTGATGCAAGATAACTCCAGAGGGTTCCCATTAGATCTAGAAATTAGGAGAATATATCACAGCAGAGTCCCCTCCTCCTCCTCTTCCTCCTCCTCTTCCTCCTCCCCTCCTCTCTCTCTCTCTCTCTCTCTCTGTGGTGTGTGTGTGCACATGCCTCCTAGAAACAAACTTTCAGTGTCTTCCTTGGTTGTGCTTAACAAATTTTCTATTACATTCATTTATTTACTATTTAGCATATGCACACCACAGCTGGCGTGTGCAAGTTGGAGGATGGGTTCTTTTCTTCTCCTTGGAGCCTGGAGATCAAACTCTAGTCATCAGGCATGGTAACAAGTGCCTTTACCCACTGAGCCATCTTGCCAGCCTCCCCCTTGTTTTTTGAGACAGTCTTTCATGGAACCTTTAGCTCACCAGTTTGTCTAAGCTGGCTTGCCAGCAAGTTCCAGGATCTACCACCACCTCTTAGCACCCAGCACTGGGGTAGACACACGCTAGCACGCCATACTAGCGTGCCTGGCTGTGTGCAGCTAGGGACCTCAGCTCAGGTTCTCACAGAGCAAGCACTTTACTGACAGCTTCTTCTCCAACCTCTGGACAATGTATGCTTTTGTGTTTTAATTTTACAAAGTACTTTCCAAAATCTTATGACATTTTAGGAACATGTTTAAAAGGAGCTGACATTTACCGCATGACTCAGATCTACATGCTGTACTTAGACATATTATTCAAATCAAGAAAAGGATAAAGATTAAATTTGTTATTGTCAGGGAGCAAGTTATCCCTAACAGATAAGGAATGCAAGGAGGAAAGCAAATTCAGTTTCTTTAGTGTGAGACTTGTTACCTCCATTCTGACACTTCTCTCCAATTAAAAAACCAAAACCAAACCACCTACGTAGGGCTGGAGAGATGGCTCAATGGTTAAGAGCACTGACTGCTCTTCCAGAGGTCCGGAGTTCAATTCCCAGAAACCACATGGTGGCTCATATCCATTTGTAATGGGATCTGATGCCCTCTTCTGGTGTGTCTGAAGACAGTGACAGTGTACTTATATAATAAAAAAAGTTATTTGGAGCAATGATAGTTTGTTTCTCTGCTTCCTAAGGGGTTTAGGTTTGTCCACTCTGATGAGAGCTTTGTGTCAGTAGCTAATCAGCAGCTGAACACTGCGGGTGCTTTGCATATGTGTTTGTGGTGTTTTCTTTATGCAAAGAGAATTAGAGACTAAAAATATACTTAAGGGAAGCTCTTCAAATGTATTGAAACTAAAACCTACTTGGTAATTTTGGGCAGCCTAGAATTCCTAAAACTTACATAAGATACATTCTTCACTGAGGTGTCTGGTGTGGGGGAAGGCTGGAGTTATAGGTGGCTGTGAGTGATGTGACACAGGTTCTGGGAACTGAACTCAGGTCCTCTGTAAGAGCAAAGATTCTTTTATTTTGTGGTTGTGTATGTCTTTAATCTATTATATATAAGTACACTGCAGCTGTCTTCAGACACACCAGAAGAGGGCATCAGATCCCATTACAGATGGTTGGGAGCCACCATGTGGTTGCTGGGATTTGAACTCAGGTCCTCTGTAAGAGCAAAGATTCTTTTATTTTGTGGTTGTGTATGTCTTTAATCTATTATATATGAGTACACTGTAGCTGTCTTCAGACACACCAGAAGAGGGCATCAGATCCCATTACAGATGCTTGTGAGCCACCATGTGGTTGCTGGGATTTGAACTCAGGACCTTTAGAAGTGCAGTCAGTGTTCTTAACCACTGAGCCATCTCTCCAGCCCAAGAGCAAAGATTCTTAAATGTACAAGTCAGAGACTGAAACCATGAAGGCTGTTCTCCTTTTAATAGGGGTGTTGAGGAGGAGACCAGCTTTGCATTGTAGCACCCTCAGAACTAATTACATTAACTTACTAATTTACTTCTTTTAAAACCCTGATCTTTTATAAATAAAAATAAAAATCCGTAACAAATCACATTTACTCCACACCAGGTCTAAAATGAAAGTTTTATTTTTCTTACTCACATGATTTCTTTTTTCCTTTCATTTGAGTTCTCTCAGGTAAGCCTTTATTATGACAGGGAAAACCAAACATTTCTCCTCATGCCCAGTAAAAAACCAAGAGAAAAGGATCATCAATTAAGTACAGACAATGCATAATAAAAAGGAGGAGGGAAGAATACATACATTAAGACAGAATTGTATTAAACATTCAGTCTCGAGTTATGAGGTGAATTGCATTCAGTTTGGTACAGTCACAAAAAGACAAGCTGGGTTTTAGACTGTCCTACCACTGACACTCCAAATTGTGCTGGGAGTGTCCCCATGTTTTCAGAAACACCAGTGTGGAGACTGTCTCTTGGGCTGTGGGGCCCAGGCTCTGTGCCCCAGGGGCAGCCCCAGGTCAGTCTTCCGTGGGAGGTAGGAGTGCTCCTGTGCCTTGCAGGGAACAGAGGTGAAGAGCAGGCAACCGGCCAGTCTCACTGTGTGGTGATCAGCTTCACAATCATGCTGATAATTCGAGACCCTCTAGGACAGGTACACAGGTCCATGCTTGGGTTCTTAATTTTATCCTGGAGGAGCTGGTCAAGCTCACAGCGGAGTTCCTTCACCAGTTCGGCCACCTATGATGCAAACTGCTGCATTAGCTGTGTTGAGGTCGTGATAAGCAGCATCACTTAAGACTTCCGACAGCATTTTAGCACATTTCCACTCTGTGACTAGTGAGGCCCACTGTAAGGATATCCACTTATTGTTTACTTATCTCTATCACGTTTATTCATTACTTATCTGAAGTTTTTACCTTCTTGCCTCAGCCTGGGAGTGCTGGGGTCACAGCCTGGGTTGCCAGGACTCATTACTTTAGGAAGTGTGGCTTTTAAGTATTTTCCACAGTACAGTTTGTTGATTTTGTGTGTCTGTGCAGGCATGTGTGCACACATGGGAGTGTGCATGGAATCTGAATTCAGGTTCTCATGCTCATACAGAAAGGGCTTTGCTGATGTCACCTCTCCAGCCTTGTGGGTTTTTGAGACAGTCTCATACAGTAGCCCAGACTGGCCTCGAACTCACAGAAAGTATCCCAGCCCCTCCTCCTGAGTGCTGGGATTCCAGGATTCCAGGTGTAAGCTCTGTGTTCAGTGAGAACTTGCATGTATGTATGCATGTATGTATTTGGTGTTTGCTAATTTCCTTCTTTACTTCTGTGGGCATTGGTGCTTGCCTGCATGCATGTCTGCGTGAAGGTGTTGGATCCCTGGAGCTGGAGTTACAGACAGTTGTGAGCTGCCATGTGGGTGCTGGGAATTGAACTCTGGTCCTCTGGAAGAGAAGCCAGTGCTCTTAACCACTGAGCTATTGCTCCAGCCCCAGTGAGAGCTTTTTAAAAACCATGTTGTCACTTTTTGTTTTATTGGTATATCTGTGTGTATTTGGGCACACACATGTGAGGGTCAGGACAGCCTGAGGAAGTTAATTTTCTCCTCCTATCAAGGAGGTTCTGAGCTTGAACTCTGCCTGTAAGATTTAGCAGCAAGGACCCTTACCATGCTGAGCCATCTCACAGGTCAGATTTTTATTTTTAGCTTTCAAGACAAGATCTTACAGAGCTCAGCTGCCCTCATACTTGCTATGTAGCTGAAGGTGGGCAAGAGCTTCTGAATATGTCTTACCCTGGGGTTACGATGCAAAGGGTTTAGCTTTGTTTTTTAAAGCTGGGTCTCGGGGTTGGAGATTTAGCTCAGTGGTAGAGTGCTTGCCTAGCAAGCGGAAGGCCCTGGGTTCGGTCCCCAGCTCCGAAAAAAAAGAAAAAAGAAAAAGAAGAAGAAGGAAAAAAAAAAAAAAGCTGGGTCTCACTATGTATCCTCGGATGGCCACAATTCAGAATGAACCACCAACTCAACATGCAAGTGTTAGAGTATAAGCATATGCCACCCCACGCTTTAGGAGGGAAGCTTTGATGAAGCTTCTAGGCATGAGGATTTCTCCCCTTTCAGGAAGGCCTGTTGTGTAGTTGTGAAGCTAGGATCTCCTGCAACCATCTAGGTCACACAGGGAGAGCCGGCCTTTATCAGCTGCTGCTGCACCAAACCAGCCTTGCGTGGCCCTTTGGCCATGACAGCCACTGGTCAGACGTGGTTACTTAGGAGCACCTGAAACGTACCTGGCTCAAACTGAAGAGTGTGAATGCACATCTGATGTTAAAGACTTAATATGCAAAGAGAAGTGAAATAACTCAGTAGCTTTCTATATTGATTACACATTGGGACTAAAACATGCTGGGTATATTAGTTAAATAAAATATATTGGGGGTTATTACTTTTTTAAGTACCAGGGGTTGTATCTAAGTCTTACACGTGTTGATTGCATACTCTACCTCTGAGGTGTATTTTCAAGTTTTGTTTTTTACAGATAAGGTCTTGCTATGTTGCCCAGGCTATAGTCTTAAGTATCTGTAGGCTTAAGTACCTGGCTTGAGTGATCTTCTTGCCTTAGTGATCTTCTTGGGACTATTAGTATATAGAGTTCATTTCTTTTTTAGTTATTATTTATTGCTTTATTTTTGTGTTGATTAAACCCAAGGTCTATCAATGAGGTAGTCTGACCACTTTTTTCTTTTATGATAATGGTAAGATCAGGATTTTTATTGATTTATTTTTGCTTAGCTATGCATCACTAAGATTCTATTGTTTGTTTTTGTTATTGAAGCAAGGTTTTGCTATGTGACTCTAGCTGTCCTCAAACTCCCAGTAATCATGCTGCCTCAGCCTCCTAACTACTTGAGCACTGTCTGACTTAAACCTCTGCCTCAGTTCTCCCTCATCTCAAGTCTCCCTACCCCACTGCTTCCCTGGCACTGTTAATAGGCCCTTGTCTGCCTCAGGCTGGTTTCATGCTTCCCGCCCATTAGTTCTGTTATTCTTGGTCCTGAAGCAATGTTGTCATTTCATATTGCAGAGCCTTTAAATGGGTCACTGTTCCTTTACCTGGTGGGAAGCTGCCACGAACCGGATCCACCCATCATCCAAGGAGACGACGAATGCCCCTCTTTGAAGCTGCACACTCACTTGGCCTCCGCCAAACAAGACTAGGGGGTACACAGACACCATGCTGCAGTCTCGGATAAACACCCGGCTCGTTTTGATTTTCTCATGGTACAACAGGTAGGGGCTGTCGAAGTGTCTGACCTGTAACACAAAACCTCAGATGACAACAAGGTGGATGGACACGTAAGGGGGGTCCCGCCAGTCCTGTGGACGTCAGAGCTGCCTGTCCATTAAGGACTCGCAGCTACCTTTCCTCTGAGCTCACTGTTGTTGTGTGACTTCCTGATACCCATCAGAAGCCCAGCCAGCATCTACCACTTTGTAAACGTCTCCTTGTTAGGGCTGGGGATGCTCAGTGACAGAACATTTGCATAGCATGCACGAGGCCCTGGGTTCAATCCCTAGTGCCCTAGAAAACAAAGCGACAACAATAAAAAGCCCCTTTGGGTGGTGTTCAGAAGTTTTCGGAGGTATGTTCATTTGTGTGTGTGGACACATGCTCATACTCATGTGCCACTGCATGTATGTAACATACAGGATCCAGTTCTCTTCCTCTCTAGTGAGTCCCAGGGGTAGAACTCTGGCTGCACGGTGTGACATCAAACTCCCTTATCCGCTGAGCCACCCCAGCAGCACCCACATTTTTAACTGAGCACTAAAGTAAAACTGTAGATATTTATGGGATGTTATGTTGCATGATATAATTCATGATAAAATGTTTAAAAATAATTTTCTAGATTTATTAATTTTGTGTGTTTGCCTGCACATATTTGTGTCTCTGGAGGTCAGAATGAGGCACTGGGCCCCTTGGGTTTGGAGCTTTGTACAGTGTGAGCCATCATGTAGGTGCGGAGGGTTGAATCTGGGTCCTCTGCAAGCTAATACTAAAAGGTTCTTGATTCTTTTTCTCTACAGCTCCTCATTTCAGAAAATGGCAGCCCATGTGTTCAAGCCCCCGTGTGTGGGAGCTTAGCTGCTCTTTTCTGCCCGGTTCCATTTGGAGCATCATCAAGTCCTGACAGCTATGTGTTTCAAACAGATCGGGGCCGACAGTCTCATTCTCATGACCTTTCTAGCTACCATGTTACTACAAACCTTTGCTTTTCACCAGGGCCACCAGGGCCACCGCAGCGTCCTCTGCACACTCTGTGGTTGCGTCCGCATCTTAATGGCGTCTTTTCACAGCAGCCACAGTGATCTTTCAGGTAGGGCCAAGATTCCGATGGTTCCCCAGAGGCTATAGATCTAAATTCCCTACATGACCCAACCCCGGCTCATTTGTCCCTGCACAGCTCCCATCATGCTCATCCGGATCAATCGCCCACTGAACGTCCCAGATACACTCGTGTTCCTGGTCTCAGCACTTACTTCTGTGCTGGAATGTTCTCTCCCAGAGATCCATATGGCTTGCTTCTCATTCAGGACCTGACTGTTTTATCCTAGAGTTCTTCCCAAATTGCTCTATAGAAAAAAGGCTCCTCTCAGCTTGCTGCCTGCTTAGCTTTTTCTCTAGGGCATTTGCCACTGACTTCTTTCCTGCCTGTCCTCACAGCTAAAACTGCTTGAGTAGAAGGACCTTGTTCATTTCCTGTCCTCCATGGCCTACAACAGTGCCCAGCACAGAGACAGACTAGCAGGCATGCATGGATGTTGTCTTCCACATGGCTCGCCGAAAAGAAGAGAAGAGTGCAGCTAGCTCAGGCCTGTGCTGTCTAAGAAGAGAAGAGTGCAGCTAGCTCAGGCCTGTGCTGTCTAAGAAAAGAAGAGTGCAGCTAGCTCAGGCCTGTGCTGTCTAAGAAGAGAAGAGTGCAGCTAGCTCAGGCCTGTGCTGTCTAAGAAGAGAAGAGTGCAGCTAGCTCAGGCCTGTGCTGTCTAAGAAGAGAAGAGTGCAGCTAGCTCAGGCCTGTGCTGTCTAAGAAGAGAAGAGTGCAGCTAGCTCAGGCCTGTGCTGTCTAAAGTTGAGGCAGTCAAGATGAGTGGAGGCCTCCTGGTCCTCTGAGCTTGGAGACCTTTCCCATAGTTTACCACCACTTTCCTCAGTAGCACCATGGGGCTGACCAGCACTGACCTTTCAACCTCACTCTGCCCCTCTTCTTCTGTTTTGTTTGTTTTGAGATAGGGTCTCACTCTGCAGCTCCGGCTGTCCTGGAACTCACCATGTGGACCTGCCTCTGCCCTCAAGTGCTGGGATTAAAGGCGGGCACCATGCACCTGGTGAGAGTTCTCTGTACTCTTTCCTTGTTTTCTTCTCTCTGAATGCTTCACTGAGCACCTACCTTCACCCAGGCCTCATGCTAGACTCTGGAGATATAAAAATCCCTGTCCTGGATTTTATAATTCTGGGACAGAGTAGCGAGGTAAGAAGAGTGGACAAATGCATACCCAGTGGCAGCAGAACAGTGCAGGCAGAGGAGTCTGGGGGCAGTGGCACTGAGGAAATTCTGTCTGAGTCGGAAGTGCTGAGGACTGGACACAGGACCTTGCTGTACCAGGCACACTCTACCACTACGCTACGCCCCATGAAGGAGGTGATTCTTAGTGGAAATGTCAGGTTAAGCATGGCTTCCTGGGAACAGGAGCAGCATGTCTCGGGTCATGGTGATGGGAGACACTGTTGCATTGTATGCAGTGCTGCAGCATGCAGAGTGACAGAGGAAGTGGGGCTCTACAATAGACTCTGTATATGAAGATTTAAGAAATGATCAAGATAGGGCTGGAGAGATGGCTCAGCGGTTAAGAGCACCCGACTGCTCTTCCAGAGGTCATGAGTTCAATTCCCAGCAACCACATGGTGGCTCACAACCATCTGTAAAGAGATCTGATGCCCTCTTCTGGTGTATCTGAAGACAGCTACAGTGTACTTATATATAATAAATGAATAAATAAAAAAAATTAAAAAAAAAAAAAGAAATGATCAAGATAACAGCAATAATGCAGAAGGCTAGAGAGAATTCCAGATTATTACAGTACTTTGGGCATGAAACAATGTTTGGGATTTGAACTGAGAAAATGGTGGTGGCCATGAGAAGAGGCAAAGGTGACACTACCTGAACTTGGTGGTCAATTGAATCAATGTGGAGAAAAGCACATCAGACCCTGATTCAGATGGTACCATTCCTGGACAGCACCCAGGAAGATGGTGTACAGGAAGATGATGAGTTTGATCTGAGGAGGACACTAGCTGCTGTTCTCTAACAGGAAGGTTCAGAACACACTGAGCTCTGGATAGACTTGGGGTGAACATGTACTGGGCAACTGAGATCATGATGTTGTGCCCTTGGAGGGTCGGGGAGTGTACACACAGTACAGTGAGGGTCGAGGAGTGTACACAGACTACAGTGAGGGTCGGGGAGTGTACACACAGTACAGTGAGGGTCGGGGAGTGTACACACAGTACAGTAATGGTCGGGGAGTGTACACACAGTACAGTGAGGGTCAGGGAGTGTACACACAGTACAGTGAGGGTCGGGGAGTGTACACACAGTACAGTGAGGGTCGGGGAGTGTACACACAGTACAGTGAGGGTCGGGGAGTGTACACAGACTACAGTGATGGTCGGGGAGTGTACACACAGTACAGTGAGGGTCGGGGAGTGTACACACAGTACAGTGATGGTCGGGGAGTGTACACACAGTACAGTGAGGGTCGGGGAGTGTACACACAGTACAGTGAGGGTCGAGGAGTGTACACATAGTACAGTGAGGGTCGAGGAGTATATGCAGACAACAGTGAGGGTTGAGGAGTGTACACACAGTACAGTGAGGGTCGGGGAGTGTACACACAGTACAGTGAGGGTCGGGGAGTGTACACACAGTACAGTGAGGGTCGAGGAGTGTACACATAGTACAGTGAGGGTCGAGGAGTATATGCAGAGAACAGTGAGGGTTGAGGAGTGTACACACAGTACAGTGAGGGTCGGGGAGTGTACACACAGTACAGTGAGGGTCGGGGAGTGTACACACACCACAGTGAGAAAAGCCTCAGAGCAGGGGAAGGGGACCTGGTAAAGCAGACAGTGACCAGGGCTCCTTCAGGAGAAAAGAGATCACTGATTGGAGAGGAAGAAAGTTAACAATGTCAAAAGCCACATGAGGACCAGGTGATGTCCCTTTAGATGTGACAACTAGCAGGCCACTGTGACCATAGATGAGTTTACCTCTGGGGAGGAGGCAGCAGTCTCAGCACAGGTTGATGGAAGGACAGAATAACGGACTGGCAAAGCATGCTGATGGTGGAACTACCTCATGGCTTCGTAAACCAACCCACAGAGCAGTGTTCATCTGAGAGCAGGAATGAGCTCTTTTTGTATATAGTGGAATTTTCCCAAACTGGAAACCCTCTCCAGAAGCAGCGTGTCAGTCTGTTTACACAGATCCGACCCTCTCTAACTCTGTGGTACTCCTGGAGACACTGCAAGTCATGGACCGAGGCTTGCCTGCCTTAGGGACTGCGTTTCTCACTGAGGAGGTGCCATAGGTAACATACTGAACACTGCATGCTGACCTGATAGTTTACTGAGGAAGGGTGAATGTGGACATAGCCGTCATTCTTGGTAACGAACTTCAGCTCAGCTGACTTTGGCTGCAGTCTGACCACTCCAGAACTGGTCTTCTGGAACTTTCCTTCTGGGGTTTTGACCTAGATAACAAGTATTTGTGAAAATGGATAAACATATTTTCATTGCAGGACTTGTCCTTTGGCACAAACAAGAATTGCTTGACTAGATCTTGTTTCTTTTCATGTTTCATTTTTTTCAAGGCAGGGTCTCATTGTACAGCACAGGTTATCCTGGAGCTTACTATGTAGTCTTGGTTGGCTTCAAACCTGTGATTCTCCTGTGTTATCTCCCCAGTGCTGAGATATATGTTAATAGTATGCAAATGTGTGTGTGTGTGTGTGTGTGTGTGTGTGTGTGTGTGTAGGCATGCACACCATGTCCACGTGGAGGTCAGAGAACAGCTTGCATGAATCAGTTCTTTTTTCCCACCATGTAGGCCCCAAGGATTAAACTCAGCTAAGAGGTAAACTCAACTTCTAGGCAAGCACCTTTATCCACTGAGTCACCTCCCTGTCCCACGGCTGTCGTATCACTTGCTTTTTAAACTTTATATATTGAACACTTTCTTATATTTATTCAAGATTTTCCTAAAGCATTGTTATCAAGAATTATATAGTGCCTCATTGTAAGTGTCTACAACTTCATCGTTAAACTTTATTTATTTACTTATTGGGCAAGTCTGAAGTGCCCACATGGTGTTGGATTAGTGTGCTGAGGCGGCCTTTGAACCCCCCATCTTCCCCGTCTCTCCAGGGCAGTGATTACAGGTTTGCACCACCACAGCTGGTCATGTCACTGCAAACTTAGATTTGCTGGGTGAAAATCCATCTGCTGAGTGAGGATCCTCCCGGCTATAACTTTGTGCGTGCGTATTTGCAAATTTCCTCTACCAGCTCTAGAAATGGAGCAGAGTTAGGACAGATATGAATTGTATTCTCACCCAGAGTGCTTATTTAAGGACTTACACAGCATTGGTATTAATTATTAGATGTTGCCAATTTTAGGAGTAAACGAGTCTATTTCCTTGTGTAAATCTGCATTTCTTTGTACTACTACACCCAGGCAGTCTGTGTGTGCTGTAGGCTCATTTACAACCTTGTCTCCTACAACCTCTGTGATGGGGGGAACGAAGGAACTGGGAATCCCTGCGTACTGTGTGTGTGATGATGACAAAGTTTACCCTTTGCTACTGTTAAGACAGGAAACAAGAGGACTCAGGAAAAGCGTCACGTTACCTGTACTACATTTGGATACAGAGCGGCACACAGCACTGCTGATATCAGCTTGGGGTTCTCAGCATTTGTGTTAGCCTGTGAGAGAAACATAGCATTACCACACGAGGTGTTTCAGCATTTGCCAGCACAGGTCTTTCTTTTTGAGAGTTTCACGTTAGCCCTGCCTGGCCTGAAACTCACTAATGTAAACCAGGCTGGCCTCGAACTCATAAGAGATACAGCTGCTTCTGTCCCAAATGCTGGGATTAAAGGTGTGCACTACTGTCTTAGTTGGGGTTTTACTGCTGTGAACCCACACCGTGACCCAAGCAACTCTTTAAGGACAACATTTAACTGGGGCTGGCTTAGAGGTTGAGGTTCAGTCCATTGTCATCAAGGCAGGAACAAGGCAGCATCCAGGCAGGCATGGTGCAGGAGGACCCAAGAGTTCTACATCTTCATCTGAAGGCTGTTAGCAGAAGACTGGCTTCCAGGCAGCTAGGATGAGGGTCTTAAGGCTCACACCCACAGTGACACACCCACTTCACCAAGGCTACACCTTCTAATAGTGCCACTCCCTAGGCCAAGCACATGCAAACCAGCACAACCACCACCACCAGCCATTGTATTTCGTTTGATGTCTATCTTAAACAAACAAACAAAAATCTAACTTCCTATTTATTATAAAACAATTTCTTTCTAAGCAGAAAATAAACCTTCCAGACCACAGTCACACAGCACATGTCTTAAAGAGCTTATGATGATTTTTTTCTAGATGCGTGCACAGCGGTCAAGCCAGTGCTCTTGACTGTGGTGTGGTTAAGGGGCCCTCACTAGAGCCAAGGTGAAGCTGATCCAGCACGATCGTGCCCAGCACGATCAAAGTGAACTCTTTTTTCCCATAGGTTTAAACAAGTAAATGAACAGAGCTGGTGTTGATAAGCATCACGGAGAGAAAGAATCTGATTTGTGAGATAGCGGGACTCTCTAGCAAACACTAATTGTTCTATAACAAAAGAACAAAAATTCATTGGGAAGAAGTCTCTTTTAAAATTACACCTAAGACATTAGTTGGTAAAGGCTGGCCTGTTTTGAGGAAACATTACTAGAGCCTACTGTGAATTACAGAATTATGAAGAACAAGTGTGAAATTTAAAAGAAAACAATGTTGACAATGAATGGAAACTCCTGTGCTCGTGGAGGTCAGCTGCCACTTTTGTGGACTGCAGAATCCAGTGTACCACTGCTCACTGGCCGAAGTGAAGAATGCTATTCGAATTAAAGTGAACTAGGACAGAAGGGCACGCCCCTTACCTCCTCTCCTGTGGCATCCAGGACACCATCTCCCCCTTGGGCTCTCTTTTCAATCTCTTTTGCTCTGAGTCCCTCTTTGACAAACCCTATATCGGAAAGCAGCTCAGTGAACTGCCGTTTGAGGCTGGCCATTTCCTGAAAGAAGGAATGGACCTGTTAAAGAAGGAGCTAAGGACACTTCCAAGGTGTAGCTCACACGTGTGTAACAACAGTGAGTAGTGGTGAGTGCGCTGTCCACCTAACGAGGTGTAAGGCCAATCTTGTCTGTCGCCTGTAGAAGGCGGCTTCCATTTACTGCCCACTGGCAGGTGATGAGACAGTTACATGGAAACCCAAAGCCTGCAAAACCCCAGCCATTTTCTATTTAACATTTTAACTGCAGTGTGACAGGTCTGATTTTCTAGGAAATTCTTGGGATGGGCAAAACAAATGTAATTTATTTTTGCTTGTGGTATTGCTTGCTGCCTCTTTGTTTTGTTGTTCTGCTTGTTTGTTTTGTTTTTTGAGACAGGGCTTGTATCCCTGGCTGTCCTGGAACTCACTCTGCAGACCAGGCTGGCCTCTAACTCACAGAGATCTGCCTGCCTCTGCCTCCCAAGGGCTGGGATTAAGGGTGTGCACCCCACCGTCAGGCTTGTTGCTTTACTTCTTTTTTTTTTTTTTTTTTTTTGGTTCTTTTTTTCGGAGCTGGGGACTGAACCCAGGGCCTTGCGCTTCCTAGGTAAGTGCTCTACCACTGAGCTAAATCCCCAGCCCCGTTGCTTTACTTCTTAATCTTTCTGTTTGCGTTTCTATCCAAGTCCTGTCAGTCCCTTATCTGAGCCCAGAGTAGCTAATGTTTCTCTCAGTGAAACTCATCTGCAGAACTTTCCCTCTTTCCCTACCTTATGGTCTTACTGGATCACAGCTGACATTGAGAATATGGGGACATTTTTAAGTTTTTTAGATTTAGATACTGAAAAGTGTTAAGGGCTGGAGAGATGGCTCAGTGGTTAAGAGCACCGACTGCTCTTCCAGAGGTCCTGAGTTCAATTCCCAGCAACCACATGGTGGCTCACAACCATCTGTAATGGGATCTGATGCCCTCTTCTGGTGGGTCTGAAGACAGCTACAGTATACTCATATACAAAATAAATAAATAAATCTTTTTTAAAAAAGTGCCAATGTCTTTATCTTGTAGCTTTTGTTCAAATATAGGCTGCAAGAATCAAATTCAGTTTGTGGTCTCCTTGGAAGGCAGAGAGAGGCAAGCGGACTGAGTGCAGGTGTTGAGGACAGCCATGGCAACACAAAAGAGCTCTTTACTTTAAACGTGGGAGGCACAAATGGGTGGGGGACGGTGTGCTTAGCATGCTGGGAACATGAATCTGATTCATTTCACCAGTCTGAACAAAACATGTCAGGTCTCTGGTACAACTTATCTACCAGCGGAGACAGAACTAGATGTCAGGAAGCAGGAGTACTAAGAACACGATTTATGTTCCTTGGACCTCCCTTTCTCCAGCCTCCAGATTGCTACTCAAATAAAAGTTTTGTAGAGGGGTTGGGCATTTAGCTCAGTGGTAGAGCGCTTGCCTAGGAAGCGCAAGGCCCTGGGTTCGGACCCCAGCTCCGAAAAAAAGAACCAAAAAAAAAAAACAAAAAAACAAAAAAACAAAAAACAAACAAACAAAAAAAAACCAAAAAAAGTTTTGTAGAGACCTTCTCCATCGAGGCTTTGGCTTCCCAGACATGGTGGAAGGAGGTCTAAAATAATGTGTGTCACAGGGGGAGGTAGAAGCACATATCCTCATGTTCAGGAATCCATGTTGCACAGCTGAGAAGACTGAGCATTCCCACTGTCCAGACAGGTCAAGTGAGGCACTACTGCAAGCCCTCTGGGCATCTGCCAGCTGCCACAGTGGGAACGATGAAGGAACGGCACAGAAGAACTCACCTGCAGAGTTCTCCCAGACAGGAAATTCTGTCTGCAGTAATTATAACTTGCTCGCGCACTTTCTTTTGTACTCAGCTGCCAACCCTAAATCGTGGAGAAATCAAGCTGAACTTATTCTGATATTGGAGCCAACCGCGGCTACAGACCTAAGTTCTGAGGTGTCCTTACCTTATATGCACAGAGAAGGGCCAGATAATCACTGTTTGCAAATGCGAATTCCAGCTTTTTCTGATTGGCCTCTTCTTTCTTATCCCAGGGAGACACCTGAATGAGCGATGGATTGAAGGATATGGTTTCTCTCAGCTTTCAAATGGCACTTTCCTACTGCTGCAGCCACTACCTGGGGAAAGCGTCTTGCAGGGAACCAAGTGCATCACTCCATGTGCAGGTTTATTCAAGGCAAGCACGACAGAGAAGCTAACGAATGGCCCTTTTGTTCTGTGAGTTTGAAATAAGGCCAAGATTGGTCTTTTAGGACTAAATGGCAAACGACAGCCATCAAGGACGGCTCCTCTTATTGCTGGATCTGTTGCTTGGCTCTTTCTTTTTTTTTCTTTTTTTCTTTTTTTTTTTTTTTAAAGATTTATTCATTTATTATATATAAGTTCACTGTAGCTGTCTTCAGATACACCAGAAGAGGGCACCGGATCTCCTTACAGATGGTTGTGAGCCACCATGTGGTTGCTGGGAATTGAACTCATGACCTCTGGAAGAGCAGTCGGGTGCTCTTAACCGCTGAGCCATCTCTCCAGCCCGGCTCTTTCTTTTTTTAAAAAGTGATTTACCTTTATGTGCATTGGTATTTTGCCTGCATGTGTCAGTAAGGGTGAGAGATTCCCCAAAACTGGAGATACAAAGAGCTGTGAGCCAGGGTGCTGGGAATTGAACCCTGGTCCTCTAGAAGAGCAGTCAGTGTTCTTAACTGCTGAGATATCTCTCTAGCCCATTTTGTTTTTTAAGACATTCTCACTTTGAGACTGGCCAGCTTAGAACTTGCTATGTACACTAAGCTGGGTTCAGATCTGTGGTGGTCATTTGTGGTGCCTCTGTTTCCAGAACATAGATCATCACACCAACCTAGTTTTTACTTTGATGTCTGAGAGAGGGATTCTATTCTAGAGCCCACACTGGCATGGGACTCACCGTGCAGCTCAGGCTGGCCTGGAAAACTGGTCATAGGGGAATGCTTGTACAAATCCAAAGTTGTTCCTCTCCGCTCTGGTGCTGGAGGGTGAACCTGAGGCCTCACACATACTACCAAGTACCTCACTTTAACTCCTAAAGTGTACCGACTTAGATACGCTCACCAGTGGACTGAATGTGCAAATTATCTTTCAATAGAGTTACTTTTTAAAGTTAATAAATGTGCTCATTACCTTTTGAAATTATAAAATGGTATATGCCGGTTTTTCTAAAATAAGCAATAGCAAACAAAAAGCATATTATTTTAATAAGCTATCCCTCTAGTTCCCAAGGTTTTTTGGGGGGTGGGGCGATACAGATTTTTCTAAGGATCAAATACCATTGTGCTCTGAAATCTTTCACATCCCACATACATGCAAATTTTTAAGGGCTCACATACCTCTATTCCAATTTAAACAAATGTTCACTTACGAAAGGGGACTTAAAAGCCAAGCTGGCAGCAATGGTGAGAGCAGGGTCCAGGCAGCGGAAGATTGATCCCAACAACATCAGTTTGCCGATCCTAACGTCCACAGGCAGAGAGGCCAAGTGATAGCCCAGGGGGGTGAGCTTTTCATCCGGAGTCAAGGCTCCCAAGTCTCGCAACCGTACTTTTGAGGCACGAAGAGAATCAACATGTGGAGGTTCAATGAGCCGAGAGAACACGGATTGGAGATTGTGAGTACTAAACATTTCTAAAATTTTAATTCTGAAAAAGAAAACCATGATTCGTAAATCTGGTATCTTGCAGAATGAAGCAGAGGGATAACTTTTGTTTCTTGAGTAAGAAATGCCTTTTAAAAAAAAGACTGATTTTAATCCTTGCTAATTGTGTTGATGTGTCTGCGTGTAGATGTGTGTATGAAAGTGCAGGTGCTGTCAGGGGCCGGAGGGGAGGACACCCTTGGAATTGTAGTTCCACATGGTTATGAGCTGACAGTGGGCCTTGGGAACTGAACTCAGGTCTTCTGGAAGCGCAGCAAGTGCTCTTAATCCCTGAGCCCTCTCCCCACCACCTCCTAAGTGCTTTTCTAAGCCACACAGGCTTCATGGGCTTGAGACAAGTAGAAGCAGCTTCCCCAATTCTAGGCTTACAGGCAGGGATCACCACACCCAGCTGCAATGATGCTTTAAGTAAAGCCTTTACAAATCTTGTCCTCTAGTTTTCTTAGCAATAAATTACAGGCCCACCTCAAGGTCTACCTACCCATATTAAAAAAATTCTTTTAACAAACTTTGAAAATCGCCTTTTTCTCTTACCAGTGGGTTCAGATTATGAAAGAGAATTCAGATGGTGAATGAAGTATTGGTAAGGATGTGGAAATCTTGAATACTATGGGTGGGAAGGGACACTGGACAGCTGCCGAGGAGGGCAGGGAAGGCTCCTCATACTGCAAACAGAACTGCCACAGGACGCAGCACTCACACTGCCTGTGCTTGTTTGTGTGTTTTTGAGACAGCATTTCTTAGTAGCTCTGTCTGTTCTGGAACTCACTCTGCAGACCAGGCTGGCCTCGAACTCAGAGCTCTGCCTGCCTCTGCCTCCCACGTGCTGGGATTGAAGGTACACAGTGGCCCTGCCTGGTCTTGGGGTCTCTTTTGGTGTTATCAGCTCAGATATACAGCTGTTTTCATGAAGGTACATATATTTGGTGCTTAGCTTTCCTGATTGGGGCATTCCCCTGCAGTGATGCGCTGACAGTGACCCATGTATTGAACTGCAAGGAGGAAAGAGGATGAACTATGCTGTTGGGAAAGCGGGCTTGGCTAACATGCAGCACCCTGAGTCCAATCCCACACCTAAGGGCTTTATACAGCTGAGCCGTGGCTGTTCCATTTTCCTCTTTAAGTTACCAGCTGGATCAAAGAGTATGGATAATTTGCATTTCTTATATCACTAAGCAATTTTTCATAAACATCCAATTAAAACTTCTTTAGCTCATGTAACGTTGCATCTGTTCAACTACTTACTATATCCTATTTTATGACATTTATTCATTAGCTAATAGTGGTGTTGTAACTTTTGTTTACTTTTTCTGATAATAAGGCTGTAGATTTTTCTCTGTCACACTGTGATATCTGTGTCCTCTGGCAGAAATCCCCTGGCAAGTCAAGTTACTTTCCTAATCTGGAAATGTATTTTTGAGAATTATTGTAAGGCCATGATCTGAAAATGTGAGGATCTCTATGTGCAAAGTTAAAAGGAAGAAAAGGGCTACACTGATGTGCTTTATGCAAATGAATGACCGCATTCACTCTATTCTAAGCACAATGTCTTCTACTAGGGAAAAGAGCACAAGACTTAAACGAGGGAGAAACGCGGACTGTGCAAGCAGAGGAGGTAACCTGAGGCACAGCTGCTCCAGGGGCACCCTTTGGATCTCTGGGAGCTGCTGCTTCAGAAGCTGGTGGTTGTAGTGGTGGCTCGTGAACAAGTGGAAGCAGACTCCAGAGGCAACTCGGCCAGCTCGGCCTTTTCTCTGCAGAGCATTGGCCTGAGACACAAAAGTGTCCTCTAGACTTTCCATCCCTTTGCCGGCATCGTATCTAGAGAGGAAGAGGAAATATAGAGGGAGTTATTCTGTGCGCATGTGTGTGTAAGCCCGAGAAGACCCAGGCTGTAGTTCTTCAGACACAGTCTCTCTCTTACTGGCCTGAGCTTGCCCAGTTGGCTAGGCTGGCTGATTTTCCTGTCTCTCCTTCCCCAGAGCCGATGGCACAGGTGCATGCCCCCCATCTAGCTTTTTCTTTTCTTTTCTCCTTCCTTCCCTCCTCTCGACCTCACTCCCTCCCTCTTTCTTTCCCTTTTATTGAGACATGGTTTCTGTGTGTAGCCTTGGCTGTCCTGGAACTTGCTTTATAGACCAGGGTGGCCTCGAACTTACAGAGATCCACTTGCCTCTGCCTCCCAAGTGCTGGGATCAAAGGTGTGTGCCACCACTGCCCAGCTCTTCCTTCCTTTCTTAAGTATGGGTTCTGGGGATTGAACACAGTTCCTGCAAATACTTTACTGAGTTACTTTTAAGAATGTCAAGACTAGGGCTGGAGAGATGGCTCAGCGGTTAAGAGCACCCGACTGCTCTTCCAGAGGTCATGAGTTCAATTCCCAGCAACCACATGGTGGCTCACAACCATCTGTAAGGAGATCTGATGCCCTCTTCTGGTGTATCTGAAGACAGCTATAGTATATATAATAAATAAATTTATAAAAAAAAAAAAAAAAAAAAAAAAAAAGAATGTCAAGACTATTGGGCACGGACAAGTGGTCTTCCTTATGTAAGACAGCCACCCTACTCAGGATCTACAGTCTGGTTTATTGTAGGACTGTGGGGTAACTAGTGCCGTGATGATTTAGGTCCATCAGACACCACACACATTTTCTTTAGCCATTTTCTTCTCATCGAAGCACAAGAAAAATCACATGGGAAAATGAATCCATTATTGGTGATTCTGCATGCTTGTTTGACTTGCACATTCCTCACGCTGGCCATGGAACCATATACAATGTTCCTTTAAAGAGTACCTTGGCAGGAACCATTAACAGCTGTGCTATCCTACAGGAGGTTAGTCCCTCTGTCACTTCACCACAAAAGAATACCTCTTTTCTTTCATCTTCCCAGAATCGATGACATACACGACGTCATCAATGGTTATGGAAGTCTCAGCAATGTTGGTGGAAATTATAATCTTAGTCACACCTAGTGGGGGTTTCACAAACACCGCCTGCTGCTCTTCACTGGATAACGACGAGTGCAGTGGGTGAATGACACACCTAAAAGGAAGTGAAGCACAGTAAGGAGTCTGCACCAAGCACTGAAACTGACCTGCAGGTAAATGTCTACTGAAGTTAACTGAATGACCAAGAGTTATGGCGGTTTAGCTATGCTTGGCCCCTGGGAAGTGGCACTATTAGGAGGCGTGCCCTTATTGGAGGAAGTGTAGCCTTTTTAGAAGAAGTCTGTCACTGTGGAAGCCGGGCTTTGAGTCTCCTTTGTATACTTAAGACTGCCAATGTGGGGGAGGCCCCTCTCCTCCTGCTGCCTTTGGATGACAATGTAGAACCCTCACTCAGCTCCTTCCCCAGCACCAACTTTGTCTGTACACCGCCATGCTTCCTGCCATGCTGATAATGGGCTGAGTCTCTGAACCTGTGAGCCAGCCCCAGTAAAATGTTGTCCCTCATAAGTTGCCTTGGTCATGGTGTCTCTTCTCAACAATGGAAACCCTAAGACAGCGTCTGACACTTTTAAGCACTGCCCTCAAGGCCCAGCTCTTAGAGGTGAGAGGCTCCTTCTGTTCTCACAAAATACAACCTTCCAGAAACACAAACCTTGTGCTAACCTGGGAAAAGTTCTGGGATTATTCAGGAGTAAACCACCAAGATTGATTGATACTTTATAAGTAACACACCTAAAAAAAACTGACCAGCAAAGAATAATCTTTTGCCTTAAGTCCAGGTGGGTAGGGGTGGGAGGGCAAAGTGTGACGCAGCTAGGATATTCATTGTATGTGACAGCATACCCAGTGACTGGCGGAAAATTGTTTTCTCTCAAAATGGCAGCATTTCTTTGTTATTATTAATGCTGGCTTTCCCCAGCCTGCTGCCCTCCTCAGGAATCTGGCAACTGAAACTGCATGCAGATTTGCTGAGTCACTATGATAAGTGAAGAGAAAAGTCTGCCCTTGACGGAATGGAGTAACATTTTCTGGAGCACAAAGGCATCCCATTTCAAGCTGGCATAAACAAACAATGTTTGAGAGGTGACACGACAGTCTAAGGAGGGTGAGGACCACAGGGAGCCTTCAGCTCTTCATCTTTGGAGGTGGCTGCAGTGATATCTATGGATAGAAAGCGAGTGGCTTACCGATGACTTCGTCTGTTGTTGAAGAGAGAGTTAGACTGTAGCTGTTCATAAAGCATCTTGATTTCCGCTAGCCCTGGTAAAAACACAAGTATAGCACCTGGGAATAAAAAATTAATAAATAAATAAACAAACAAGGAAAACTAATGTAGATCACAAGACCGTTTTAAAACCAATAACTGATAACTTTACACTATCAGTTTTTCTTTGTAAAGCCTTATTAGTTAAACAAATATGAAATCACACTTTTGTATATACTCTGATTTAATAAGGAAAAAATAGTATTACCTTTTTCCAATAGAAAACTGAGGTATAGAAGAGCATGCTTTGAGTTATACAAGAAGCACTCACCGAGCACACTCTGTGTGTGTGTGTGTGTGTGTGTGTGTGTGTGTGTGTACAGAAACATCTGAGAACTGAAGCAAATGCCTTGCACACATCAGACCCACCTAAGCTCTCCAGTATTCTTAGTATCCTGACCACTGATACCTGTTTCTACTGTAGAAAAGTAACCTTGTAGACCAGAAGATTCCTTTGTTAATGAGATCCAGACATTTTACTGGATACGATACAAACAAACAAACAAACAAACAAAGAAGTCTGATCGGTTAAGTTTAGACACATTTGAAAGAGCTAGTAAATTAACTAGTCACGTCTTACTAACCACTGATGGCCTTTAGCATGTCCACTAAAGACAATCAGCAACAACAGGAGGTCGTAGCGTGTTTCTGTCCTGGCAGCAGTCCCTTCCCAGGTACTTCTGTGGCTGAGACCGCATCTCACCTGGTAGTTCAGGTGGTCTTGAGACTCAGTCTTGAGCTCAGGTATTGAGTCTCCTGCCTCAGTGGCCCAAGTACTGGGGCTACTTGAGCCTCCACACCCAGCTTTCTCTTGTGCTTCATTCATGGAAGAGGCAGGTCACCTCCTCACTAATGTGTCCCTCAGCCTCACACAGGTAAGCAGATGCCCATGCCAGCCGTGCAGCATGGATATTAAACACATCTCCGGAACTCAGTACCTACAGTCATGGCTTTCTCTCCCCATGAAACTAGGAAGGAGTCCAAATCATCACAAAAATAGAGGAGGGCCAAAGAGCACAGAGATTTTTTTCCTCACACACATTACCTTATTTGGCCTTCAGAGCCCCTTCATAGCCACCCTAGGTAAGAAGGGCATCAGTAGGAGACACACTACTCAGCCCTTGGCTGGGCCTTAGCTGGTAAGCTGACTGCCTCAATACTGACTTTCAGTTTCTGGCCCAAGATCCATCCCATGCTCCTTTGCACTAAATGACACACATTGTGTCATTTAGTGTGTGTGTGTGTGTGTGTATGTATGTATGTGCATATATATATATATGTGTGTGTGTGTGTGTGTGTGTGTGTGTGTGTGTGTGTGTGTGTGTGTGTGTGTGTGTATGTATAAGTTGTCTATATTTTTGCCTACTTTGTTATTATCTATTCCTCCCCCATGGCTGGGCCATGGCTGTTAGGGATAGTTCTTATATTCATGAATATATCACTGATTCTTGTTTTGTTTTGTTGTTGTTATTTGTTTTTGAGACAGGGTCTCACTATGTGTTCCTGGCTAACCTGGAACTGCTCTGTTCCTATGTACACCAGGGCGGCCTTGGACTCATAGAGACCTGTCTGCCTCTACCTCCCAAGGGCTGGGATTAAAAGCATGTGCCACCATGCCTGTCTAATTACGGTAATTCTCTAAAATTTCTTTTTGGCTGGCAAGTTTGTTTTAAAAAAATCTTGTGCTTTGGAATGAAACCAGGCCACCAGTCTATTGGTAATGCATTAGCAACTCCTGACCACTTGCCAAGAGAAGAGAAATAAGAAACTTAATAATTTACATGGCTTTCAAGTCTCCTCAGAAAGCATCACGACACTGAGGTCTAAACTGAGAGAACAGCCATTAGTTATCGCGGCTCCTAAGACTGTACAATGAACATATAAAGTCCTTTATTGACCCATTATCCCCTCAACCAGCACCCAGCCCTTCAACAAACATTTCTTTCAGTCTGGCATGGTAGTGTACACCTTTAATCCCAGCATTTAGAAGGGAGAGGGAGGTGGCTTTCTGTGAGTTCAAGGCTAGTCTGGTCTACAAAATGATTCCAGGCTATCTAGGACCTCAAAGTGAGACCATCTTTTTTTTTTTTTTTTTTTTTTTTTTTTTTGGAGCTGGGGACTGAACCCAGGGCCTTGCGCTTGCTAGGCAAGTGCTCTACCACTGAGCTAAATCCCCAACCCCGTGAGACCATCTTAATTAAAAAAGTTCTATACTTAAATGTACCAACCCCTTTCCCAGAAGCTGAGAAATACAGGAGAACAAGAAAGCCCTGGTTTTTTTATTTTTGCTCTTCTTTCTTTCTTTCTTTCTTTCTTTCTTTCTTTCTTTCTTTCTTTCTTTTTAATATTTGTTTATTTAATGTATATGAGTAAACTGTAGCTGTCTTCAAACACACCAGAAGAGGGCATCGGATCCCATTACAGATGGCTGTGAGCCACCATGTGGTTGCTGGGAATTGAACTCAGGACCTCTGGGAGAGCAGTCAGTGCTCTTAACTGCTAAGCCATCTCTCTAGGCCTTATTTTTGCTTTTCAAGACAGGGTTTCTCTGTGTAGCCCTGGTTGTCCTGGAACTTGCTCTGTAGACCAGGCTGGCCTCGAACTCAGAGATCTACCTGCCTCTGCATCCAGAGTGCTGGAATTAAAGTGTGTGCTGCCACTACCCAGCACAATCCCTGCTCTTACGTTTATACACTACTGAAGGGAGATGGGTCAGTAAGCAAAACAATTCCAGACAGTGTCAAATATTAGTCATTTTGGATGTCATACAGAGTAAGGGTGAGGAGACGATCACAGATAGGATGGCCTATAATGGAGACACAGAGAGGAAACCCACCCAAGAGCAGACTCGCAGTTTGCCAAGGACTAAGTGTCTCATATGTGCATCACTGGGACCTGAGAAAAGAGGCTTACCTGGAGGGTAGGAGTGCTTGCCGTCTACAATCCACTCTAATAAGGCCTCTATTAATTCAAGGTTGACCTTTTCAAAATCCATGACAGACATTGTCTTGATGACCGACTTGCTCACCCCTGAAAGAAAAGGAAGAATCAGAAGAATAATTACACCTTACACCTGTGAGGTTTGTGAGTGTTGGGTCGGTTCAACAGCACAGGAGTTCCCTCAGAAAACACTGGGTTACAGGAGTGCACACACTGTCCCTCTCCTCCCTTGCCTCGCTCTCAGGTGCTGAGACTTTATGCACACACCAGCATGCTCACACCAGCACATCTCGTTTCTGTATTGCTGGAGAGCCAAGCCAAGGCTCCCCGCCAGGTCCATACACTTGATACAGACAGTATCAACCGAGTTACATCCCCAGCCCAAATGTACTTTTGTTTTTCTGGAGCAGTGAGTGACCCAAGGAGAAAGCCCTTGACAGCACTCGCCCCGTTTGAACTTTTAACTCTCTCCTCCTTCTTCTCCTTTCACCATCATTTATTAAAAGTTTAAGATCTAGAATAAAATTCAGTCAGCACATTTTAGAAACTGCTTCCAGATTCGATCGAACCGTGAGTCAGATCATCTAGAAGCCCAGGGAACAATTCCCTCGGGAAGTCCTGAGTGGAACACGGTATTTCATGCGCGTTTTACAACAGTGCTCAGCGTCTAGGTCCCTTTGAGACAGTGACAGCAATGGTGGCTCCTCCTTGAAGGACACATGTGAATTTAGGAAGCTCCTCCACACTGGGCATCGCATTGCAGGCCTTTACTCCCATCACTTGGGAGGCAGAGACAAGCAGATCTCTGTGGGTTCAAGGTCAGCCTGGTCTACACAGTGAATTCCAGGTTCTCTTTTGACACCCCCCCCTTCCAGAAAGAACTTACTCCACACCTTTGATGTCGATCTACAAATGATCCAGTGAGAATCTGTAAACTTCCTACCTACTGGAGTCTTAGCACACAAAAGCCTCCTCAACCCTCACTGAAGCGGAAGCCCAGTTTCAATTCATCTGACTGACAGTGAGTACCGGCACCTCCTGTTTGTTGCATGTTCCCACCCACCCCTGCCAGCCCCACCTCCTGCTGCAGCTCTCTGACATGCCTGGTTGTTATGCAAGCTCTGGGGGTCTCAACTCAAATCGTCACGCGTGTGCAGCAGGCACTGCTCCCGCCATTCCATCCCCCAGGGCCAATACTGACATTTTGGTTTTTCTGGTATTCACTACAATCGAGTCATGCGTTCTTTCACTGAAATAGCACAAGACAATGTTGTGGTATTTCAGTCATGTGTTCAGTGCATGACAGGTCTGCAGTCTTGGCTTGCCCCATTATTAGTGGTTAACTAATTCCCCCGTGTAATTGTTATTAACTCCCTGTGTAGTTAAGTATTTCATGGAGAGGTATGAGACTTACTTAAGTATCAAGTAAATTTTACCCACCAGCTTTAGCAGTATACGTGGACTTCAAAAAACAAGACAAAACAAACAGACAAACAAACAAAAAACCCAACCAAAATAATCAATAAAATGACATCATTTTTTTTTTTCGGAGCTGGGGACTGAACCCAGGCCCAAAATGACATCTTTTAAAAAAATTCTTCCTTGGGGTTGGGGATTTAGCTCAGTGGTAGAGCGCTTGCCTAGCAAGCGCAAGGCCCTGGGTTGGGGTCCTCAGCTCAGGGTGGGGGTGGGGGGATTCTTCCTTTAGATATTTTAATTGTGTTGTTAGGGACCCCCTGCTCCTGCGATATACTGCGCCAGGCTTGTTCCTCCTATGAAGCCTGCTGTGCACATAATCAGAGGTGAGCACACAGGAAATCCAAGACCACTCTTTGCCTTTGTCCTGGAAGCTGAGGCTAGTCCTAGTTCCCAGCTCCCCTTCCTGCTCTTCTTCCTAGACTCCTATCCCTCGCTTATCTTCTGTCAGAACCTCTAACCTCTGTTAGTCCTGCAGGGTCTGTGTGTTTTCCTTTCTCTCCTATCAGAGACTTTTCTTTAATAGTCAGAAAACAAAAACAAAAACTAAACAAAGCCGGCGGGGCAGGTATGATAGCTGTGATCTGTGCACTAGACTGCTGGGTTTGTAAACTAAAGTTGTTCTGACAAATGTAAGGCAGTGTTACTAGAAGTCTCTGGGTCATGGCAGGAAAGAAATGCAAGAAACTTTGGCATACTTGATACCATTCCTGAGTAAGCACAGTACCTTTATAACGGACCAAGAGCTGCTTGAAATCTAACTGCTGATCAGGTATTGTGTCTTTGACAGACTCCTCCTCGTCCTGGAGGTGAAGGGCCAGCCTCAGGTCTTCTTCCACCTCCTCCAGTGCAGTTCTGTTGTGCCTGGCTTTAAGCCTTTCCTTCGCAATCTGTTTCATGGAGCGCATATACGGGCTCCCGTCCTGTAACACATACCTGAGGGAGAAGACAAAGAGCTGTGTCTCTGTGGTATGCCCCTGCTGCAGAAGAAAGAAATTATCCTCCCACTTTGTTTACCCTTAGCAGAATGCTCTTGTTTCTGTCCAGCTCATGTGCTACCTTCTTAGCAGTCCAGGATTCTGCTGGCTGTGCCCTGTTTGGTTGGGAACACACTGGAATGAATGCCATTGGTTCTGTCTACCGTTCTTATCTAACTCAGAAAAGACTATGGCAGTAGAATGAAGGAAGAACGGCACAGACATTCAGAAGACATCTGAGCTATGTTCTCAGTTGCAGTGCCAGAATCTTAATTCCTTCTTAGAGAATCTCACCTACCTCCCCACGGTTCCAACTATAATTCTAAAGCAGCTAATTCTACCCTGTGAAGCCAAACGCAGACCTGGATTACCACTTCTTTTCTGAACGCTGCTACAAGACCATATTCAAACACACTGCAAGCCTCTCATTAGACAGTTTATGATTTGTTAGAGCTAATACTATTGTTATGGTGAGATGGAAAAGTCTGCACTTGGTACTGAAAGCTTAGATTGGTGTTCTAGGCCTGTCACTAAATCACCATGCTACAGAACTTCAAAGAGTCCATTTCGAAGGTCTTATTTTCTCATCATCTGGGAAAACTGACTGACACAACTGGAAACTCCTTCCTCTGGAGGTCTAAGGTTTCTCAGAGGCCCTGGGAAAGGTAAGGGTTGGGGGACAGTGAACAAGCAGGGCTCCCTTTGGCCCTCCTACCTCGCTCACTCAGATAATTTAATTCCCATTTTAGTTCTTACTTCTTTATGATTTTCTACAAGATGTTATTTGCAGAAAGGGTTCTATAGCCCCTTTTAAAGTCTAAATCTTGGTGATTCTATAGTCTTTGACTTTCTCCAGTTACCTCTCACTATCAAACACCATGCTCTTCCTTCCCATTCATCATTCGTCTTGGCATTTACCAAATGTCAGTTTTTTTGTTTTTTGTTTTTTTTTTTTTTCAGAGCTGGGGACCGAACCCAGGGCCTTGCGCTTCCTAGGCAAGCGCTCTACCTCTGAGCTAAATCCCCAACCCCAAATGTCAGTTTTTATGCAGGGCCATGGCAGTGTGGTGTGGTACAGTGTGGTGATGTGTGGTGAAGTACGGAGAGCCTTTCAAGAAACTGGCAAACTAGTGAGAACAGACCAAGACAGTCACTAATCTGCAAGGCAGACTAGAAAAAACACCATTAGAATTACAATAGAATAGCAGAGGATGGCATTGTCTGGCAACAATAGGAGGAAAAGCCTGTTTCCCCAGTGTAGGGGAATGCCAGGGCGTCGAGGTTGGCATGGGCGGGTGGGAGTGGATCGTCCTCATAGAAGCAGGGGGAGGGGGGAGGGGGGAGGGGGGAGGGAGAGGGGAGAAAGGAGATAACATTTGAAATGTAAATACATAAAATATGCAAGAAAAATAAAATAAAAAAAAAAAGCATTACAAGAAGTGCCAAAGACCTCCAAGCAACAGGCAGATGGGAATTCATCAAGGTGGCATCCAAGCTGAGGGTCAAAGGTTGACTGGAAGGAGAGACGGAGCAGAAGTAGAGCAGGAAGAGGCACCGGCCCGCAGCCCGAGGAAGAGCAGGCAGAAGCTTCGGAGCTTCTCCGGCCACACATCAGCAGTGTTTCCACCTCAGGTTTAGTACTTAGCACTACAGAGTCTCATCTAGAAGTTTTTGTCACAGAAGTGACAGCTAAAACTCTGAGAGCCCACAGAGGTTCTCACAGAGGGTGGGTTAACAGTAAGGAACACAGGAAGCACAAAAGCTTAGAGGATCTCAAGGTCAGAAAGCCACAAAGAAACCTGTTTGTATACAACAGAAATGAACATTCCTACTTAGTTCTGCACTGTACAGGCACTGTGTGTACACGTGTGCACGAGTGCCTGCCTTCCTGCGTGGACGGACTTGGAGGACGACTTGTATTAGTCAGTTCTCTCCTCCTGTCATGTGGGTTTCAGGATCAAACCCAGACTACCAGTTTGGGGGCTGGTATCTTTACCCTAAGCCATCTAGCTGCCTCTTAATACACATCCTTTTTTTTAAAAAAAATTATTCATTTTTATTTTGTCTTTTGAGACAGGGTTTCTCTGCGTAGCCTTGGCTGTCCTGGAACTCACTCTGTAGATCAAGCTAACCTGGAATTCAGAGATCTGACTGCTTCTGCCTCCCAAGTGCTAGGATTGAACGTGTGTGCCACCACTTCCTGGCTCTTAAAAGGTAATTTTAGAGATTTATTTTTAGTTAGTTGTGTCTGTGTGTGTATGTGTCTGCATGTGGGTATGTGCATATGTATGCCTGGTGCCTGGGGAAGCCAGAGGTGTCAGATCCCCTGACAGTGGAGTTATAGATGGCTGCATGCCCTATGTAGGCGCTGTGAATTGAACATATATCCCCTGAAAAGTAGTCAATATGTTTAACCTCTGAACTATCTTTCCAGTCCCCTACATCACATCCTTTTTTCTTTTCTTTTTTTTTTTTTTTTTTTCCGGAGCTGGGGACCGAACCCAGGGCCTTGCGCTTGCTAGGCAAGCGCTCTACCGCTGAGCTAAATCCCCAACCCCCCACTACATCACATCCTAACACTCAGCCTCTATTACAAACTTACTGAGAAGAGGATGATGATGGTAGCGGTTAACATTACAAAACATGTTGTCATGCATCAGGCACAGGTCTAAGCACTTTGTTTGCTGACATAGGTGCCACCTGTAAAGGCCAGAAGAGAGACTCGATCTCTGAGAGTCCCAGTTGCTGGGAACTGAATTTAGGTCCCCTAGAAGGACAGCAAGTGCTTCTTTGTTACTCGAGTTAAACTATTACTCTACATTTCCTCAGTTGGTCCTTGGGCCCCGGGGAGCATTATTATTATTAACAGTAACAGACACACTTGCACCTGATGGAACCGAGAGGCAGAGACACTGCCCGCTTGTCAGAGGTGTTAATGAGCAGACTTGGAGTCTGCTCGCTGACAGAGAGGAGCTACTCAGTGGAGAAGGGAGGTGAAAGACAAGATAGGTAAAAAGGAAGATGCTATCCTGGCACACACTCAAGATAAACAGAACCTGTGTTCAAAGATTTTCTTCCTTACCTGGTCACGGCAAGTGCATCCTCCAGAAAAAACTGATCAACAGGAAATGCACGACCTAGAAGACAAGAAAACAAACTAGACTCATCAGAGTCCCCAGTGACCGAGGTTGGGAGTTTTGTGTGCATATTTGTACACACTATCTACGTGTTAAAATAGTATTTGGAAAAATAAATAAAAATGAAACATTTTTTCTGTGTTATTGGAAATATTTTGTTTGTTTGTTCTTTGAGTCAGGGTCTTTCTACAAGACTCTGGTTGTCCTGGAACTCACTATGAACACCAGGCTGACCTTGAACTCACAGTCCCCTGCCTCTGCTTCCTGAGTGCTGGGGTTAAAGGCGTATATTACCACACCCATCTTAAAAATATTCTTTAAAAGGTTTTGATGACAGAAATTGGTAGGCACAAGTTCTATTCAGTAGAGAACAGAGGTGGATAGGAAAGAAATGATAGTTTCCCAATGGGACCTTCAAACTTGTTACACTGTTTCTTTCTTGCACTCTCCCTAGGCAGACTTGAAACAGCACTGTATTCTGGACAGAGCACATGCTCTTCTTCTGCTGTCACCGAGAATGCTATCACTTCAGTCAGTGTTTCCAAATTGTCCCCATGGTAATCAATCACCACAGAAAGACAGGCCAGGCTCAGAGTGGTAATTATTCCACAACAAGGCTGTGGGAACATCAAAGGAAACACTATCCGACTGTATTTTCTTCCAGCATGAATCAGTATCTGGATATTTAGCACGATCCCTAAATGAACAAGTTGGCATGTTTTCCCTCTTTATGACAGACTGTACTTAAAAACAATATTCTGATGTTAAACGCAACAGAACGTTAGACATCCTAAGAACTAAGACTTTCAGGCCACATACAACATTAAAATCTGGCAAGGGGATAAATGACCTCTTGGTCAGCTGCTTTCCCCTGGGTTGTTCTGCTGTTAATGGAGCACGTCTCTACAGACAGGTCCTGATGTGAATGAGCTCTGATGCAGCGAGCCCTCCTTTAGGGACGCACAGCATGCTCTGGTTACCTGGTATGGTGATGACAGGGCAGTAGCTGAAATACTTGGAGAAGAGCCCAGCGTCCAGAGTGGCACTCATAAGAATGACCTGGAGAGTTGCTCTCTGCATCACAATGTCCTTTAACACTAGCAGTAAGAAGTCACTGGAGACAAGAAAAGACAGCCGCAGGTCAGACACGTGCGACATAGGAAAACCACTGACTTTTGAGCATTTGGAACATCTAAGACTTAGGGGAAAGCATAAAACTCCTGGTGGAGAACAGTTCAGAATCTAAAAATATAAAACACCAGATGTCTTCAACAAACTCAGCGCAACACCAATCAAAACATAAGAGCTTTGTCACTGAAGCTGATCATTCTGACTCTTTACAGGGATACAAACGGCACACACAAAGGCTTTCACTGTAGACTGTGTGGAAGAGCAAAGTTACAGATGGCACTGTCAGTGTCCAGGCTGAGGAATGGCACGCAGCTGCTAGAAGTCTAGACAACGACACAAACACTCCTGAGCTAGTGCTAGTGACAACAAACCACAAAGCCCTCCATAAACTGTGGAGTGATGGACTCCACAGAGTAACGGTACACCAAGCAACGTTCTTCACTGGTCTATGCTAGCCCTCATCTTCCCGAAATCTATGATCAACACAGTTGATTACCAACTACTTCTATTCAAACGCTGAGTATACCATTCTCAGTAACCTCTCATCAGAGTGCTTACTGACACGGCTCTCTGCACCCTCATTTCCTTCTGCGCTCCCCCTACCAGGTAGGGTTCAGGACTCCATTCTTGCTGTCCCTGAGGAATGCAGCGTAGGGTCTCTGTACATCGTTAACGTGTCAGCATGAGTGTCTGCCAGCCAGGATGTCCCCTCACTTCTTTCAGGACTGCTTAAAACAGGTTCGGCAAGGCCTTCCTTGGCTAACTGTGGAAGGTTAGCACCTATTGAAAATTTCAAACGAACCCCACTTCTTGCTATGCATTTCTTATCTCTTCTTAGAACTTAACACTTTGTATTTTATGTATTCACTGTATTGTTGAGCTTCCCTAACAATTAGAATGTGAACTCTCAAGGACAAGGATCTGGGGTGTTTGTTGTTTTGCTCACTACTCTAATGCTCAAGCCATACTGAGTGCTCAATGAATATTTAACTCACAAAATAAACTCATTCTCCATAAGAAGAAACCGTCTAAAACAAAAGATTTCTAACAAACAGTCTTTTTGCTCATATATTTTGTTTGGCTTTTCTTTTTTGGTTCTTTTTTTCGGAGCTGGGGACGGAACCCAGGGCCTTGCACTTCCTAGGTAAGGGCTCTACCACTGAGCTAAATCCCCAGCACCCCACTGAGCTAAATCCCCAGCCCCCAACTGAGCTAAATCCCCAGCCCCTTGGCTTTTCAAGATAGTATTTCTGCATAGCTTGGGCTGTCCTGAAACTTGCTCTAACAGAGCAAGGTAGCCTTGAGCTCCATCTGCCCCTGCCTCTGAGTGCTGGGATTAAAAGCATGTGCTCTAGAAATGTTTTTAAATGCTTTCTAATTCGTTAAAATAAACTCTAAATGCCTTATTATGGTTTATAAGGCCTCTTAAGATTTAGCTCCTGTCCTCCTGCTGTCTTCTCTTCCATTAACTCCTTCATGCTCTATTGGCCTCCCTCAGTTCAGAAGCCCACCCATGCTGCCTCCTCCCTCAGTTCAGAAGCCCACCCATGCTGCCTCCTCCCTCAGTTCAGAAGCCCACCCATGCTGCCTCTGTCCCACCTCTTAGCTGGGATTCTCTTTATACTTCAGTTATTAGTTAAAGTCATCTCTTCAGCAATGTGGTCTCTGACTCCCTTATGGTGTCACCTTCCATTGTTCATTTCTTCCTGCTCTCAGACTGTGAAGACAAGGACCTACTCACACCTGTGTCCCCAGCAACTACCACCCAACAGGGCACTTGATGTCAGCACTATAAATACATGAATGAATGCTTACAGAATGATCAAAAGAACAAAAGAAGCACCTGTAGACTACCCCCCAGGGGCACATGCCCAGAGGCTCCCCTGGTGATGGGCATGCCCTCTCCAACCACTGTGCTTCTGACCTGGGAGATCAAGAAAGCCACTTCTTCCCTCTAATTTAGCCTTCCTCTTGGCTTTATCAATATTAAGTCTGTGAAACTCCACACGAAGCAGCAGTTTTCACCTTCATTTAACAGGCCTGTGTGTCTATTGGGAGCACCTTCCTTTTACCTTTCTTCTGTCCTCTCATGGACTTCATCAACAATGATGTGGGTGACTCCCTGCAAAGTTGCGTCCCCTTCCAGCCTTCTCAGCAGCACTCCTGTGGTGCAGTATAACAGTCTGGTGGCTGAGGACTAACATAGGAGAGAGCATTGCCACGCATTAATGAGATTTTGAAAAAGTAGCTATTGGCAAGCAAACCTGAATAAACATTAGACCCACCAGCGATTGTACTAAATACAAGACAGTAAGTAGCTTCTAAGGCCAGCCATCTACCCTTCCGCTTTATATTAAAACTGTAAACAACTCTCTCTCACACAAAACCCAAAACCACCCCAGTACGATTATAAAATCCTTTTTTCATCTTCTGAGACAGGGTGGACCTAATCCTGGGTGTCCTAGAGCTCACTATACAGAACATGCTGGCCCACAACACAGAAGATCCTTCTACTTCGCCTCCCAAGTGCTGGGAGTAAAAGTGCACACTACCAGGTCTGGTTATAAAATATTTCTTTAAAGTGGGTATTTAAATCAAGTCGACATTCGCTTCAACTTTAATAGCAAGATCATTTCTACTAATTAAGAATAAAAAGCCAGGGCTGGAGAGATGGCTCAGCAGTTAGAGCACTTGTGCTTTGAAAGGACCCAGGTTTGATTCCCAGAATTTCCATGGCAGCTTATGATGATCCACAATTTCAGTTCCAGGATATCCTATGCCCTCTCTTGGCCTCTGCAACAGCAGGCATGCACCTGATGCATAGACATACATTCAGGCAAAACAAGTGTGTGTGTGTGTGTGTGTGTGTGTGTGTGTGTGTGTGTGTGTGTGTGTTTGTGTGTGTGTTTGTTTGTGTGCGTGCGCATGCGTGTGATAGGATTTCAACCCCACCAAAAGTGGTTATTAATAAACTGTAGGTACATATCCCCAGTTGCCTGTCAATCTCCAGATCCCCCAAATTCTTTACATCTAGAAACAATTCGTATTCCTAGGAAGTAAGCAGAGCAGAGCACACAGACCTTGACACTTTCCAACCGGATCTGATAGCCCACCGTCAGACCCACTCTTTCTGCTCTTTCCTTAGCAACACGCTCAGCAACAGAGATCGCAGAGATTCGTCGGGGTTGGGTACAGATGATGTTTGCCACCCTCTCAGGTGGCCCGTTCAGAGAATTATCCAGAATAAACTGTGGAATCTGTGTGGTTTTCCCACATCTGTATGTCAAAACAAAGGAGTCCTAAAATGAAGTTTTCAAGGGCTAGTTAACAAAGCAATCACAGGCGACAAGGGACCCACAGCTAACTAGAGTGTGCTGCTGAGCCTAACACGCACTCACGGAGGACCAGGCCTAATGAACCTAGGAACAGGGCAATCGAATGACAGTCTGATGCCATTTATAAAACGAAGGCTATGAAAAAGACACGATGAAGATCTGAAAATGTCTCTAGGGATGTGAACTCTACATATGGATCCCAAAGAAAAAGTGTTGGCTTATGATTTATTCTAGGGGCCTTGCAGAGAGGATTCAATGGTAAGAATGCTTGCTGTGAAACACAAGGAGCTAAGTTCGAATCCTCAGTACTCAGGTAAGAAGCAGGACACGGTTGTGCCAGCTCCTGTCACCCTAGAGTTAGGGTAAGGAAGGGACGGAGGGTCAATGGACAACGGGCTTGCTGGCCTCTAGCCTAGCTCCAGGTTCAGTCAGAGCTTGTCAGGGATTGAGGCAGAGAGTGACAGAGAAGGACATCTGACATCCTCCTATGGCCTCTCTAACACAGAGCCTCACACACCTTTTATATTCTTCTCTTTGATGTGGAATGATTTGGTCATAAATGGGCTGAAATAAAAAACTATGAGAAACCAGGAGATATAAAATTGCTCTCTTAGTTGAGTCTCGGCACAAAACTAATGATGCTTTGTGTAATCCTGAATGAAAGAACTGAATGAAGCCCCAGAGTTGGCTAGGATAAGTTCGCTTTCAGAGTATGGAACAGGGAAAAATATGTTACTTAAGCTGTTGCTAAAAGAAAAAACAAACACGCTTTATAGAAGGAAGGAAAGACACAGAAGATACACAGCTCTCAAGCTGTTGGCATGGAATTCTCCTTCTGACTTGCAATGGGCCTCGTGAAAACCGGTAGCCAGACCATCTACAATGAAGGAGTCTCGGGGCAGAGGTACCCATCTACAGGACGGATGCCTGAGCTCTGTTTTAGCTCTTGTAGTCTGGCCCTAAAACTACATAATTCAACCACCTTCATGGAATCCCATTTCATATCTGACAGAGAAGACGAAATGCTCACATAACGTGGGTACATGCATCTCTTAAGGCTACCTGGTTAAGGCAGACAATGCCCCTGCCCTGCGTGTGCACTAAAGCTGCATCTGACGTCAGTCACTCTCTTACCCAGTCATACCACTTATGACAACCACTTGGTGCTTGCTCAACAATTTAAGAATGGTTTCTCTTTCTTCCCAAGCAGGTAGTAACTGTCTTTCTTGCAGAATTGCGTGGAACTGTCTGGAAGCCTAAAAAAAATCAAGGAGAAGGCAGCAGCTGAGTTATTTCTAGTCACCGTTCACAGAACTCACCTTCGAATCCCACGGTGAGGTTCACTGCTCCTGCTCGCTCTTTAGCAGTTGGCTCTCAGAGCTCAGAGCTGTGAGGCCTGAACCCACAGATGTTAGCTAGATGGCTGGATCCACAGAGTAGGCAGAGCAATCTGTAGTTTTATAGCTAAATAAACTGAACAGTGTGAACCTCTCCTGCTCAGCGCTGGTCTGATCCTAACCAATAACAATAATTATATCAACACTGTGATAAATATTTGTATGTCCACGGAAATGGTTCGCACATGCATTGCCCAATACAGTAATTCTGGCCGCAGGAGGCCACTGAGCCCTTGAGGAACAGAATGCTCTTTGGAGGAACTGAACTTATTTTAATGAGTAAATTCAACTGCAATAGCCAAAGCTTTTAGGAGCTGCTGCAGTAGACAGCAAAGGTCTATACGAGAGCAGACCTTCCCCAGATCAATAATAAGCTAGAACAATTGCCGAAGCTTTCTCTTTGGCCATTCACCATAACTAGGTAAATCAGTTTCACAGCTAATGATCAATACTCTCGACATTGCATTGTACGCTAATATTGTGGGAAAGATGGACTGCGATAGTTAGTAGGTTTGAAGTTCGATAGGATGGAAAAGCTCTCATGTTGTATAGCATAGCTCAGGCTGAAGCAGGAGGAACAGAGTTACAACTTGGTGCCACATGGTAAGTTCTGGCCAGGTGGGATGAAGATCCTGTCTTTAAAACAATGGTTTTAGGCTGGAGAGATGGCTCAGTGGTTAAGAGCACTGACTGCTCTTCCAGAGGTCCTGAGTTCAAATCCCAGCAACCACATGGTGGCTCACAACCATCTGTAATGAGATCTGATGCCCTCTTCTGGTGTGTCTGAAGACAGCTACACTGTATAATAAATAAATCTTTGAAAAAAAAAAGAACTTTTAAAATAATGTGGGGCTGGGGATTTAGCTCAGTGGTAGAGCGCTTACCTAGGAAGCGCAAGGCCCTGGGTTCGGTCCCCAGCTCCGAAAAAAAGAACCAAAAAAAAAAAAAATGTTTTTTTGCATATATATAATATATATGATATATAATTATATATCATATATAATATATGTCAACTAATATAACTAATATAATATATAATAATATAATATATATATAAAATATATACATATATGTCAACTAAAAGTAAAATTGTAGAGTTGGAGACTCGGGTCAGTGGTTAGAAGCCTATACTGCTGCTTCAGAGGACCAGAGTTCAAATCCCAGCACCCACATCAGGTGGCTTACACCATCTGTTAAGTTTAGTTCCAGAGGATACAATCCCTCTTCTGATCTATGAAGGCACCTGCCTACACGCAGTGCAGGTAAACTCGCCCAGATTCGCACGAATGAATAAATAATAATACTCTGTAAAAGTAAACTAAAAATTTGTAAATGAAATATAAGCTGGGTGGTAGTGGTGCATACCTTTAATCCCAGCTCTTGGGAAGCTCTCTGTGAGTTTGAGGCTAGCCTGATCTACAGAGTCAGTTCTAGGACATCTGGGGCTACACAGAGGAACCTTGTCTCAAAAAATAAAAGAAAATTAAATAAAGTAAAAAAAAATTAAAAAATAAAAAATAAAAAAAGAAAGAAAAATAATTGGCTATACTTTGGAACAATAAAGAATTATACTAATGTCATCGCAAATAATTTTATCATATAGATAGGTCATGACAAACTAAATAACTTTCCATCTCTATAATTTTATTTATGGTACGTTACAACATTTTGATGATCTATGGCATATAATATATATTTGATGATATAATATATAAAAAAAAATTGTGAAGGGTCCTTAGACATTACTTAATCTAATCCACAAACTCATCCAATAACTAACCTTTGTGTAACATCCAACTGGGTCCTCAAAATTTACTTCCAACTGGGTCCTCAAAATTTACTTATGGTTTCTTTTAAAACAAATCTTCACGTCAATATAAAAACATGGACTTTTGAGACAGTTGAACTAAACTTCTGTTACCACTTACTGTCTTGTGACCTCGGGCACATTATTTATCCTGTGAGCCTTTGAAATGGCATTGGTTTTCCCCTTCTCTTAGATATGGGTTTCCTAAGTAAATCACAGCATTAATATTCCCTTCAAATATTAAATTAGCTATTATTGCATTGGATGTTCCTAAAACATCTGGTTTACGCATACACTCAATATCTGCCAGCTGAGTGTCCCAAAGCACCCAGCACACGTATGTAAATTTGCTGTGGCATGTAGACAAGAAGGGAGTGGTAGCACAAACCTGTATCTAGCTAGCAAGATCTTGTCCCAAAATGACAAAAGAGAAAACAAAACACAAAAAACAAAAAAGAAAAGAGAAAAAAACGAAGGAAGGAAGTTTGGAAGGGGCGAGAGAAAGTCTTAACCATTCAGAGCGAACCAAAAGCTAGGAGGAAGAGGAGCCCCCAGACCTGAGGGAGGAGGTTGACCCATGTACAGTACCTGTTTCATCTGGAACTGCCTGCAGATCTTACTGTTCTCAGCAAATAAGGACTTTGCAGGCCGGTCACACCTTCTGTAACTCCTTTTCTTAAGGTTCACATAGCTTTCATTCTCCACGACAATTGGAGCAGGGCCTTCGTCCTCATCTGCATCCTCCTCCAGCTCTGATAATCCTTCCCCTTGAGTGGAGTGAAAGGAAACATTTTTAATTTGTCCCTTCTTTAGGTAAGACAGGAAACCCTGAGGCTTGACTGAAACAGCTTCATTTATTTCCATACTACTCCGAAGAGAGCACTGAAGACACTAACTTGAGCTTTCCCCAAGAATAAATGGTGTCATTAAATCAAAGTAACAATGAAGACTTTTCTTTTCCTTTTTTGAGACAGGGTTTCTTTGTGTAGCTTTGGGACTTGCTCTATAGACTAGGCTAGTCTTGAACTCATAGATCTGCCTGCCTCTGTCTTCCAAGTACTGTGATTAAAGGTGTGTATCGAAATCAAAGCTTTCAGTTCAAGGAATTAATATAGAATGTCTCAGCTACTTGCAAGGGTCCCCCAAATTTTTTTTTTTGGTTCTTTTTTTCGGAGCTGGGGACCGAACCCAGGGCCTTGCGCTTGCTAGGCAAGCGCTCTATCACTGAGCTAAATCCCCAACCCCAGGGTCCCCCAAATTTAATGGTATAAAATAACCAAGTTTATGAAACAATGCACTGAGAACAAAATGTGGCATAGCCATGTAATGAATTATCCCTCAATAACAAAAAGGAATAAAGACATACTATGGCATGTGTGAGCTTTGAGAACATTATGCTAAATGAAAGACTCCAGCTTCCAAAGGCTTAAGATCATGACTCAGTTTCTATGAAATATATACATAGGCAAAGCTGTGAAGACAGCCTATGGGAGAACAGTTGTTAGGCCAAAGACAGCGACTGATGCCTACAGGTTTATTTCAGGAAAATCAGTAGTGTTCATGACTGTGCAACTCTAAAACATTAAAAAAAAAAACCCTATTTAATGATATCTGTTAAATAGGTGAAATTAATGTTATATAAATGATCTCAGGAATGTTATTGAAAAGTCAGACTAGGGATGTAGCTTAGTATAGTTGTGCTTGCCTGGCATAAGAAAAGCCAGAGAGGTTCAATCCCCAGCACCACCAAAAACCACAAAAACAAATGAAACGAACAAAATGAAACCCAAGTTTCCATGAGAGCTCTGCCACTCCCCAAGGAAACGGGTGACTGCTGCTCGGAGTGACCTGGCTGGGATGTCCGTCAGCTTCCTGTAGCATCCTGCAGCCCATGCGCTCTACTTACTGATGTGTACAGGAAACTCTGTTTTCCCCTGCACCGCTGGGCTTTAACCCAGAACTTCACGGACATAGGCAGACGCCCTGCTGCTGAGCTCTATCTCTAGCCCTTAGCTAGGAAACTCGTATGAAAGACGGAAAATTGCATTTTTCCTGAAATACAGACATAAATGAAAGTAAATTCTTTGAGGAATGCTGAAGAGGAGTTTGTGGTATAAGAGTCTGCATAGCAGGCTGGAGAGATGGCTCAGTGGTAAAGAGCACTGACTGCTCTTCCAGAAGTCCTGAGTTCAAATCCCAGCAACCACATGGTGGCTCACAAGCATCTGTAATGGGATCTGATGCCCTCTTCTGGTGTGTCTGAAGACAGAGACAGTGTACTCACACACATAAAATAAATCTTTAAAAAAGAAAGGAATCTGCATGGCAAAGCTGGACAAAGCCAGCAGCTTACATACATTTGTATTTAAGGAATTATAAAGACAGCATTATTTTGGTCAACTTTTTTTTACCAGCCTAGAATACTAAAAAAAGAGGAGGAAATGGATATCACATATAAGAAGTAAACATATGAAACCAAGTTAAATGAAATTGATTTTCTGACCATGTATCTTAAGGCCTCTTTGACCTTGGTCTCCACAGGCAGGAGCAAGGCAGAACCTTATCCAGCGCTGCCATTCATATACTCAGGCTGGTCATTCTCTACACAGTAACGACATTTACACTTCAGGCCAGACTTTCTACCTAGGGAGCTCGGCCAAAGAGTTACAGCTGCCAGCCATAGCTAAAGGCAGGCTCAATGACCAGTCAGGGAATTCTTTTTGTTCAAGATCACCAGGAAATAATCCTCATCCAGCCTCAAAACGTTTTACTTTTAAACTCATCACTCTGAATGCTGATCCCATCCTGTACCTAAGATCAACATTTTACGTACCTTCCAGCATCTGATTAGAAAGAAAAGTGTTACTTGGGATCACTGGTTTGCGGTAGGCAGGTTTACTTATTCTGGTCTCGGATGGTGCTGGAGGGACGTTGATGGGAGGAACACTGTACTTATGTTGAGTGTGTGTTAGTAACTTGACAATCTCAGACTCTTCCTCTAAAAGGGTTATCAAAGAATATACAACAGGTTCTGAAGTTTTTGCGAACTCCAAGGCCTTGCCATAAAGGAACTCAGAAATATGTAAACGACAAGCCAGAGGTAGGTTCTCATTGGTGGAATAAAACGCCACGAGGGGAGCCTGGTAGGGGTATTTGTGGTCTTTAGAAAAGCGGATCTGAAGCTCATACAGAAAAGTGGTGTCGTTCTCAGCATCCAGATGAGGGTCGTTTACGTTTCTCTCCGTTCTCCCAATGATCTGATGTGGGGGCACTTCATGTTTGAATTTGCATTTTGATCCAAATTTACAGTTTCCTTTGAGGTAAAATTTACAGGTTTCAGGTGAAGTGTCCCGTACATTTTTGTTACTTTCCTTTTGCTTAGACTTGCAGAATTTGTTGGTCAAATATTCCAGTTCCAATCCAATGGTCCAGACTCTGTTCTGAATTCTTTCTATAAATTTTTCTCCACAGATGGACTTGAGAGCAAGTGTCTCTTCCTGTCTCTGCTCCACGCACTCATCCAAGCTTACAGAAACAGCGGCCTCAGACAGTGCCATCCTCTCTCCAAACGTCTCCGAGAAGCACTGGTGCAGAAGGTGCTCTAGTGCTGCCCCTAAGTCTCCCTCACAGATCCTCAGGGCCAGCTGACAGTGCTCCGTGTGAAAGCCATACCTGCCGAGGGCAAAACGTGACAAAGATGCTGTGTCAAATCTTCATTCCCATCACTGATGTGAGATTCACTTAAATACATGGATGAAATTATAACTGTGGACAGCTACATTCTGTACTTTGAAACAGCACCCCTGACAATACTAACCCCTCCATTTCAAGAGACAGAGTTGTCGGCACATTGGGCCCTACTGGCACTGTCATGGCAGGCCATCCACAGGGAGGACTCGGCTGCCATGGCTTCTATAAGTGATAAAGTGATCACCTGGAAAGTTTTTGCACTGCCAGTGGCGAGACTGTAAATTCCGGAAGAGGAGGCTCCACTTCTTCTGGGCCTATATACTCCCAAGGACGGCAGTCGGGAAGAAAGGTCGGCTCTGGTCCAGCTGACCAGCTCTGCTCGGCAGCGCCCTCGGGCGCGTCCTCTTCCTCCTCCCCGGAGGAGCCTCTTCTAGGGAAGGGGACATTTTCAGGTACTGGGTGTTAATGTCTACTCATTTCAGAGAAAAATTAAGCAAGGATCTAAACATTTAATCAAAGAGCGAAGGATGTGGGACCCTGCTCTTCCGTTGCTGGTTTCGTTTTAATAGTGAGCCGTTAGCTTCTGTCCTGGGAAATGACATTTCTCAGGTACCTACATGCCATTCAGGTCATAGGTAAAGTCATTTACAGAAACAAACTCTTTCTAGCTTCTCAATAATTCTGCTATACCTTACTGAAACCCCCATTTTTCAAATGATCAATGAGCCTTACAGAGGATTAGTAACTAAGGTTACACAGAAAGGAACAACAAGATTCTCACCCTAGGCTAAGCCCAGAGCTTACATATATTCTGACCCACAAAAGCCATCTCTTCCTCTTATTCACAGATAACATCCCCGTCCTTTCCCCTTTATTTAATGTATAACCCCCTTTTCTAAGTCTGAGACAAACAAGTTTGTAGAGGACAGAATATTTTCTATTCCTGACTGACCATTCACTAGTTCTATCAAAGAATGTATTTATTGCCGAGGGTGGAGTGTAGGTCAACTACTCAAGATTTCTAGCAAACATAAAAATGAATGAACCTCTACAACTGTGAGTGTAACAGAGGAGTTAACACAGTGCAGAGGTAGAGGGGAGACAACTAAGAAACTGTTTCACTTGGGTGGCTAGGTACAATATTAAAGCTTGACCTAGAAGCTGAAGAGATGGCTCAGTGGTTAGAAGCACTGGCTGCTCTTTCAGAGGACCTGGGTTCAATTCCCAGCACCCAAATGGCAGCTGATGGCTGTCTATAACTTCAGTTCCAAAGAATCTTACACCTTCTGGCCTCTACCTGCACCAGGCAACAAGAGGTGCCAGGACACACAGCAGGCAAAACAGCCATATACATTAGAAAGAAAAAAGAACAAACATTTTCTTGCTAGGGGTTTGGGACAGGTGGGAAAGCTGAGGCAGGAGGACTGCAGTGAGTCTGAGGCCAGGCAGGGCTGCATTAGCAAGAACTTGCCTCCATATTTGCTTCTAGAATAAGCTCCTACTTGTTAGTATAAAGTTTTAGTTGGATTAGTTTCAATAGAGCACTAATATCCTATATTAGTATGGGCCTGGAGACAAAGGAAGATGAAGCAACCCATGGTGCTGCTCAGGATGGTGGGAGATACACTCACTCCAAAACTGTGGCTGCATAATTGCTATTGTACTTCTCTTACCTCACTTTCAGCCAATGGTATCGCCACAAGAGGCTCTACACCAGCAGTTCTCAACCTGTGGGTCATGAGCCTCACAGGGGATGCATATCAGATACCATGCATAGCAGATGTTTACATTATGATTCAAAACAGCAGCAAAGTAGCAAACAGTTATGAAGTAGCAATGAGAATAGTTTATGGCTGGGGGTCACCACAGCATGAAGAGCTGTATTAAAGGGTCCCAGCATTAGGAAGGTTGAGAACCACTGCTCTTCACTGATCCAGTACCCAAAGCTGAAGAGGCATCATTGCCAATGTGTTCTCCTCAGTATAAAATGTACTCAAACAAGATACTTTACTCGGATCCCGCGTCCGCACCCTGTTCCTGCAGGTCCCTCAGAAGGGCTTTCACCTTCTCCTGATTCTCTGATGTCATGTGCAGCGTCTGAAGGGGCACTTTGGCTTTGGGCTTCCACTTAGGCCGTGTTTCTCCTTTGCTTTTGTTACTGTCGCAGGGCCTGAATTAAAGTCACATGCTCATGAACAAAACTTTGATACTCTTATCAGAGCTCCCAAATACTCACGACACACACCGACAGCAGATGACATCAAATAGAGAGAGTGTTTTCCTACAGTATTTACGAGATTTCCCTAGCTACCAGTTGGCATTTTCCTCAAATTCTTTTACTTTGAAGAGTTCCCGGCCTACTCTCTGACAATGACGTTTGTTGGTTTTTGAGACAAGGTTTCTTTGTGTTGCCCTGGTTTCCCTCCGTGGACCTTATACTCAGAGATCCGCCTGCCTCTGCTTCTGAGTGCTGGGAATAAAGGCATGGCTTCCACTGGCCTGGAGCAGTGGCATTTTTGAAGGGCCACTATCTTTTAGAAATTCTCACAATCTAAATTTGTCTTGTCATTTCTCTGGAATCTGTTTGGGAGGGTCACATGTTCCTATCTCACACAACACTTATTTATAAATCCCTATAGTTTTGTTTTTGTTTTTTGCTTTTTGTTTTTTTTTTTCAAAGACAGGATTTCAGGTAGCATAGGCTGGAGTCAACTAGTTTTGTAGCCATGGTCTCCTCAGTGGCTCCTCCAGTCTCCCTCCACCTCCCAAGTGCTGGGATATCAGATGTGCTCCACCATGCTCTGGGTCCAGTCTTCATCTTAAAGCGCCCCCCCCCCCCCCCCCTAATTTGGAGACTCTGTCCCAACCTCATTTCCTCCAGTGATTCAGTCCATCATTTACTCTCTTCCGTCTCAACTTACCTGGCCCGAGGCTGTAAAGAAAAGGTCCAATCTTCTGAGGATCAGAAGGGCGTATGTTGAAGAGTGGCAACTGTGGCCAGAGTGACTGAAATGTCCTACATCAAACCCTACATTCAAACCCTCTGTGGTTTTCCTTATTAGGCAAAGCAAAAGCCAGACTCCCTCTACTGGCCACAGGGCCACCTGCAGTCAAGTCCCTCTGCTCTGACTGACTTACTCTTGTCCCATGGCTCTGGGTTTCCCAGGCCTTCTAAATCAATTCCTGACTTAGGGTTTCACACTTGCTCTCCCCTCTGCCCTCAATGTTTTCTCTCAGAGAGGCTCATGGCTCTTTCTCTTCTTTGTTCAAATGAGCCTTTTTAGAGGTTTTCCACATGACAGCGACTCTAGCAGTCTCTACACGTCCACTTACACAGTGCTGTGCTTTCTCTTCACAGCGCTCACTGCTTCTGTGACACACTTATGATCCTTCAATCTTAAACATCTTTAATGAAGGGAAGTACAACGTTTACCTATTGCTGCAATCCTAGTGTGTAAAACCAGGACGTCAGAGGTACTCAGGAGATAGTAAGTAAGACCCTGTCTACCACCCCTCCAAAGACTGCAATTGCTCTTTGATGTGACATTAACTGAGACACACATTGTTCTGAATAGTGTCCATAATGACTCTCCTTCCTTCCTTCCTTCCTTCCTCCCTCCCTTCTTTCCTTCCTTCCTTCCTTCTTTCCTTCCTTCCTCCTTCCTTCCTTCCTCCCTTCCTTCTTCCCTTCCTTCTTTCCTTCCTTCCTTCCTTCCTTCCTCCTTCCTTCCTTCCTTCCTTCCTTCTTCCCTTCCTTCCTTCCTTCCTTCCTTCCTTCCTTCCTTCCTTTCTTTCTCAAAGGAAAAATATGTAGATTTTCTGGTGGGACACCTGGCAATCCTGCTCCTTTAGTGACTATGTATGAAGAATATGTATTTAAATCCTCCAATCAGACTCATTACAGCAATCATTTGGTAGCCAGTTTAATGACTTACATTCCCCTTGTTTCTTTTTTTCTACTCTGAATGCATACATACAGTTGAATCCACCTAGGCTAAAAGTACAGATGATCTATGATATCATCAAACCCTGCACCCACTTACAGTCCTTCCTTCCTAATATTCAGATATGCTATTCCTGTGAATGTATGTATGGCTAATGGAGTCTCTCTTCTCTAAGAACCCTGCATACAACTCAGTAGAGTTTCGGAGTCTTCATATGGGGACTTTTCTATGTATACTGTGTAAGATATATTAGCTACATTTACTTTTTACCATCCTTTAATTAAATTAATCGAAAGCCGGAGCTGAGGAAGGTTGATGACACCATCTGTTTCTGGTGGCCATCAGATGATGGCTCACCGGCTGGACAGATGAAACTCATCAACCAGACAGACACGGGCAGCTTGCATTTTGGGCTGTTTAATTTTAACATCAACCTATGGAGTTTACAGAAGACTTTAGGTTTTGTTGCACTTTTATGTCTTCTAGTTTTACTTTCCTAGAAACATTTCACTCAATACTAACATGACATCTAGTTTCAGTGTCACCCTGAGGTAGCTAAAGTCAAAATTCAACCTAATTAAAAAAAGAGAAAAACCCTATTATTTACTACCATGCTTTTAAAAAGTTGTGACAGAGGGACTGCCAGAATTTCAGATGAGAACAATAACCGGACTGGAACTACTTACCCCCCACCTCCCGCCCCACCGCTTCTTGGCCATTGGCTGTACCACATGTTAGGAAGTGAAATGGTTTCTGGAACTGAACATTCTAATGGTTTATCTAACAAAGGGCTGGCAGCATGGCCCACTGGGAAAGGGTGCCTGCCACCAAGCCTGATGAGCTGAGTTCGGTCCCTGGGACCCACATGGGAGAAGAAATCCAACTCCTACATGTGGCCCTTTGCCCTCACATGCACACCAGAGCACCCATATATAAACACACACATAAATAACACGTAAGGGATGCATAATGACCTGGACGGGCGCTTGGATTCAGTGAAGACACAAAAGTCATCGCCATCATCCCAAATTCTATTTGAGGCCTTTCTACTGCCGCTGCCACCACCACCGCCACCGCCGCAGCCACCGCCGCCACTACCTCCACCCCCATGAGATTTATTCACGTGTCCTCTGCCTCCTCTTCCTCCTCTAGAAGACCCCTTTCCATCCCCTTTGCCTGGCTTGCCTTTTCTTCTCACTGAAGAACTCATTTTCACCTGAAAGACAAAAAGTTAATATAGATACCATAAACCAAAAATATAGTAGCCATTTTTTGATCAAAGTTATGGATAAAGCCTACTTTAAAGAAATAAAAAAAATACACATTTTTAATTGGCCAGGTTAGGGGCAGAATGGCTAAATTGCTTCACATATATTTCTTTCTTTCTTTCTTTTTTTTAACAAGTTACCTTAGGACTAATATTTAGTAAGTTTCTGTGACACATATTTATTTTTAATATTTATTTATTTATTTTATGTATCTGAGTGCTCTATTTGCACATATAGCTGCATGGCAGAAGAGGACATCAGATCCCATTACAGATGGTTGAGAGCTACCATGAGGGTGCTGGGAATTAAGTTTAGGAAATCTGGAGGAACAGCCAGTGCTCTTACCTGTTTAGCCCCAGATTTATTAACCAAGAATGTACGACAGACACATATGGGGGAAATTAAATGCACACATGCCTTTAATCCCAAGAGGCAAAGCCAGGTGGCTCTGAGTTTGAGGCCAACCTGATCTACAGAGTGAGTTCCAGGACAGCCAGAAGTACACACAGAAAGCCTGTTTTGGAAAACAAAACAAAGTGATTCTGGAGCAGTGGTTCTCAGCCTTCCCAAAGCTGCAACACTTTCACACAGCTCTTTATGCTGTGGTGACCCCAATCATAAAATTATTTTGTTGCTACTTCATAGCTATAATTTTGCCACTGTTAGGAATCATAATGTAAATATCTGATATGCAGAATATTTGGTAAGTGATCCCTGTAGGGGTCCTGACCCACCAGTTGAGAACTGCTGCTCTAGAGAGATCATCCAAATATACCAGGAAATAGTTAATGGTTAATTCAAAAAGAAAGCATCACAGAGTAGACTAGGAACAGAGGAACAAACACAAGATGGATTTACTCTTAACCAGAGGCAGGCAGGTCTCTGGGTTTGAATCTGCTGACCAGAATGTGCTGACACACAAAGCTCCCACTATCTCGCTATTACAACAGCAATGAATGAGAGTGGGATAAACCATCTAGTCAAAAGATCGTCAGGTCAATTTTTTTAAAAAGGGGAGAACATACAAATTCAAAGATACAAACGAAAGAATGGAAAAGATGAGGTAAATATTTGAGAATTTATGTTCCAGATATATTATGTGCCAATCAGAAACTAAGGAAACTAGATTAGCTATATGAGTACCGGACAGAATAGACTAAAACAAATAATCCTCCTCCTCCTCCTCCTCCTCCTCCTCCTCCTCCTCCTCCCCCTCCTCCTCCTCCTTCTCTTCCTCCTCCTCCTTCTCTTCCTCCTCCTCCTCCTCCTCCTCCTTCTCTTCCTCCTCCTCTTCCTCCTCTTCCTCCTCCTCCCCCTCCTCTTCCTCCCCCTCCTCCTCCTCCCCCTCCTCCTCCTCCCCCTCCTCCTCCTCTTCCTCCTCCTCCCCCCCTCCTCCTCCTCCTCTTCCTCCTCCTCCTCCTCCTCTTCTTCCTCTTCTTTTTTTCCAGGCAGGGTTTCTTTGTGTAGTCCTGGCTGTCCTAGTATTTAATCTGTAGACCAGGCTGGCCTCAGATGCAAGCTCAGAGACCTGCCTGCCTCTGCCCCGAGGCTGCTGGAATTAAAGATGTGCACCACCACACCTAGCTGGAGAGTCGTAAGTACCAGCACAGACTTAACAGACAAACCATCCCACAACAAAATAGCTATTCAATTACATACGGAATGTTGTCTAGGACAGACTGCATGCTAACCTGTAAAACAAACCTCACATTTTTTGTTTTATTGGTGGTGGTGGTGGTTTTTGGACATAGGGTTTCACAGCCTTGGCTATTTATCTCGATTTGTCTTTAAACTCACAGAGATCCTCATGCCTCTGTCTTTCGAGCCCCCATACCTGGCTACCTCACTACATTTTCAGAACACAGAAATAATACAAAACATGCTCTGCTACTAAAATGAAATGAAATTAGAAATTAAAAGCAAGCACAAAATTGGTTAACTCACAAATACACGGAAAGTAAAACTAGAGCTCTTGGTACTTTTTCTTCAAGATCTTAAAGATGGCTCTATATATGTACTGAGTGTTTTTTGTCTTTCTTTCCTACACTTAGAAAGCTCTTTGGAGGCAGCGACTATGTCTACTCTGATTGCTACTTACCCCTAGCATCTGAAGTATCTTGCAGAAAGCAGGATTAAACGTGTACTGGGGAATGGATGAAGGTCAATGAATAATTTATGTAAGAACGAAGATTCACACATGAACTTATCGATTCTACAAATATCAATTGAAAGTTTATGTGCCAGATCTTGAAGATTTAAAGCTAAGACAGCATTCGTGCCTTGTGAAGAAGCTTACTTTCTAGAGGATATGGAAGATAATAAACAGATATATAATCAATCAGGACTGTCTTAGTCTGTTTTCCTCTGCTTTAACAGAATACCTAATACTGAGTGATTTACAAAGACTGAAGCTTTATTTGGGTTCACAGTTCTGAGAGTGAGGAAGTACACAGCACACGGTACCTGAGCAGAGGACAGTCAGAGTCTTTGTACTGGATCTAGAAAGAAAGCTTGAGGACGAGTCAAAGCACAAGGGACGGCCTGCTTTAAAGTAACTATCTTGTGAGACTGGTTTCTCTGCCTTGAGGTATTAATCTCTTTTAATTATCTAACCACCCTTAAAGAACCCAATGCCTAAAGTACTGGTAATCAATTTCAACATGGGTTTTTTGAGGGGACAAATACTATCCAAACTATAGGCACAGATTTATGGTTGTTCCCCAGAGGTGGAAGATAAGTCCCTTTGCTAAAGACACCATGCACTTCAGACACAGGGCCCAGAGGACCTGAGCTGGATCTGACCTGAAAGCCTCCTCCCTGAGGACTAGCTTTCATGGTCCCAGAAAGCACCTGCAAGCTTCCTAAAGAAGGAAGTGAACAATAGTTTTACCCAGCCTTAACATCTATGAAATAAAATAGCCAGCATGGCACAGTGACCCTAGGGGATAGTAATGGCAGGCATATCTTGGTAGTAACCAACAGCTCCCTAATTGGAATTAAAGCCTGATTAACATGGGGAAATCATGCCTGGTACTAAAAACCAAGCTAACTACTCAGGGCTACTGAAGTCATGGATCTTAGAGAATTTACAACTGCTACTTTACTAAATTAACATAATTTCTAATGCACTGTAAATATTTATAGCCATAGGTTAAGTGTAGTTCTTGATAAATGCCTTAGTTGTAAAAACAGAATGTGTATGAAGCTACAGCTGACCTTGTTCAAACCGTTACAATGAGCCACAGAAAGGAAGTGATTTGGGGTTGGGGATTTAGCTCGGTGGTAGAGCGCTTGCCTAGGAAGCTCAAGGCCCTGGGTTCAGTCCCCAGCTCCGGAAAAAAAGAACAAAAAAAAAAAAAAAAAAAAAAAGGAAGTGATTTGCTGAGACAGCCAGTCCCCCAAGATAGCCAGTCCCCCAAGATAGGCTGACTCCACTGAGCCGACAATACCAGGAAGGAGAGGCTCACACATAGCCCCTGAAACTGCATTAACTTCCTCATCCCTAAGCCTCTCTCTCAACTCCAAGCATCACCTCTCCTCTAATAGACACCCCTTTCTGTGTCTGTGGAAGTGTCTGTCCTTTGAGGTTTGAAATGAATGGCTTCACCTGCTGAGGTCAGACTCCAGTCCCTTTCTGTCTCCTGTCACTTTACTTTGAGCTCTGAAATCTATCAGTTCTCATCCCTCTTCAAAGAAGCCTCTCTTTTACAACAGACACAACCATGGCAGAAATTCGCAACTGATCAAGATGCTGAGAACAGAGACTGTGTGGTGTCTAGTCCCAACTGACCCACTACAAAGGGACAAAGGATTGTAAGAGTGAAAGGAACAGAAGTTTACTGTGAGACTGATCTCCAAGAAATGTCAGAGAGGCTACACCCGTGAAGTCTCATCAATACGGCTGCCTAGATAAGACCTGAACAAGGACACAAATGAATGCTAACAGAAGGGGGAAAGCTCAGGGGGCCTCAACCCTAGATGAGGAACTCCATGCAGCTGCAGAGTGCTGAGAACAGGAGAAATGGTTTTCCTCAGGGAAAATCCCTTCAACTGTTTATTCAGAACCAAGTGGTCAGCTCTGAGATCATATGCATACAAGTAACATTATACAGACTGAGCAGGTTGTATTTATGTATTTAGGAGTATATATATTACATACATACACACATATATGTATGTATGTATGTATGTATGTATGTATGTATGTATGTATATAACAACGATAAAAGGAGACCATGAATACAAGAGAAAGCAAGGGAGGAACAAGGGAGGGGTAGAGGGAGGAAAAGGAGGTGGGGGAGACAAAATTATAATTTCAAAGAATATAAAAATAATTTTAAAACAAGACTATTGCAGAGTAGTTGATGACTGCCTCTATGGATAACCTATGAGTGGATATATGAATAAACGGAAAAAGTGAGTATACTGGCTGATTTTCTGTGTCAATTTGACACACGCTGGAGTTATCACAGAGAAAAGAGCCTCAGTTGTGGAAATGCCTTCATGAGACCCAGCTGTAAGGCATTTTCTCAACTAGTGATCAAGGGGGAGGGTCCAGACCATTGTGGGTGGTGCCGTCCCTGGGCTGGTGGTCCTGGGTTCTATAAGAGAGCAAGCTGAGCAAGCTGGGGAAGCAAGCCAGTAAGTAACACCCCTCCATGGCCTCCACATCAGCTCCTGCTTCCTGACCTGCTTGAGTTCCAGTCCTGACTTCCTTTGGTGATGAACAGCAATGTGGAAGTGTAAGCTGAATAAACCCTTTCCTCCCCAGCTTGCTTCTTGGTCATGATGTTTGTGCAGGAATAGAAACCCTGACTAGGACAGTGAGCCATGAAATATTGGTGAAAAGAACATTCGGAGCAGCAGCCATGACAGATGCAAAGGTTTCAAGCTCAGAACATCAATCAGAGCCCTGGACTGGGAGTTGGGATAAGGCCAGAGTGCGCATGCAGAAAGTAATAGGAAACTATTATAGGCATTCAGGTTAGAGAAAAGAAATGCAGTGGCTGAAACACTCTGGGGAGAAAGATGTGCCGTGTTTACATTGAAACTCCATTGGCTATCGCTATGAGGGGCAGGGTGAAGGGAAGTGTCTGTGCCAGGGAGACTCTGGGACAGAATGCTAGCTCCTCAGAAGTAAGAGTCGCTTCTGATTTGTGTAAATACAGCAGGAAATTTATACTTAATAGGGTATATGGCTTTGGTGGAATGCTGTGTGAATGTTTAAGTAAAGCTTTCAGCAAACTTTTTAATAACTGATGGTCCTTCCCCCACTGCATCTTCTCCTTCACTGTGGTACCTGACTGACTTCAGTATCAGGTGCAGTGTGAATGGTAGATAAAGGTAGTGATTTGGGATTTGAATCCAAGACTGGTTAGTTTTCATATGAAATGGCAGGTTACCCGATGAGTTGTTCATTAGCTAGCTCTGGAAAGACACTGCACTGGCTGGTTTTGTCTGTCAACTTGACACAAGCTGGAGTTATCACAGAGAAAGGAGCCTCTCTTGAGGAAATGCCTCCATGAGATCCAGCTGTAAGACATTTTCTCAAATAGTGATCAAGGGTGATAGGGTGGGTGGTACCTGGGTTCTATAAGAGAGCAAGCTGAGCAAGCTGGGGAAGCAAGCCAGTAAGTAACATCCCTCCATGGCCTCTGCATCACCTCCTGCTTCCTGACCTGCTTGAGTTCCAGTCCTGACTTCCTTTGGTGATGAACAGCAATGTGGAAGTGTAAGCTGAATAAACCCTTTCCTCCCCAACTTGCTTCTTGGTCATGATGTTTTGTGCAGGAATAGAGACCCTGACTGAGGGCTGAAGAGATGGCTCAGTGGTTAAGAGCACTGACCGCTCTTCCAGGGGTCCTGAGTTCAATTCCCAGTAACCACATGATAGTTCACAACCATCTGTAATGGGATCCAATGCCTTCTTCTGGTGTGTCTGAAGACAGTGAGAGTGCACTCACATACAAAAAATAAATCTTTTAAAAAAAGAAAACCCTGACTAAGACAGATACTTTTTCTCCTTGGTGAGTAGAAACCCCCCACCCCCCCAATGGCCAAACACCATATAGAAATCAAATAAAACACAAATAATGTTCTCTTTCAATTTAAGATTTAAAACTTGTCAGGCAATGGTGACATAGCCCTTTAGTCCCAACACTCCAGAGGCAGACAGATCTGTGAGTTGGAAGCCAATCTGGTCTACAGAGTGAGTTCCAAGCCAGTCAGGGTTACACAGAGAAAACTCTGTCTTAGAAAACAAAACCAAAACCAACCAACCAACCAAACAACAACAACAACAACAACAACAACAACAACATCTGATTATTTCAACTTCTCTCTAACCCCAGATCCTCATTAGATAAGAACAGAAGTCCAAACTACAAGTTCTCTAAAGACAGCAGGATATACACACACTCACAAAACCATAATGACATTAAATGATTAACATGTGACTGAAGAAATAGCACAAATTAAGTTCTCTAATGCTGTGCATCAATAATTACACACACACACACACACACACACACACACACACACACACACACATCTCCTTCCCTCTCCTTTTCCCCCTCCCCCTCTGTCTTTCCAGACAGGGTTTCTCTGTGTAGCCCTGGCTGTCCTGGAACTCCTTTGTAGACCAGGCTGGACTCGAATTTATAGAGAGTCATCTGTCTCTGCCTTCAAAGGCATGCACTACCACGCCCTGCTGCATATCGTGTTTTTGTTTGTTTGTTTGAATGTAGGAAGAAAGGAAAACATACATCAAACATCTCACCACCCAAACCACCCAGCCGAGGTCAATTCATGGTTGAAAGAAAGGCAAGAAGATTCTGTACTGATTTTAAAACAGGTTGCCTCACACCAACACAGAAAAGGTTACATTTTCAACTTGAGCTGTGATTTTCACACAAAAATTTGAAACAAGATTATTGTATGCCGATTACAGCGGCATGCGATACCAAGTTCCCCAGATACCACATTCCCCAGACGTTTACTGTAGAATACAAATTAGACTGTATAATCCACAGGGGAGAATTCCACTATCTATCTAGCCTGCGAAGATTTCATCTTCTTCACCGTAGACACTGGATCTAAGTTTGGCTCTAAAAGGATCCTTTGTTTCACATCCAAGTTTGGCTCCCACGTCCAGCATCATCAAGCTGAGGTGATGAAAATGAACCCACTCCGCTTGCCTCCCAGGCAAACCTCTGACTACTATACATCACGCGGCTCCATTCAGATATCTAGTCATGCAAAGTTCCTTTCTTCAACATTCATCTTCTCCAACCCTCTCCCCAAATAGCCCCTCGGGTCGACACAGGGCCACAGACAGGAAACGGGGCTGGGGGCCCTTCCTATCCAACCCTGCTCGGAGCCTCGGGCGTGGACGACCTCGACTGCAGATCCCGGGGTCCCCAGGATCCTGTTGGTCCCGGTTCACTGGCCCGGAGCTGACAGACAGGACCATCGGGGCAGGACGGTCCTCGGATGTGAGCTCTGGAGAAGGGAGGCGGCAGGCAGGCCTGGCAACCTTGAACCCGCGCGGCCCCGCACACGCCACGTTAGGCCGTACCTGGCTCGTAGCGTCGCTGGCCTCAGAGCTCAGGAGGCGGCACCCAGGGTCGGGGTCCGGGCTGGGTTCGGCCTCCTTCTTGGACCTCACCCGCAGCAGCTGCCCCGCCCAGGCGTCTTCCGATTGGCCCCTTGCATGTTTGCTTCCGGGTGAGAGGTCGCCCGGTCGCCCCAGCAACCGAGGCCCGCTCTGTCCTAGCGCCCAGCTCCCTCCAGCCTGCCGAGCTGGCGAGCCTAGGGGAATCGCTGAGTCGCGAAAGCCTGTCCTACACGTCTCCATCAAGTGAGTGCGCTTCCTCCCAGGCCTCTAGGGAAGGGCGCCTTCACCTGGAGCCGATGGACCGGGAGCCAGCTGCAGCGTTCGCAATGGGGTGGAGGGCAGCGATAGCCCGGTGTCGGGGAATCCGGAGATATGGTCTGGGCCTCCGAGTCTGTCGTTGGTTCGCTGTTATCTCTGGATTTGTTTCCTTTATGGTGCCAGAACAATCGCAGAGATTCTTTCTAACTCACATAATCCAGAGATTTGAATGGGAAAACGTCACCCCTTTATTTAGAGAACATTTTATTAGTAATCGAACTCACACGGATAAGGCTTTACCTCAGTGAAGTAACCCCTGTGCAAATGGAAAAGAAAGTAGGCTTAATGTTTCTAGACCAATATGGCTGCTGATTTCTGTACAACGACAGCTCAACACGGTGAACCCGGGTGCTTCCCCATCCCAAACTTGAAAGCACAAATACAGTTTAAAAAAATTAAAATTAAAGGTGAAAATATCTATATAAATATATTTATAAATATGTATTAAGACAAATAATAGCAGTGTGCTATGCATCAATAACAACAGCTTTTCCAGGTCCTGTAGTCATAGGAACAAAATCGTAGATGTACAGCCTCACCTTAAAAACAAACAAACAAACAAACAGGCAAACACCACCAAACAACCAGAAAACAGGACAGGTCTGTGACCATTAGGGTACCAGCACAATATATATATACGTATATAAGTATATACATATACATATATGTGTGTATGTATGTATGTGTATATTATTTAGCTTTCAAATCATCTAGAAAGAAAACATCCTGAGTAATATTGAAACCATCTTTGATAAAGCTACCAAAGCATATCATGCAGCAGGTGGAAGATATGTTACATTCACATGATCCAGTGCTGCCCCATATTTGTAACACTAGAGGGCACAAAAGGCATTTGAGACTTCTCTCTCCTTTTTCAGCAGAGGGCCCAAACACTGGTGTGACACAGCTCTTTTTTTTTTTTTTTTTTTTTTTTATTTTATTGAGTATTTCTTATATACATTTCGAGTGTTATTCCCTTTCCCGGTTTCCGGGCAAACATCCCCCTCCCCCCTCCCCTTCCTTATGGGTGTTCCCCTCCCCATCCTCCCCCCCATTGCCGCCCTCCCCCCAACAATCTAGTTCACTGGGGGTTCAGTCTTAGCAGGACCCAGGGCTTCCCCTTCCACTGGTGCTCTTACTAGGATATTCATTGCTACCTATGAGGTCAGAGTCCAGGGTCAGTCCATGTATAGTCTTTAGGTAGTGGCTTAGTCCCTGGAAGCTCTGGTTGCTTGGCATTGTTGTACATATGGGGTCTCGAGCCCCTTCAAGCTCTTCCAGTTCTTTCTCTGATTCCTTCAACGGGGGTCCTATTCTCAGTTCAGTGCTGCTGGCATTTGCCTCTGTATTTGCTGTATTCTGGCTGTGTCTCTCAGGAGCGATCTACATCCGGCTCCTGTCAGCCTGCACTTCTTTGCTTCATCCATTTTGACTAATTGGATGGCTGTATATGTATGGGCCACGTGTGGGGCAGGCTCTGAATGGGTGTTCCTTCTGTGTCTGTTTTAATCTTTGCCTCTCTATTCCCTGCCAAGGGTATTCTTGTTCCCCTTTTAAAGAAGGAGTGAAGCATTCACATTTTGATCATCCATCTTGAGTTTCATTTGTTCTAGGCATCTAGGGTAATTCAAGCATTTGGGCTAATGTCCACTTATCAATGAAAGCATACCATGTGTGTTTTTCTATGATTGGGTTACCTCACTCAGGATGATATTTTCCAGTCCCAACCATTTGCCTACGAATTTCATAAACTCGTTGTTTTTGATAGCTGAGTAATATTCCATTGTGTAGATGTACCACATTTTCTGTATCCATTCCTCTGTTGAAGGGCATCTGGGTTCTTTCCAGCTTCTGGCTATTATAAATAAGGCTGCGATGAACATAGTGGAGCACGTGTCTCTTTTATATGTTGGGGCATCTTTTGGGTATATGCCCAAGAGAGGTATAGCTGGATCCTCAGGCAGTTCAATGTCCAATTTTCTGAGGAACCTCCAGACTGATTTCCAGAATGGTTGTACCGGTCTGCAATCCCACCAACAATGGAGGAGTGTTCCTCTTTCTCCACATCCTCGCCAGCATCTGCTGTCACCTGAGTTTTTTATCTTAGCCATTCTCACTGGTGTGAGGTGAAATCTCAGGGTTGTTTGATTTGCATTTCCCTTATGACTAAAGATGTTGAACATTTCTTTAGGTGTTTCTCAGCCATTCGGCATTCCTCAGCTGTGAATTCTTTGTTTAGCTCTGAGCCCCATTTTTTAATAGGGTTATTTGTGACACAGCTCTTTAAAAGACGTGCACTTTCTTAGATTTCCTTTCAGTAGTGTTCAAAGTATTACTCTCTCTCGAATATCAGCCACAAAACATTACTAAAAACAAAATAAATAAATAAATAAATAAATAAATAAATAAATAAATAAATAAATAAAAAAAATGGGAAAAATTTCCCCAAGATAAAACTGCACAAGACTGTACCCATCGAATGTGGAAATTTGAAGAGTGGTTGAGAACTGCTCCATTTCCTGTATGATCGATTGTGTTTAGTCGTGTCTTTCTTAGCCGGCATCTAATGGTTGTGTCTCAAGAGCCATTCATCCCCTAGATAAGCATTTTTCTGTCAGTAGTCAATCCTGAGTGAGGTGGTGAGAGGAGATCTAACTGCTCTATGGTGACTGTGACACGAGACAAACACATAGCATTGTTTTAATAGGACCCTGAGTCTGGGACTAGAGGAGTGTAGGGATGAGAAGAAATCAGAAAGACCGCAGAGAGGCCATATCTGAGCTAGGTAGCATCTACAGAGTTACACGTTAGCCTGCATGGCTTACATGGCTTCACCCTTTTAGTCAATGGGAAGAAGGAAACACTTGAGGTGTAAGCCATTTTTCTAAGGCCAGAGAAAGTGACAGAGCTGACTTAGCCCAATGTCAGCAAACACACCGCTGTATTCTGTTTCCAACCAAAGCAGACACGCACACTTCCAGGAGAGTGCAGCATGGTCGCTGGGCGCTGTAAACAGATTTGGTAATCTGATAAGCATCGCTAAAACATGGGCCACCGCCCAGCTAATAATAATACATTTATACAAATAAAATCTTATCAAATAAATGAAAATAGACCATCTAGGCAAGATAGCAGTATAAATGCCAGTGAGGAAGTGCTTGTGAAGAGAATTTGTCTGACTAGTGCTGAAAGCACATTTACTGTAGGTCTTGTGATATTAACCTATTTAAACTTACCTTTATTTTCTCCAATCTCTTAAAGCATCTTTAGAAGTGTTCAAGATAAAATTTATATTTCCCAATGGAGACACATACGGTAAGCATGCATTTTAATTACCTTTTCATATAGGAAATTTAGCTTGTTTTTACACTTGTATTGGTATATTATCCCACTTAAATAACAGACATCCTATCGGATGAATAGTCATTTAAGTCAAAATAGATTCTACCTTAAAAACCTGCGGAGTCTGCCATCTGACTCTTAGTTTTAGTCCTAGGAAGCTAGAAAACAAAAGACCAACCAAAACCCACATTTGGGGTGCAGGGCGGTTATGAATTGGCTTCAACATAACTGTTACATCCCCCTAGCCCACAGTCCTCATTTCAGAGTTCTGGGCTTCCTTCCTCACCAGACGGTGACTGCACAAGAACTGCCTCTGGGATCTGTGAGAGAAATGGGACAGGCACCCACACCACGCCTAACGGGATTGTCTACACAGGAAGCTGGAAAGATGACAAGGTATCCTTATCATCCATAGTTCTCGTAGTGGGTAAATAACCCTATGGACTAAGTGATTCCAAGCACTTCATTCCACTCAGAAGGACATTTATTAAAGCTGTAATCTCACTATGTAGGAGGCTAAGGCATGAGGAGCCCAGATTCCTGGGCTATGTGCAAGACCTGTGTTCAAACTAGAGTCTATAATGAAGATAAATGTTTTTACTTAGTGTCCATTATTCTACACATAATATTAATCTCACGAATAGAGCTAATATCGTTCTCAGCTTCCATTCATTGAGTAAAGCCAAACACATTAATTTTTTCCCTGTTTAATCTTCTTGACAATCTCATGAGAAAGGCACCATTAAACCTCCTTTTTTGTAGATGAGATAAGTCAGACTCAGGTTTCTTATAAAGTGGGAATGTGTACCTGGTCTACTTGAATACAAATTCACATTTAAGAAAGCATCATATCTATTTAGCATAAAGCGAGAAGGTTCTCTCTATTCCCTGGGATCAACCTTAGGATGTCAGGCCTGAGAGCAAGCACTCTTACTCACTGAGCCTTCTAGTCAGCTGGGTTGGGGATGGGGCAGGATAACGGTAGAAATGTCTGCTCTGTGGAAACAAGAAGTGATACAAAGTGAATGAAGATGTTGCTGAGGAGATTGTATGTGTAGAGAAGGCTGCTTTCTGAGCATTTCCTTTTTACAATCAGATGAATGGCTTTGGAAGACTTGAACATTTTTCGGGAGCTGTGTATGAAGGACAGTTTAAGGACAACATGTTTCATGGACTGGGGACTTACACATTCCCAACTGGGGCAAAGTACACTGGAAACTTCAATGAAAATAGGTAACTTTGCATTTCAAGAATAATTAAATTCTAGAAGATTCTCTTCAGTCATGCTTGTTTTTTTGTTTTTGTTTTGTTTGTTTGTTTGTTTTTTTTTTTTTTTTTGGTTCTTTTTCCGGAGCTGGGGACCGAACCCAGGGCCTTGCGCTTCCTAGGCAAGCGCTCTACCACTGAGCTAAATCCCCAACCCCCAGTCATGCTTGTTAAGTAATGTATTTAATTAGTGCTAAATAGCCTTTGTGATATATTTGAGCTCCACGAATGGCTGAGGAATGTAAGAGGGGAGGCTGTAACCACTGTAGCCTTGCAAAGTGCAGTATTGTTCTTGGTAAAGGTTATTACACGGCCACCTCCCAACACAGACGTTCTCTGTGCAGCCCTGGCTGTCCCAGAACTCACCCTGTAGATTGGGCTGGCCTTGAACTCAGAAATCCACCTGCCCCTGCCTCCCCAGTGCTAGGATTAAAGGCATACACCACCAGGCCTTGCTAATCATTAAATTTCTACCTCAGCCTCTGTGGTCTCTGTTAGTGTAGGGTGAGTGAGAAATGTGTGATTCTTAAAAATATTTAGTCCAAGAATAATTTTCCCCTAAGATAACTCCCATGGTTAATTTCACAATGATTCACTTCATCCTGACCTGATGTGTATGAATATTTTGTTATGATAGTTTTAAATATTGAGATTAGATAATGTTAACACTAGATGTGGACCTACTAGTGTCCTCTCTGAGCATATGATTTCAGAAAAAATAAAAGAGGGCCAAAGCATAAGCATAGTTATCAGCTGAATCTCATTTCATACCAGGTCACCCAAAGTTCATACGAGGCTGGGGATGCAGCTTAGTTGATAGAGTGCTTGTCTAGTATTCACGAAGCCTTCGGTTCAAATCCTACATCACGTAAAATCAGGCATAGGGGGCAGCTCAAGCTTATAATCCTAGCACCTGAGAGTTCTGAGAGTTAAGGGCGGGCCACATGGAGAGTTTGAGACCAACCTTGACTACAGGAGACTCTGTCTCAAAAAGAAAATAAGATTTATTTATAAATATTCCTTTCACATACCTAGAAATGAAAAGCTAATTGTTATGAAGTCAGTGTGACACATTTCTAGGACTCCATTGCTGTAACAAGGACACATGAACTATTCCCACTTACGTCAATGAAGGGAGGAAAAGCTAACCTCTGGAATGAAGCCTGTTCATAGGAGAGTGTTTTCACCACCCAAGCACAGCACCTCCGGCTTATTTGACCCTGAAATCATGAGCACCCATATTGCCTAGAGACAGTGTTTGTTTGAAATAGTGTTTTCCTCATGTGTGGAAGCAGGACACTGCTGTTTAATAGGAATTAGAAGTGGGAAGTTACCTTAGACAGTACATTAGACAGAGGGTACAGTATAGCAGTTCACATAGTTTGTGTCTGGACTGTGAATGAGCCAGCCTACGTCTCACTTTTGCAGGGTAGAAGGTGAGGGAGAATACACTGATATCCAGGGACTGCAGTGGAGCGGTAACTTCCACTTCACAGCTGCTCCCGGCCTGAAGCTGAAGCTCTACATGTAGACGAGCTGCGTTAATGCTCAGATGTGGCCATGCAACTCCCCTCGGGCAGAGCGACCGAACCTTCAGCTAAAGTAAGCTGCCTCCTCTGTAAGTCCACTAATAAAGCTGTCATGCACTTACACCTTTTGGAACATGTATATGTATTTGTGTGTGCTCATGTGTGCTTCTGTGCATGTATGTGCATATGTGCTTGTATGCTTGTATGCCTGTGTGTGTGTGCACTTGTTCATGCAGGTGCATTTGGAAGGCAGAAGTTAATGTTAAAATATCTTTTTTCAGGCCAGGTGGTGGTAGTACATGCTTTCAATCCCAGCACTCAGGAGAGGCAGGCAGATCTCCTGAGTTCCAGGACAGCCATGGCTATACATCTAGAAGAAGAAGAAAAAAGTCCTTTTCAATCAGTTTTCACCTATTTTTCATAGAGACATGGGTTCACTCTATAACCATGGCTGGCCACTAGATCTAATCTTTCTACCTCGTTTTGTTTCTCAGTGAACCTGGAGCTTGCTGTTTCTGCTCATTTGGCTGGCCAGTGAGTCCCCAGGAGGTTCCCCCATTTCTGTCATCCCCCAGCTGAGCACTGCTGTTACAGGCTCATGCCAGCAAGCCTGGAGAGGGAATCGGGGCCTTCATGCTTGCAAGGCAAGTCCTTTGCCCACTGAGCCATCTCTCCAACTCTTGAATTGTGTTTTCATTAGCAAATGACTAAATAAATTGTGTGACTCAATTCAGAGTGTATGCATGTTTTAAAAATGGAGCAGTACTATCCAAACAGTGGCCAAGTCAGTGTCTAACTCCATGCCTGACTTTTGTTACTCCTCCTGCCAGCTTGGGCTTTCAGGGTTATTTTGGAAGAAAAACATTTTTCATGAGTTATCCTTTAAATTGTGCAATCAGTTGGTCCCCACTGAGTTGATTTACAATTGTGGTAAAGCTTAACATGAAAGCTGTCTTTAAAGGAGAATGTAAGTGCAGTGCATTGCTGATGACTACAGCTGCCATGCTGTGCAGCATGTCCTCAGAGCTTCTGCTCGACTGACCCTTTACCACAGAGATCAGCCACTGCCATTTCCTGCTTCAACCACTGTCTACGCTTTGGTTCTAGGAACTTGAATATTTTACATGCCTTATAGAAATGACACAGCATCTGACTGGCCCTTATAATATCCTGAGTGGTCAGCTGTTATATTTCAGAATTCCCTTCAAAAAAAGCTGAGCGGTATTCCATTATATGAATAGTCAGTTTCTGTCTCTCTTACTGGGTGATCTAAGCTTGGCTATTGTCAACATGCCGCAGTGAGCATAGAAATGTTCACTCAAGGGGCTGGGGATTTAGCTCAGCGGTAGAGCGCTTGCCTAGCGAGAGCGCAAGGCCCTGATTTCGGTCCTCAGCTCCGGAAAAAAAAAAAAAAAAGACATGTTCACTGAAATCTTCTGTTGGAGATGCTGATTTCAACTCGTGTGCATAAGTACCCAGGAGGATTGATGGGTCACACAGTAGGTCTGCTTTTGTCTCAGAGGACCCTCCAAGCTGGTTTTCCATAGTGTGTTCCTACTCACACTCTGTGGGGATTCAACCTTTCCCACATCCTTAGTGACGTTGTCTTTCTTCTTACTGTTGACGATGGTGGTAGGTAGTGGGTCCATCCAAGACGGCTTGACACGAGACTGTATAGCCCAGGCTGTCCTCAACTCGTGAGTGTCCTCCCTCTCTCCCTCCTGCATGCCAGCTTGGCAGCAGTCCTGTGCAGCTGGTTTGGCTTTAGTTTTGTTAGCATATGGAATAGTTTTGTGGTTTTGCTGTTAGCCACCCCGACATGTACAAGGGGGTAGAATGTTGTGGCTTTGGTTTGTACCTCAGAGGTTTGTGAACAGAGCCTTTGCATGCTCACAGGGCTTTTCGTACCTCAGAGGTTTGTGAACAGAGCCTTTGCACGCTCACAGGGCTTTTCGTACCTCAGAGGTTTGTGAACAGAGCCTTTGCACGCTCACAGGGCTTTTCGTACCTCAGAGGTTTGTGAACAGAGCCTTTGCACGCTCACAGGGCTTTTCGTACCTCAGAGGTTTGTGAACAGAGCCTTTGCATGCTCACAGGGCTTTTCGTACCTCAGAGGTTTGTGAACAGAGCCTTTTGCACGCTCACAGGGCTTTTCGTACCTCAGAGGTTTGTGAACAGAGCCTTTGCACACTCACAGGGCTTTTCATACCTCAGAGGTTTGTGAACAGAGCCTTTGCACGCTCACAGGGCTTTTCGTATCTTTTTGGAAAAGCATCTTCTCAGCTTCTTAGTCCAGATGTTAATTGAGTCCTAGCTTTTCTCGTTTCCTCCCTCTCCTCCCTTCCTCTGACTTCCTTATCTATTTTTCTTTTCTTTTTGAGACCAGGGATCACATGTACCCCTGGAACTTACTTTTTAAAAATTGTTATTATTTTATGTGTATGGATATTTTGCCTGTATGTACCTCTGTGCACTATGATGTCATGCAGTTCCTGTGGAGGTCAGAGATTGGCATTGGGTCTACTGGATGGAGGTACAAATGGTGGTGTGATTTGAACTTGAATCCTCTGTAAGAACAACCTGTGCTTTTAATCTCTGAACCATCTTTCGTCTACATTGATCATGTAGACCAGGCTGGCCTCAAAATCACGGAGATCCACTGCCTAAAGGCATATGCCACCACGCCTGGTCCAATTGTTTTCTCTTTTACATCTATTTGCTTAAATGTGTGTGCACATATATGTGTGCTCATGGTGTGTGTGTGTGTGTGTGTGTGTGTGTGTCTGTCTGTCTGTCTAGTGTGTATGTGTGTGTGTCTGTGTGTCTCTGTGTGGTGTGTGTGTCTGTGTGTCTCTGTGTGGTGTGTGTGTGTGTGTGTGTCTGTCTGTCCAGTGTGTAGGTGTGTGTCTGTGTGTCTCTGTGTGTCTGTGTGTGTGTGCGCTCATGGTGTATGTGTGTGTGTGTGTCTGTCTGTCTGTCTAGTGTGTATGTGTGTGTGTCTGTGTGTCTCTGTGTGGTGTGTGTGTGTCAGTGTGTGTGTGCTCATGGTGGATGTGTGTGTGTCTGGTGTGTATGTGTGTGTCAGTGTGTGTGTGTCTGGTGTGTATGTGTGTGTGTCTGTGTGGTGTGTATGTGTGTGTGTCTGTTTGTCTCTGTGTGTGGTGTGTGTGTGTGTGTCTGTGTGGTGTGTATGTGTGTCTCTGTGTGTGTGTGTCTGTGTGTCTCTGTGTGGTGTGTGTGTGTCTGTGTGTGTGTGGTGTGTGTGTGTGTGTCTCAGTGTGTGTGTGCTCATGGTGTATGTGTGTGTGTCTGGTGTGTATGTGTGTGTCAGTGTCTGTGTGTGTCTGGTGTGTATGTGTGTGTGTCTGTGTGGTGTGTATGTGTGTCTCTCTGTGTGTGTGTCTCTGTGTGGTGTGTGTGTCTGTGTGTGGTGTGTGTGTCTGTGTCTGTGTGTGTGGTGTGTCTGTGTGTGCTCATGGTGTGTGTGTGTGTGCCTCTGTGTGTGGTGTGTGTGTGTAGTGTGTGTGGTGTGTGGTGCGTGCGTGCATGTGTGCATGCGTGTGTGTGTGTGTGTGTGTCTGTGTGTCTCTGTGTGGTGTGTGGTGTGTGTGTATGCTCATGGTATGTGTGTGTGTGTGTGTTTGTGTCTGTGTGTGTGTGTGTGGTGTGTGTGTATGCTCATGCTGTGTCTGTGTGTCTGTGTGTCTCTGTGTGGTGTGTGTGGTGTATGTGTATGCTCATGGTGTGTGTGTGTGTGTGGTGTGTGTGTGTGCTCATGGTGTGTGTGTCTGTGTGGTGTGTGTGTGTGTGTGGTGTGTGTGTGTGCTCATGGTGTGTGTGTCTGTGTGGTGTGTGTGTGTGTGTGGTGTGTGTGTGGGTCTGGGTCTGGATCTGGGTCTGGGTCTGGATCTGGGTCTGGGTCTGGGTCTGGGTCTGGGTCTGGGTCTGGGTCTGGGTCTGGTTCTGGGTCTGGGTCTGGGTCTGGGTCTGTGGTCAGCTAGTGGGCAGTGCCTTGGGTTTTTCCTTACATCTGTTTCTCCTCCTTTCCTTCTGTTTTTGTCTTTCTGAGACAGGCACTTACTCTGTGGCTTAGACTGGCCTGGAACTTACACAGCCCAGGCTGTCTTCAAACTCACAATCCTTTTGTCTCTGTCTCCTGAGTTCTGGAATTACAGGTGGGCATTGTTTTTTTATATTTTAATTCTCAAATTATTAAGTGTTCCCTATATATTTTTCAGATTAAAGTTTTTTTGTCGTTCATTTTCTCAAGATAGGGTTTCTCTGTGTAGCCCCTGCTGCTCTGTAGACTTAAAACTCACAAAGATCCATCTGCCTTGACCTCTAGAGTGCTGGGATTAAAGGCCTGTGACACCACAGGAGGCCAATTATGTGATTTTAGAATATATATGTTTAATTTTGTGAGGGGGGGCTGGGAAGATATCATGGAGGCCAGAAGAAGACATTAGATTCCTCTGGAGAATGGAGCCAGAGTTACAGACAGTTGTGAGCTGCCCAGTGTGAGTGCTAGGAACCAAAATTGGGTCTTCTGCAAGATCAGAAATTATTCTTGAGGGCTGAGCCGTCTCTTCAGCCCTGAGTATGTGTTTTTAAGTCCTTTATTCTGTTCATATGTTATATATATATTTTTTTTTTTTTTTGGTTCTTTTTTTCGGAGCTGAGGACCGAACCCAGGGCCTTGCGCTTCCTAGGTAAGCGCTCTACCACTGAGCTAAATCCCCAGCCCCCATATGTTATATTAAACTGGCTGGTTTTTGTACATTGAAATATCTTAGTATCTCAGGGATGTATCTCATGTGATATATGGCCTTGGTTTGGTATGGCACCAAAATTCACAGGCAAGCAGTGTGAGAACAGACAAGAAGCATAGACCAAACTAGAACCTCTGCATCACAGAGCAAGCAACAGAGTGGGAAAGAAAGAGAAGAAAGAAGGGAAGAAAGAAGAAAAGAAAGTCAGCCAAAAATCCTCGCCTGGATTGAGGAGGGGCGCATGAGGCTACCCCAGGTGAGATGCTGTTAACCACTGATGGCTGCTGGGGAGGAGCAGCCGCTTTTCTTCAGGGAGGCAGCGCCTGAGAAGCTGCCTGTCCTCCTGTAGAGGGTCCTACACTTGTGCGCGCACATCCATGGGGTTTATAAAAGCACATGAAGTCAGGAGGGAAAAGCACATGGTGGGGAGGGGACTGTGGGGGTGGATTTGAGCAAAACACATAGACACGCTTGACATTCTTTTCTTTTTAAAGTGAATATACAATTTTATTTAACATTCAAACTTCATTAAGATGTGCAATATGGCAATTTTACTGGGGGGGGGGGGCGGTTAACCCTACCTGGGATGATTGCTTGCTGAGGCTTAGCAACAGGGTCCAGTTCACACTCAGCACCAATTAAATGCTTTATTGAATAAATACAACATCAACAAGATGCATTCAAATTTTCTCTAAATAATCGTTTTGAAAGGCCTTTCTAGTCAGGCTAATGACAAACACAATAAAGGCAGATATGCTAGTTTAACATAATTGGCTGATTTTATACAGCACTTCTATCTTTTAGTCCACAAGTATATTATTAAATGATAGAGAACATCTAACAAAACCATTTCTACATAAGTAGTAAATGAATTTCTAAGAAAAAAAAGATTTTACAGACCCCATCTTTTGTACCCACCCCCAACAGTCTAACTGTAAAGAGGGTAAAGCCAATGCCTTTCCTCAGAGCTCAGGATAAAGTCGCTTGGCTATCAGAATCTGCATTTGTGATCCATATGAGCATTGAGACAAGATCGGGATATTCTCCAAGAAGCACAGTGCACGCTGTGATCGCCTATTCACCAACAGCGAGCACTGCATTCCAAATTATCTCATCCCACTTGTCTTCTTCAGTAACAAAGTTAATAGCCACACCTTTCCTCACAAATTAACCCCTCTGCCAATTCTGTGTAAGAGAAAGAAGCCAGCAGTCAGCAAGTAGCCTTAGTACTGTTTAAAACTTCTGACTACGACGATCCACTTGTTAGCCATTGGCTGTTCGTGCTGCCAAGAGGAGCACTAGCTGATAAAACCAATATCCAGGTGGAAAACATCTTCCTTTGCAGATAGCGCCAAAAGAATTCAAGGCTTGTCTGGCTGCAAAATGAGATAGGCGCCTTAGGCATTACAATAAAGCAGATGACAGCACTGTGTTTGGGGTGAAATTAAAGCCCATACCAAAGTGAGCCAGCCAGGAGCAGGTGTCAGCCTGGGACAAGTGTAAACACCAGGAATAAAAGAAAACAGTTATGGGCTGGAGAGATGGCTCAGTGGTTAAGAGCACTGACTTTCAGCTCTTCCAGAGGTCCTGAGTTCAAATCCCAGCAACCACATGGTGGCTCACAACCATCTGTAATGGGATCTGATGCCCTCTTCTGGTGTGTCTGAAGACAGCTCCAGTGTACTCGTATATAATAAATAAATCTTAAAAAAAAAAAGAAAAAGAAAACAGTTATACAATCCATTTCAACACACTCCTGGAACTGTAATCTGTAAATACAAATACTGCAAGGTTAACTTTGTCTAACACTTACTTTTGTCCAATGTGAAAGCAAGTATTTGGTACCGTAACCCAAGCTTATTGCTGCTTTCTGCTCAGCTTCTTTTCACACGTTATACTCAAGTTACTAAAACGTTACCTCCAAAGCAGCTCTCTACCTTCCTACAAAGTACCAGACAATACAAACCACCCTATCAGAAATGCTAACGTACAAAATGCCTGGGCTGGGACAACTTAAAATATCAAGTAATCATGACAAAAGAAAATCAAATATACATACCAACTTGCTCTTTATTCAAACGGCGCATGCTCTTTCGCTTTGGATTCCATGTCCTAAATTACATCAATGCCGTTTCTGAGCACCATCTCCGTATCAACTGCCACTCCTGTGAATATAGTTTTCACGATTGGTAGGTAGATCATAGTTTATAACCAAGGACACTTGTTGCATGTCAATCCCATGAGCCAACAAGTCAGTAGTGATCAGAACAGGGCTTGACTCTGACAGGAACTCTCGTAGATGACATCTCGTTCCTTCTGGTCCATGTCACCATGTAGAGCAGAGACTCTGAAGTCCCTGGCATGCTTTTTCTCTGTGAGCCAGTCCACCTTGCACCTTGTATTGAGAAAAATGACTGCTTGTGTGATAGTCAAAGTCTCATACACATCACAAAGAGTGCCCAGCTTCCACTTTTCTCGCTCAACATTAATATAAAATTGTTCAATTCCTTCAAGGGTCAACTCTTCCTTCCTCACCAGAATTCGAGTCGGATCTCTCATGAATGTCTTGGTCACTTCTAGCACATCAGTTGGCGTGTGGCAGAAGGCAACAGAACCTGAATACTTGTATTTAATTTTTGGAAAATCTCATAGATCTGATCCTTAAACCCTCGGTTCAACATTTCATGTGCTTCATCCAAAACAAACATTTTGATCCATTTTGGAGAAGGGGATCTTCTGTTTAGCATACCAAACACTCTCCCGGGAGTACCAACAACAATGAGGGGCTTCAGCCTGCAACGTCAGCACTTCATCTCAAACATTGGTCCCTCCAATGCAAGCATGACAAGGTGCTCCCATATAATCTCCAAGAGCCAAAATGACCTTTTGGATCTGTTGAGCCAGTCCTCTGGTGGGGGCCAGTAGTAGTGCTTGGGTCTCCTTGAACTCAGTCTCCAACTGCTGCAGGGTGGAAATAGCAAATGTGGCTGTCTCGTCAGTACCTGACTGAGCTTGAGCAATCACATCAGACTCTTTAATACAAGGGATATAACGGCCCTCTACTGAATAGCCGAAGACTTCTTAAAACCATAAGGATAGCTGCCTCGAAGAAGGCACTCTTTAAATTCATATCATCAAAGTTATCAACAATTTCATTCCAGTTGCTCTTGATGACACCATCGGGGTCCATCCCCTCTGGGCCTCCATGTTCTCTGTTGTAATCTACGGAGCCACCAGACATGACCTGAAAAACCCACTCACCGACTCCATGCTTGACCTTCTTAAACAAAATAATCTTGCAAATTTAATAAGATATGCTGAATTATTCAATTCAAAGGAACAGTCTTATGTACTGTACATGAATTACATTTTGGTTTCTCATGTAAATCTGTAGTTATCACATAGTCTGTATTCAGAAATCTTAAACTACATTTCCAGGCCCCTAGAGAGTTACCTTTCCAGATAAAATAATGTTTAAAGGTATCAAAGCTGCATTACTGAATTATTGTACTTGCCCCATAAATATGTACAATTAAAAAGTGAAATAAAATTTGAATGGAAAAAATAACCAAAATAGTATATGTCATCTATAGTCTTAAAATTACATTAAAGATCTGATTTTTTTTTTGCTAAAACTCTATTCCAAAACTGACCAAAAAGAAAAAAAAGTGTTGAAATGAGTAACTTGTGTCATATTTCATTTAAAATATTGTTCATGTGTTTCTCAATGTCATTGACATATTTTTATATATGCTAATATATATTTGGGTTAAAATATCTTTGAAGCTTTAAAATTATTTTTTTTGTAATAGTTTTGTTGTTAATTTCAAAAGACTATAGTGCTCAAAGAAATCCTGTCTTAGACTCTCCAAGTAATAGACAGTTTTGGATGTGTTGCTCAGTGTTAGCAAATGTTGCTTTAAATTAAATAGTATTATTATTATACTGCCATTTATTAGAAGCTAACTACCAGGTAAGTTCAAATGAGGTGAGCGGATCCTCTCAGAAACCAGGGCACACAATGTCAATCCAGAACATCTGGGAAATACTCCAGTGAAAAGCACATGCTTTGCCAGAGCTAAAGCTCTCCTTATAGTTTCCTTCAGTGTGTTTATGGCCCCAAGACATATGCTTTTCAAATACGTAACTTTGTCTAGTTGTGGTAGTAACTTCTCAGGGTGTGGGTCTTGTTTCTCTAAGGTGCTGAGGTCCTCCCCTGAAGTGATGTTCTTCCTCTCACCCTTGGAAAGCAGACGCAGCTCCAGTCTTGATTAGTTGACCTGGAGCTTATGTAATTAGAAGAGGCACCGTCTCCCTCATTTAAAAGCCTGTTAGCATATGACAGTCTCCTATCAAGGGAAGGCAATTCTTTCCACAGCTTCTTCCTGTGATCTTTAAGACACTCCAGAGTCCAGAGAAGCCTCGCTCTGAGGATGAGCTAACCACAGCAGGCACCATGGGGTAAGTACATGCCTGGAGAACCACGGAAAGGGGAAATACTTTTATAAGAGAACAAAGCCACCCATCTTTATCTATGGGCTACTAATCCAAGTTCAAAATAGAGTGACATTTATTTAAGGCAGACCTTCAAATAAGTAACTTTTACTGCAGGAGTTACCATTTGTAAACCATTAATTCATTTTCCTTGATTAGTGTTTATGTTTTAATCTACCTTTGCAGGAGGCTAGTGAATGTCTGGGAACTGAAATGGTTCTGCAGTTTACATATTTAGTTGAAGCTGGGTTAAATTTAAGAACAGTTTTAAAGGGATGATGAGAGAATTCTTTTATTTACGGGGCAGCATTAGACCAGCACACGCACGCCTCTTTGGGATTAAGAATAATCAAAGCATGAAAAAGATGAGGGTGGTGGCTGGAGCAAGGGTAGAGTGCTCAGTGTTCTGTGTACAGTGACAGTTGTACAGACAGAGCCTGTATACAGAGGGGTTCATTACACAGAGGTATTATCTGTGAAACATTTGCAAACAGTGCATGGGGCCCTGGGGTGTGATGAAGAGAACAAAACAGATTTCAGTGTTCTTTTTTGGAAGTGATTCTGTAACAATTAGTACTACAGTTACATGCGTGTAAGGTGCTGAGCCAGCACGGTCCGGATGAATAGACTCATCTTTGTCTTCTTATCTTCTTCAAGTAACTCCTTTTAATACGAAAGTATGTCATGAGAATACGAATGTTTCACTGAAGGTTACTTGGGAAGGATTCCACAGAAATGATCAGAAGTGTGTGTGAAAGGGTTTTGGCACTCTTCTCCCAAACAGTTCCCACTAACTCTAATCAGTCGTCGTGTTTTTGTTGGTAACCATGACTGCGGAGACCGTGCTAAACCTGTGCTACAGCTCGGGCTTTGAAAGAAACATCACACTTCGTATTTTTTCAGCGCTGGGGATTATACTTGTGGCGTTATATATGCTGGGTCTACAATAGTGTTTACCACTGAACTCTATCCCCAGCTGCTGTCATTAACTTAAAAATGATTTATTTTTCTTTTATGATCATTGGTGTTTTGCCTGCATGTATGTCTACGTAAGGGTGACGGATCCTGGAGTTAACAGACAGCTGTGAGCTGCCCTGTGGGTGCTGGGAATTGAACCTGGGTCCTCAGGAAGAGCAGCCAGTGCTCTTAAATCTCTGATCCCTTAACTCTCCAGCCCTGTTATAACTTTTAATATAAATAGAAATGAAATTGTTTTCAAGCTAAGCATTAACAGACAAGTCCCAAGCAAGGACTTCACGTGTGTTTGCTTGATTTCTCTGGGTGAAGTGAAAGGACTCCTGGATCCTCCGTTGTCCAGAGTCTGTACACCTCCAGGAGCCCCCAGTGAGCCCCAGGCAATGTCAGGGAGTGTCCTTGTTTACCTCCCTCTGCTGCTTCCTTCTTTCCTTTAAGAACAGTAATTCTAACTTTTTGAGGGAGCAAAACTGGGTTTCAAGGATCTTTGGAAAGTAATCTATCTTTTTAAAAAAAAGTAAAATGAAACATTTTTGCATTCAATTTCAGATTTATAGATAGTTTGAAACCAAGTTCAAAGAACTCCCACCCCACCCCACCCCGCCCCGGCAGATGAAGAACACTGGATATTTTGTTTGTTTTTTTGAGACAAGGTCTCATGTATTCCAGGCTGACCTCAAGCTGTATAGATAGCCAGAACCTTAAACTTCTGGTCCTTCTGCCTCCACCTTCCTCCCCAAGTGTTCGGATTACAGCTGCAGGGCACCGTGGCTCTTTTAAAAGAACAGTTGGTTTTGAATTTAGGGCAGGAGTATAATTAATCTGTTTAACATTGTTCTTAGTTTCTGGAGTTCTATAAAATGTAAGAATCATTAAGAGAATGATCCTATTTTCAGGGGTAGGGTCACATTACCGATTCTGTCCTCTTTTAGACCCCTCCCGTCAGCCACCCAATTGCTTAAGACAGGAGTCCAGTTTATCAGCACAGTCTCTCACTGCTGAGTCTCTCACTGCTACCGTCAGGCCCCTGGGACTTGATTAATCACTCGTGCCTCTGGAGAAAGCTCCAGGAACCACTGAAGAGAAAGAAAATCATTTTGTTTCTAAGGTTCAGTGCCCCAAATAAAATGAGCTAAACAGAACGCACACTGCTCAGGATTATACAGGACTTTCTTCTGCTCCGTAGCCCAGAGAGTTGGGTCTCGCTGGCTCCTGCCTAGTTGGTAAAGACGAGATAGTCCTAGAATAGTCAGACACGTAAAACTCGGCTGCTGTTCAGATGCTCGAGTGTGTCCACCTGAAGACATCTTTAGGCCTTTTCTTGAGATGAGGGACTACCTGTCTTGGATCTGTCTTTGGGTCCTACTTAACTCGAAGCTATTTAAGGGTTCACGCCAAGCCCTTTCTACATTGCCTCAGGCTGTGCTGGCATGGTTTCCAAGAGCAACAAAGAAACAAATATTACAAATTTTCATGCTCTCTAAAGAGTCTCCTCTGCTCCAATTTCTTATGGAGTGTGGGATGATTAAGGATGGGCCATAAAGATGTATATAGAGATAACTTGTGAGTTGTGGAAGGACCTAAACCAGCTTGGTGATGCATCCTTGTAATCAGAGCGCTGAGGGAGCTAAGGCAGGATTAGCATATGTTTAAGGCCAGCCTGAGCTACATGGTGACTTCTGTTCAGGCTAGCCTGGAATACATAATAAAACAGTTTTTTTCGGGGCGAGGGGAGGAGAGAAAGAGAGAAGGAGGAAGAGGGAGAGGGAGAGAGAGAGAGAACTGTGCAGTGTGAAATACCCTGCCACTACTTAGCTGATGACCATATTTCTTTGGAACACACCACCCCCACCCCCACCCCTTTTCCAGTGCTGGAGAATAAACCCAGGGCACTGCACGTACTGAGTAAACACTATCACTGAGCTATGCCCCCAGCCCCAACTGTATTTCTTTCTTGTACTGGGGGAGTAAGGAAGGCTCTTTCAGGTAACCCGCCCTGGACTTGAACTCCCTATACAGCCCAGTCTGGTCTCTAACTTTATAGATCGTGTTTCAGTTTCCCGAGTGTCAGGATTGTAAGCGTGCATCACCACACCCAGCAATGCTTGTCTCTATGAAGGTTGTGTGTGGCCACCTTTCCCTCTCATAGCATAGCCAAGGCAGTCCCAAATGACATTTGGCAAAAATAAAGTTAAGGTTCTATTAATATTTCACACACAACAAGTTCATTATTACAGAATGTTCAACAAGTTTAGCTTCTCAGTTCCAGTCGGTATAATTTTCTTAAATCTGTTACGGTTCTATTTTCTACTTCTGTATCTGTGATACAGTCCGACTCATTTTCTTAAGTAAAGCAAGACATGCAGCTCATGTAGGAACCATTGACAGTCACTGCCATCTGTGTCCTCCTTTCCTATCAGTAGCTTTTAAAATTCAGGCCATGGTTTTCTTCTCTGAGTTATTAAAGGAGCCACCTTCCTAGCCTCTCTGCAGCTGGCTTCTCTGCATAGTCCTTAAGGCATCACCCACCCAAAGCCTGCCTGTTGCTTCTGTGCTTAAAAACCTCAGCAACTACTCTCTTCACTGTGTGCCAACCATCAGTCCCCAGTCTGTCGGTCCAGACTAACCCTCTACTCTACTTATTGGCTCCCTAGGATCCCCACCCACCTCCACCTGTGCTCTGCACGGCTTCTCTTGTGATCCGGTGTCTTACCATTTCCTGCAAAGCTCAGCTCAAAGCCTGTGTCCTTGAAACGGCTCACTCTTGGTCCTCTAAACTTACTCCACTTTTTACACTGCACTGTGGGTCGGAGTTACTTGTGTGACTCATTTTTTTGCCATTAGACTGCAGGCTCCTTGCATCAGGAGCGTCATTTTAAGAAGCGTCCCTCACCACAAAGCACACGACTTTTTACACTACATGGGCTAAATAAATACTGTTTCCCTATAATCCACAAAGAATCAGACATCTTAATTTTGGCCAAGCTTTCTTTCTTCCTCAGAGTGGCTAAAGTTCCTCGATGAAGAGCTCAAATGGTAAACTATGAGCAACAGACAGGGAAAGGATAAAATGGAGGGCTGGAGGGGGCTGGAGGGGGCTGGAGGGGGTTAGAGGGAGGGGGAGGGGGGGAGTGGGAGGGGGCTGCAGGAGACTGGAGAGAACTGGAGGGAGGGGGAGGGGACTGCAGGGATGGGGTGGGGGCTGCAGGGGCCTGCTGGAGGCTGGAGGGAGCTGGAGGGACACCAGAGAGAGCACTGAAGAGTGGGTCATTTGCCATCAATAAGTAGAAAGCACAGTCTCCGAGGGAATGTTCCAGAATTAAAGACAATTCTTGTTTCTAGATAATTTCCTAGAGGGCTAGCATACCAGTAAGGATTGGGATCATCTGTCTGTGATGGGAAAAGTCGTGATAATAGAACTTTAAGCAAGACACGTTTTTCTCATGTTCCTAAAAACACAAGCAAGCAAAAATGGAGAGTGGCGCAGTCCAGAGCTGTTGGATTAGTTACGCTGACAAGAGACTCAGGTTCCTTCGTGCTGCTTGTTCTTGGCACAGCGCCTTTTAGTCAAAAAAGATTATCAGGGCTGCACTCAGCCCATTGGTATTCAACCAGCAGGAAGCAGAGATAGGAAGATGAGGGGGTACTTTCTCTTTTAGCAGGAAGCCACTCTATTTCTTCTATCCCCATGCATAAAAACCTTGACACAAGGCTACAGCTGACCATGAGGAAGAGAGGGGAATATGATCTCTAATGGAGTTATTAATGGAACAAGGGGTTGGGGGAAGACCACTAAGTTCTGGGTGCCAACTAGCTGTGTGATTGGCTGCCTTTATGCCGTGCTCATGCCTCTAGGATAAAGTACAGCATTATGTATGAAGAAAAAGTATTGTAAGGTTAAAGGAAAAAATTAGAAAGAGCAAGATGAGCTGGCAGTAAACACAGATTCACTGAGATTGAAGAATGGGACTTGACAACACAAGAAGGTGACTTAGTGAGTCATGGTGTCCCTGTCCCCATTCTTCTCCCTCCTTCCAGCCTATGTGCCCCGAAGCCTCATGCCAGGTGAGTGCTATCCTGCTGACTACTTTCATGTAGGTGGACTGAGCAGCTAGGTTATCCCAGAGCCTCAAAGGACAAAAGCTTTAACCTCAGCTGACTTGAATCTGTACCCTGCTAGCAAAAACACACAAACCACAGGGTGTTTTCCAAGTGAATTCCTACTTAATTTTTTATGGCAGATCACCTCAGCCCTCTGTGGAAAATCTCTTTACAAACCCATTTCACTTGTCACTTGAAGTAGCTTTTTGGGACATTAGTATGAGATACTTTCTTGGGTGTGGGATTCTGAGGATGGAACCCTGGATTTGTGGCTTTTAATATTTTAAAGTCAGGTCAACTGCTCTGAACTCTTGATGGAGCAAACCCACCCCCACCCCTGCTCCAAGTCATCCTGTTCTAAGTGTAGCTATAGTCCTAAGTGCATGGGAATTTATCAGTCACTCCAAAGGGATAAACTCTGAAGGGAAGGGACAAAAGAACTTGTTTTTTTCTCAGCATGGTTTGGAACAATTAGAGAATTTTAACAGGGAAATAAAAATATAATCCGATTGCATTAGACAATTCTATGGTAATTAGTGGTATAGAGTGTAAGGTAGTTATCACTGCCAACAGCGTTTTGTCTTTTATAGACCCTCTAGAGTAATCAGGAAGAAGACTTCCAAAACCTGATGTGATGTCTCCTGCTGGAGACGGGGCACGAGGTGAGTGAAAACCGCACAGATCTTGCTTGTAGTGGGAGCACGAACAGATGAACAGTGTAGTGACGAGCAGAGAACCTTCTGGAAATAGAAGCATGCTACAGAAAATGGAGTGGGAGAGTTTTGTAAGCCTCTGTTTGAAAACTGTCAACTAAGCAAACAAGACTTTCCATAAGTGGGGAAGCCAGAAATAATAGCCAACCTGTAAAGCAGCCATATTACATCAGATCTTACCATATATATGAATGCTTACCAATACTATTGACAAGGAATGAACTGTTTGAATTAACAAACTGTTGCACTCTATTTGGGATAATTGGGGATTACAAAAGTCCTCTGGAAACATGACACTGAGCTCATCTGCTGAGTCTCTGTTTGTTCTGGCTTTGCCACATCATAACCATATGGACTAGACTAGACAGCTTATACAGTGCCCATGTATACAGTTGGGGAAACCGGCTTGCCAAGGTCAGTGAATTTGTATTTTGAATTTCCATTTTGTGTATGGACTGTGGGATGCATGTGTGTGAGCACACACATGTGCAGGTGAATTTGCCCGTGCGTATGTCTAGGCAGAAGCCAACCTGGGGCCTCTTCCCATTCACTCTCCACCTTAGATTCTGAGTCAGGGACTCTCACTGAACCTCACAGCTCACAGCTTCAGTTAGACTGGCCGGCCAGCAGGCTCCCAAGATCTGCCTGTCTCCAGCCCTAGCACGGAGTGACAGGTGGCTTTGGGGTGGTGCTGGGTATCTGAACCCAGATCCTCATGCTTGCTTACCAAGTTCTGACCTAGGTGCCTAGTCCAAAGGTTACCTACCTCCCCAGAGTCATTAAACTAAATTAATCAAGGAGCCAAGATTTGAAGTATGTCTGCAATACTTAGAAAAAGTCTTGCCAGTGTAAACCTAGCAGCACTGAGAAGACTGAGGCAGGAGATTGCTGGGAGTTCAAGACCAGCCTGGACTACATAGTGAATTCTAGATCAGCCTGAGCTATGTAGAATGAGAACCTGCATTTAAAAAGTAAATGAACTTGGGGCTGGAGAGATGGATGGTTCAGCAGTTAAGAGCACTGGCTGCTTTTCCAGAGGACCCAGCTATGATTCCCAGAAGCCACACAACAGCTCCCAACCATCTGTAACTCTAGTTCCAGGAGATCTAACACCTTTTCTTGGACTTTGTGGGCACTGCAGACAAATGGTGGACAACATATGTACAGACAAAACAGGCACACATGTGAACTAATAAAGTAATTTAGGATAAATAGTTGTAAAGTCACAGTTTAAAAGCTCATTTGAAAAACTCAAAGCTATGAAGTGCTCATCGTCATCTCAGACCTGTGTCAGCGAGGCCGCTCGTCGGTGGGCAGCCCTTGCTACCAAGTCTGATGTCTTGAGTTCAGTCTCCATGACCCATGTGCTAGAGGGAGAGAACCACACCAACTCTCATAAGTTGTCCTCTGACCTGCAGTGTATGCAGTGGTGTGTGTGCCAGCCCATAAATCAACAAATGCAGAAACAAAAACACCCCGAGAAGCAAATAAAGCTTGAGAGCCCATTCCACCTCTCCTTCATCCCTCAAGACTTAGTATTTGCCATAGATGCTTGCCTGTCCTTGCTTGTATCCAGTGCAGTGGGACCACATGCTTGCAGTCACAGCAGTGCAGTGGGAGCACATGCTTGCAATTGCAGCAGTGCAGTGGGAGCACATGCTTGCAGTCACAGCAGTGCAGTGGAGCACATGCTTGCAATTGCAGCACTTGTAAAGCTAGGGCAGAGGGGACGCCATGACACTGAGGAAAAGAAAACCATGAGTAGAGGAAGTAGATTTGTGATGTATTTTTACTAGTATTAATAATAAACCTTTAAACCTTTCTCACTCAGCAGCATGGGTCATCTTCAGATAGAAACTCTAGAGAATGGAGCTCACACAGGGACTTGTGTAATCTAGTGCAGTGGCACCTCGTTTATTTTTGAGGAAGTAATTTTGAACTCCTTTAGTAGACTGGTGTGAGCTCTAAATCCTTTCCCCAGAAGAAATGAATTTACTTAAAAATTTGCCTATAACTCAGAAGACACCCCGATTTATTTGAAGTCCTCATTTCCTAGATGTGAAACATTTAAATTAATTATTTGATATAAGTATCATCATGGGAAAGTGAACAGATGTTATGGCAACCTAGAAAAAGTATGGTGGTGCCTGCCTGTAATCGTAGCATCTGGGAAGGGGAGGTAGAAGCCCAGGAGTTAAAGGCTAGCCTGAGCTTCATGAGACCTATCATAACAAAAACAAACAAACAAACAAACAAACAAACAAAAAACCCAAAAAACAAACAAACAAAAAAACCCCAACAACAAAATACAACAACAACAAAAAAACCCCAACAAAACAAAAACAAAAAGATCAGCAGCAGAAGTAGAACCCAGCTCTAATGGGGCAGGTAGTGAAAACCAGGAGAGAAGGGGTCTAGACGTTCCAGAGCTAGCCCAGTTCTGGGTAGAACCCGGTGATGTGGGGGCTGGGGTGGCATCAGCAGAACCAGAGACCAGAGAGCACGTGGAGCCATGGCACCTTTGGTTTTTAGGAATTACGTTTTCGGTGTGTGCACCAAGGTGTGTATGTGAGGTCAGATGGCGACTTGGTGGGAGTCAGTCTCCTTCCTCCGTGTGAGCCCCTCACCAGACTTGGCCTCACTGGCCCTGGCTTTGGGTTTTTGAGACAGGGACTTAGATGTCCCAAACCAGCCTCAAATTTGTGTAGCCAGAGATGACCTTGATCGCCAGATCCTCCCTACCCTACTTCTTCAAAGGCTTGGGGGTATAGACAGGAATCACCATGACTGGCTCGGGGTGTCTTTGTCACGGGACCCCAAGGTTGAGGCTGTATCTCGATGGTAGAGGGCTTATCCAGCATGTACACGGCCCTGGGTCCAATCCCCAGAACCACGAGATGAAAATAATACAAACTGGGAAGATAAATTCCCTCAGCTCAGGCTGGGCTGGCTGGCTAAGTAATCCACTGCGTAAAAGAAACATTGTGCAAACCAAGTGGGCGCAACTGTAAGGCTGCTGCTTTGCAAAAGGAGCCTCCGTGAAGGTAGATGGCTCACTGCTGAGTCTGCTCCTCTCCCTCCTGCGCCCTGCAGCTCCAGATGAGTCCTTTGCAGCCAGCAAGAAAGGGTGCAGTGGCTCAGGTCCTCCTCAGGTCAGCATGAACCGGGGTCCTTGTGTAATTCTTACTTAATCTCCTTTGTAAAGCAAGGTCTACATATAATGGCCTGCCTGGTTCATTTGTCTGTACTTAATTAACCTACTATACCCAGCTAAACCTCTAATATCGGTCTTGCCCTCTACTTCTTGCTGGTGGCTTCATACAGTCCCAAGGACACTTCGCTAGATACATAGTAAATTATTATTAATTTAAGTTTCTCTTAGGGGCCATAAGGCTTCAAAGAGTAACTGTATACAGTGTTCATATTAATAGGTATATATGCCATACATCTTTTCTTCCCTTTTTTTGTTGTGTTTTTGGTTGTTTAAGACATAGTTTCATGTTGCCTAGGCTGACCTTGCACTCCTGACCCTCCTGCCTCAGCCTCCTGAGTACTGGGATTACAGATGGTAATCCCACTTGGTGTTTATATTTTTAAATACACAGGAGCATTTGGTCTTTAGCAAATAGTAGTCCTGCTTAAGACTTCCAGTCTATATATTTGAAAAGTAATTTTTTTCAAAGTACTTTCTGTTATGTCAAGGTTTCCCATCTCTAGCATTTGTTTTTTTTAAAGATTTATTTATTATATTTATATGAGTACACTGTATCCGTCTTCAGACACACTAGAAGAGGGCTTCGGATCCCATCATAGATGGTTGTGAGTCATCATGGTTGCTGGGAATTGAACCGCTGAGCCATCTCTCCAGCCCCACAAGATTTTTTTAAAAACAAAATTTACAATTTAAATGAAGTCATTGGGGCTGGGGATTTAGCTCAGCGGTAGAGCGCTTGCCTAGCAAGCACAAGGCCCTG